>NC_092758.1:72599161-72949310 GCF_047496795.1 Chiloscyllium punctatum | reverse complement strand
AACCGAAAAGCGAAAAGAAGAGAAAAGAAGAGAAAAGAGAAGAGAAAAAAGTGAAAAGAGTAAAGAAGAGAAAAGAAGAGAAATGAGAAAAGAAGAGAAAAGAGAAAAGAGAAATGTGATAAGAAGCGAAAAGAGAAAAGAGAAAAGAAGACAAAAGAGAATAGAGAATAGAGAAAAGAAGAGAAAAAGGAAAAGAGAAAAGAAGAGAAAAGGGAAAAGAGAAAAGAAGAGATAAGAACAGAAAAATGAAAAGAGAGAGGAAGAGAAAAGTGAAAAGCGAAAAGAGAATATATAGAGAAAAGAAGAGAATAGAAGAGAAAAGAGAAAAGAAGGGAAAAGAGAAAAGAAGAGAATAGAGAAATGAGGAAAGAGAAAAGAAGAGAAAAGAGAAAAGAAGAGAAACGGGAAAAGAGAAAAGAAGAGAAAGGGGACAAGAGGAAAGAAGAGAGAAGAAGAGAAAAGAAGAGGATAGAGAAAAGAGAAAAGAAGAGAACAGAAGAGAAAAGAGAAAATAGAAAAGAAGAGGAAATAGAAAAGAGAAAAGAAGAGTAAAGAGAAAAGAGATAAGAAGAGAAAAGAGAAAAGAAGAGAAAATGGAAAAGAGGAAAGAAGAGGATAGAGAAAAGAGAAAAGAAGAGAAAAGAAGAGAAAAGAGAAAATAGAAAAGAAGAGGAAATAGAAAAGAGAAAAGAGAAAAGAAGAGTAAAGAGAAAAGAGATAAGAAGAGAAAAGAGAAAAGAAGAGAAAATGGAAAAGACGAAAGAAGAGAAAAGAATAGAAGAGAAAAAAGAGACAAGAAGAGAAAGAGAAAAGAAGAGAAAAGGGAAAAGAGAAAAGAAGAGAAAAGAGAAAAGAGAAAAAAAGAAAAGAGAAAAGAAGAGAAAAGAGAAAAGAGAAAAGAAAAGGGAAGAGAAAAGAAGAGAAAAGACAAAAGAAGAGAAAAGAGAAAAGGGAAAAGAGTAAAGAAGAGAGAAGAAGAGAGAAGAAGAGGATAGAGAAAAGAGAAAACAAGAGAAAAGAAGAGAAAAGAGAAAATAGAAAAGAAGAGGAAATAGAAAAGAGAAAAGAAGAGTAAAGAGAAAAAAGATAAGAAGAGAAAAGAGAAAAGAAGAGAATAGAGAAAAGAAGAGAAAAGATAAAAGTGAAAAGTGAATAGAACAGAAAAGAATAGAAAAGAGAAATGAGAAATGAATAGAAAAGAAGAGAAAAGTGAAAAGAAGAGAAAAGAGAAAAGAGAAAAGAAAAGAGATAAATAGAAAAGAAGAGAAAAGAGAAAAGAGAAAAAAGAAAAGAGAAAAGAATAGAAAAGAGAAAAGAGAAAAGAACAGTCAAAAGAGAAAAGAAGAGAAAATAAATGAAAAGAAGCGAAAAGCGAAAAGAAGAGAAAAGATGAGAAAAGAAGAGAAAAAAGTGAAAAGAGTAAAGAAGAGAAAAGAAGACAAATGAGAAAAGAAGAGAAAAGAGAAAAGAGAAATGTGATAAGAAGAGAAAAGAGAAAAGAAGAGAAAAGAGAATAGAGAATAGAGAAAAGAAGAGAAAAGGGAAAAGAGAAAAGAAGAGAGAAGAGAAAAGAGAAAAAAGAAAAGAGAAAAGAATAGAAAAGAGAAAAGAACAGTGAAAAGAGAAAAGGAGAGAAAATAAATGAAAAGAAGCGAAAAGCGAAAAGAAGAGAAAAGAAGAGAAAAGAGAAGAGAAAAAAGTGAAAAGAGTAAAGAAGAGAAAAGAAGAGAAATGAGAAAAGAAGAGAAAAGAGAAAAGAGTAATGTGATAAGAAGCGAAAAGAGAAAAGAGAAAAGAAGAGAAAAGAAATCAAAAGACGAGAAAAGTGAAAAGAAGAGAAAAGAAATTAAAAGAAGTGAAAAGAGAAAAGAAGAGAAAAGAAGAGAAAAGAAGAGAAAAGAGAAAAGAAGAGAAAAGAAGAGAAAAGAGAAAAGAAGAGAAACGGGAAAAGAGAAAAGAAGAGAAAGGGGACAAGAGGAAAGAAGAGAGAAGAAGAGAAAAGAAGAGGATAGAGAAAAGAGAAAAGAAGAGAAAAGAAGAGAAAAGAGAAAATAGAAAAGAAGAGGAAATAGAAAAATAAAAAAAGAAGAGTAAAGAGAAAAGAGAAAAGAAGAGAAAAGAGAAAAGAGAAAAGAAAAGGGAAGAGAAAAGAAGAGAAAAGACAAAAGAAGAGAAAAGAGAAAAGGGAAAAGAGAAAAGAAGAGAGAAGAAGAGAGAAGAAGAGGATAGAGAAAAGAGAAAACAAGAGAAAAGAAGAGAAAAGAGAAAATAGAAAAGAAGAGGAAATAGAAAAGAGAAAAGAAGAGTAAAGAAAAAAAAGATAAGAAGAGAAAAGAGAAAAGAGGATAATAGAGAAAAGAAGAGAAAAGATAAAAGTGAAAAGTGAATAGAACAGAAAAGAATAGAAAAGAGAAATGAGAAATGAATAGAAAAGAAGAGAAAAGTGAAAAGAAGAGAAAAGAGAAAAGAGAAAAGAAAAGAGATAAATAGAAAAGAAGAGAAAAGAGAAAAGAGAAAAAAGAAAAGAGAAAAGAATAGAAAAGAGAAAAGAGAAAAGAACAGTCAAAAGAGAAAAGAAGAGAAAATAAATGAAAAGAAGCGAAAAGCGAAAAGAAGAGAAAAGATGAGAAAAGAAGAGAAAAAAGTGAAAAGAGTAAAGAAGAGAAAAGAAGACAAATGAGAAAAGAAGAGAAAAGAGAAAAGAGAAATGTGATAAGAAGAGAAAAGAGAAAAGAGAAAAGAAGAGAAAAGAGAATAGAGAATAGAGAAAAGAAGAGAAAAGGGAAAAGAGAAAAGAAGAGAGAAGAGAAAAGAGAAAAAAGAAAAGAGAAAAGAACAGAAAAGAGAAAAGAACAGTGAAAAGAGAAAAGGAGAGAAAATAAATGAAAAGAAGCGAAAAGCGAAAAGAAGAGAAAAGAAGAGAAAAGAGAAGAGAAAAAAGTGAAAAGAGTAAAGAAGAGAAAAGAAGAGAAATGAGAAAAGAAGAGAAAAGAGAAAAGAGAAATGTGATAAGAAGCGAAAAGAGAAAAGAGAAAAGAAGAGAAAAGAGAATAGAGAATAGAGAAAAGAAGAGAAAAAGGAAAAGAGAAAAGAAGAGAAAAGCGAAAAGAGAAAAGAAGAGATAAGAACAGAAAAATGAAAAGAGAAAGGAAGAGAAAAGTGAAAAGCGAAAAGAGAATATATAGAGAAAATATATGCCATGGACATCCCTGCTGATTACACTTGCAGGAAGTGCACCCATCTCCAGCTCCTCCAAGACCGTGTTAGGGAACTGGAGCTGGAGTTGGATGAACTTCGGATCATTCGGGAGGCAGAGGGGGTCATAGATCGGAGCTATAGGGAAGTAGTAACTCCAAAGATGGCAGATAGATGGGTGACAGTGAGGGGGACTGGGAGGAAGCAGCCAGTGCAGGGACCCCCTGTGGTCGTTCCCCTCAAGAACAAGTATACCGTTTTGGATACTTGTGGGGGGGACGACTTACCAGGGGTAAGTAACGGGGCTCAGGCCTCTGGCACGGAGCCTGTCCCCGCTACTCAGAAGGGAAGGGTGGTGAAGAGCAGAGCAATAATAATTGGGGACTCGATAGTTCGGGGCACAGATAGGCGGTTTTGTGGGAACGAGAGAGACTCACGTTTGGTATGTTGCCTCCCAGGTGCAAGGGTACGTGATGTCTCTGATCGTGTTTTCCGGGTCCTTAAGGGGGAGGGGGAGCAGCCTGAAGTCGTGGTCCATATTGGCACCAATGACATAGGTAGGAGTGCTGAGGATGTTAGACAGGCTTTTAGGGAGCTAGGTTGGAAGCTCAGAGTTAGAACGAACAGAGTTGTTGTCTCTGGTTTGTTACCCGTGCCACGTGATAGAGAGTCGAGGAATAGGGAGAGAGAAGAGTTAAATGCGTGGCTACAGGGATGGTGCAGGAGGGAGGGATTTCGGTATTTGGATAACTGGGGTTCTTTCTGGGGAAGGTGGGACCTCTATAGACAGGATGGTCTGCACCTGAACCTGAGGGGCACCAGTATCCTTGGGGGGAGGTTTGCTAGTGCTCTTGGGGGGGGTTTAAACTAACTCTGCAGGGGCATGGGAACCCAGACTGTAACTTTAGGGTGCAGGACCTGGAGTGTAGGGAGGGTAGGAATATGGTATCAATCTTAAAGGATCGTGCCTGTAAACAGAAGAGTGGCTTGAAGTGTGTATACTTTAATGCCAGAAGTATACGAAATAAGGTAGGTGAACTCGCAGCGTGGGTTGGTACCTGGGACTTCGATGTTGTGGCTATTACGGAGACATGGCTAGATCAGGGACAGGATTGGCTGTTGCAGGTTCCAGGGTTTAAATGTTTTAGTAGGGTCAGAGGTGGGGGTAAAAGAGGGGGGGGTGTGGCTTTGCTTGTCAAAGATAGTATTACAGCGGTGGAAAGGAAGATGGATGAAGATTTGCCATCTGAGGTAGTTTGGGTTGAGGTTAGGAATAGGAGAGGTGAGGTCACCCTGTTAGGAGTCTTTTACAGGCCTCCTAATAGTCCTAGAATCGTTGAAGAAAGGATTGCGAAGATGATTCAGGAGAAGAGTGACAGTAATAGGGTGATTGTTATGGGAGACTTTAACTTTCCTGATATTGATTGGGAAAGCTATAGCTCAAGTTCGTTAGATGGGTCAGTGTTTGTGCAATGTGTGCAGGAGAGTTTCCTGACACAATATGTAGATAAGCCAACAAGAGGTGAGGCCATACTGGATTTGGTTCTGGGTAACGAACCAGGCCAGGTATTAGAACTAGAGGTAGGTGAGCACTTTGGGGACAGTGACCACAATTCGGTGATTTTTAGTCTCGTGATGGGGAGGGATAAGTGTGTACTACAGGGCAAGAGTTATAGCTGGGGGCAGGGAAATTATGATGCGTTGAGGCATGACTTAGGATGTGTGGATTGGAAAAGTAGATTCCAAGGCAAGAGCGTAATTGATATGTGGAACTTGTTCAAGGAGCAACTATTGAGTGTCCTTGATAAGTACGTACCTATCAGGCAGGGAGGAAAGGGTCGTGTGAAGGAGCCGTGGTTTAATAAGGAGTTGGAATCCCTTGTTAAATGGAAGAGGGCGGCCTTTGTAAAGATGAGGCGTGAAGGTTCAATAGGGGCGATTGAGAGTTATAAGGTAGCCCGGAAGGACCTGAAGAGAGAGCTAAGAGCAGCAAGGAGGGGACATGAAAGGTCCTTAGTTGGTAGGATTAGGGAAAACCCTAAGGCTTTCTATAGGTATGTTAGGAATAAAAGAATGACTAGGGAAGGAATAGGTCCAATCAAGGATAGTAATGGGAAGTTGCGTGTGGAGGCTGAAGAGATTGGGGAGGCGCTGAATGAATACTTTTCGTCAGTATTCACTCAGGAACAGGACATTGTTGTCGATATGAATACTGAGGCACGAATAAGTAGAATGGATGGCTTTGAGATATGTAGAGAAGAGGTGTTGGAAATTCTGGCAAGGGTGAAAATAGATAAGTCCCCTGGGCCTGATTGCATTTATCCTAGGATTCTCTGGGAAGCAAGGGAGGAGATTGCAGAGCCATTGGCCTTGATTTTTGTGTCCTCTTTGTCTACAGGAGTAGTGCCAGAGGACTGGAGGCTAGCAAACGTGGTTCCCTTGTTCAAGAAGGGGAGTAGGGATAATCCTAGTAACTATAGGCCAGTGAGTCTCACTTCTGTTGTGGGCAAAGTCTTAGAGAGAATTATAAGGGATAGGATTTATGCACATCTGGATAAGAATGATGTGATCAAGGATAGTCAGCATGGTTTTGTGAAGGGCAGGTCGTGCCTCACAAACCTTATTGAATTCTTTGAGAAGGTGACGAAGGAGGTAGATGAGGGGAAAGCGGTAGATGTAGTATATATGGATTTTAGTAAGGCGTTTGATAAGGTCCCCCATGGTAGGCTACTGCAGAAAATACAGAGATATGGCATTGAGGGTGAGTTGGAGGTTTGGATTAGGAATTGGATCTCTGGAAGAAGACAGAGGGTAGTAGTTGATGGCAAAGATTCATCTTGGAGTGCCGTCACTAGTGGTGTTCCGCAAGGATCTGTTTTGGGACCATTGCTGTTTGTCATTTTTATAAATGACCTGGAGGAAGGGTTAGAAGGTTGGGTGAGCAAGTTTGCGGATGATACGAAAGTCGGAGGAGTTGTAGACAGTGAGGAAGGATATGGCAGGTTACAGCGGGATATAGAGAAGCTGCAGAGCTGGGCGGAAAGGTGGCAAATGGAGTTCAATGTAGCTAAGTGTGAAGTGATTCACTTTGGTAAGAGTAATAAAAAGATGGATTACTGGGCTAATGGTAGACTACTTGGTAGTGTGGAAGAGCAGAGGGATCTTGGTGTCCATGTACACAGATCTCTGAAAGTTGCCACCCAGGTAAATAGTGCAGTGAAGAAGGCATATGGCGTACTGGCTTTTATTGGTAGAGGAATTGAGTTCCGGAGTCCTGAGGTCATGCTGCAGTTGTATAAGACTCTGGTGCGGCCGCTTCTGGAATATTGTGTGCAGTTTTGGTCGCCATACTATAGGAAGGATGTGGAGGCACTGGAACGGGTGCAGAGGAAGTTTACCAGGATGTTGCCTGGTATGGTAGGAAGATCCTATGAGGAAAGGCTGAGGCACTTGGGGTTGTTTTCTTTGGAGAAAAGAAGGTTTAGGGGTGATTTGATAGAGGTGTACAAGATGATTAGGGGGTTAGATAGGGTTGACAGTGAGAACCTTTTTCCGCGTATGGAGTCAGCTATTACAAGGGGGCATAGCTTTAAATTAAGGGGGGGTAGATATAGGACTGATGTTAGGGGTAGGTTCTTCACTCAGCGAGTCGTAAGATCATGGAATGCCCTGCCAGTAGCAGTAGTGGACTCTCCCTCTTTATGGGTATTTAAGCGGGCATTGGATAGGTATATGGAGGATAGTGGGTTAGTGTAGGTTAGGTGGGCTTTGATCGGCGCAACATCGAGGGCCGAAGGGCCTGTACTGCGCTGTATTGTTCTATGTTCTATATGTTCTATGTTCTAAAAGAAGAGAATAGAAGAGAAAAGAGAAAAGAAGGGAAAAGAGAAAAGAAGAGAATAGAGAAATGAGGAAAGAGAAAAGAAGAGAAAAGAGAAAAGAAGAGAAACGGGAAAAGAGAAAAGAAGAGAAAGGGGACAAGAGGAAAGAAGAGAGAAGAAGAGAAAAGAAGAGGATAGAGAAAAGAGAAAAGAAGAGAAAAGAAGAGAAAAGAGAAAATAGAAAAGAAGAGGAAATAGAAAAGAGAAAAGAGAAAAGAAGAGTAAAGAGAAAAGAGATAAGAAGAGAAAAGAGAAAAGAAGAGAAAATGGAAAAGACGAAAGAAGAGAAAAGAATAGAAGAGAAAAAAGAGACAAGAAGAGAAAGAGAAAAGAAGAGAAAAGAGAAATGAGAAAAGAGAAAAGAAGAGGGAATGGAGAAGAAGAGAAAAGAGAAAAGAAGAGAAAAGATAAAAGAGAATAGAAGAGAAAAGGGAACAGAGGAAAGAAGACAAAAGAGAACAGAAGAGAATAGAGAAAAGAGAAAAGAGAAAAGAAGAAAAAAGAAGAGAAAAGAGAAAAGAAGAGAAAAGGGAAAAGAGAAAAGAAGAGAAAGGGGACAAGAGAAAAGAAGAGAGAAGAGAAAAGAAGAGGATAGATAAAAGAGAAAACAAGAGAAAAGAAGAGAAAAGAGAAAATAGAAAAGAAGACGAAATAGAAAAGAGACAAGAGAGAAGAAGAGTAAAGAGAAAAGAGATAAGAAGAGAAAAGAGAAAAGAAGAGAAAATGGAAAAGAGGAAAGAAGAGAAAAAAAGAAAAAGAGAATAGAGAAAAGAAGAGAAAAGAGAAATGAGAAAAGATGAGAAAAAAGAGAAAAGAAGAGAATAGAGAAGAGATGAAAAAAGAGGAGACAAGAATAGAAAAGAGAATAGAGAAATGAGAAATGAAGAAAAAAGCAGAGAAAAGAAGAGAAAAGAGAAAAGAAAAGAGATAAAGAGAAAAGAAGAGAAAAAAGTGAAAAGAGTACAGAAGAGAAAAGAAGAGAAATGAGAAAAGAAGAGAAAAGAGAAAAGAGAAATGTGATAAGAAGAGAAAAAAGAAAAGAGAAAAGAAGCGAAAAGAGAAATGAGAAAAGAAGAGAAAAAAGAGAAAAGAAGAGAATAGAGAAAAGATGAGAAAAGATAAAAGAGAACAGTGAATAGAAGAGAAAAGAATAGAAAAGAGAAAAGAGAAATGAGAAATGAAGAGAAAAGCAGAAAAAAGAAGAGAAAAGAGAAAAGAAAAGAGATAAAGAGAATTGAAGAGAAAAAAAGTGAATAGAGTAAAGAAGAGAAAAGAAGAGAAATGAGAAAAGAAGAGAAAAGAGAAATGAGATAAGAAAAGAGAAATGAGTAAAGAAGTGAAAAGAGAAAAAGAGAATAGAGAAAAGAAGTGAAAAGGGAAAAGAGAAAAGAAGAGAAAAGAAGAGAAAAATGAAAAGAGAAAGGAATGGAAAAGTGAAAAGCGAAAAGAGAATATATAGAGAAAAGAAGAGAATAGAAGAGAAAAGAAGAGAAAAGAGAAAAGAAGAGAATAGAGAAATGAGGAAAGAGAAAAGAAGAGAAAAGAAGAGAAAAGAGAAAAGAAGAGAAAAGGGAAAAGAGAAAAGAAGAGAAAGGGGACAAGAGGAAAGAAGAGAGAAGAAGAGAAAAGAAGAGGATAGAGAAAAGAGAAAAGAAGAGAAAAGAAGAGAAAAGAGAAAATGGAAAAGAAGAGGAAATAGAAAAGAGAAAAGAGAAAAGAAGAGTAAAGAGAAAAGAGATAAGAAGAGAAAAGAGAAAAGAAGAGAAAATGGAAAAGACGAAAGAAGAGAAAAGAATAGAAGAGAAAAAAGAGACAAGAAGAGAAAGAGAAAAGAAGAGAAAAGAGAAATGAGAAAAGAGAAAAGAAGAGGGAATGGAGAAGAAGAGAAAAGAGAAAAGAAGAGAAAAGATAAAAGAGAATAAAAGAGAAAAGGGAACAGAGGAAAGAAGACAAAAGAGAACAGAAGAGAATAGAGAAAAGAGAAATGTGATAAGAAGAGAAAAGAGAAAAGAGAAAAGAAGAGAAAAGAGAATAGAGAATAGAGAAAAGAAGAGAAAAGGGAAAAGAAGAGAAAAGAGAAAAGAGAAATGTGATAAGAAGAGAAAAGAGAAAAGGGAAAAGAAGAGAAAAGAGAATAGAGAATAGAGAAAAGAAGAGAAAAGGGAAAAGAGAAAAGAAGAGAAAAGGGAAAAGAGAAAAGAAGAGATAAGAACAGAAAAATGAAAAGAGAAAGGAAGAGAAAAGTGAAAAGCGAAAAGAGAATATATAGAGAAAAGAAGAGAATAGAAGAGAAAAGAGAAAAGAAGGGAAAAGAGAAAAGAAGAGAATAGAGAAATGAGGAAAGAGAAAAGAAGAGAAAAGAGAAAAGAAGAGAAACGGGAAAAGAGAAAAGAAGAGAAAGGGGACAAGAGGAAAGAAGAGAGAAGAAGAGAAAAGAAGAGGATAGAGAAAAGAGAAAAGAAGAGAAAAGAAGAGAAAAGAGAAAATGGAAAAGAAGAGGAAATAGAAAAGAGAAAAGAGAAAAGAAGAGTAAAGAGAAAAGAGATAAGAAGAGAAAAGAGAAAAGAAGAGAAAATGGAAAAGACGAAAGAAGAGAAAAGAATAGAAGAGAAAAAAGAGACAAGAAGAGAAAGAGAAAAGAAGAGAAAAGAGAAATGAGAAAAGAGAAAAGAAGAGGGAATGGAGAAGAAGAGAAAAGAGAAAAGAAGAGAAAAGATAAAAGAGAATAGAAGAGAAAAGGGAACAGAGGAAAGAAGACAAAAGAGAACAGAAGAGAATAGAGAAAAGAGAAAAGAGAAAAGAAGAAAAAAGAAGAGAAAAGAGAAAAGAAGAGAAAAGGGAAAAGAGAAAAGAAGAGAAAAGAGAAATGAGAAAAGATGAGAAAAAAGAGAAAAGAAGAGAATAGAGAAGAGATGAAAAAAGAAAAGAGACAAGAATAGAAAAGAGAATAGAGAAATGAGAAATGAAGAAAAAAGCAGAGAAAAGAGAAAAGAAAAGAGATAAAGAGAAAAGAAGAGAAAAAAGTGAAAAGAGTAAAGAAGAGAAAAGAAGAGAAATGAGAAAAGAAGAGAAAAGAGAAAAGAGAAATGTGATAAGAAGAGAAAAAAGAAAAGAGAAAAGAAGCGAAAAGAGAAATGAGAAAAGAAGAGAAAAAAGAGAAAAGAAGACAATAGAGAAAAGATGAGAAAAGATAAAAGAGAACAGTGAATAGAAGAGAAAAGAATAGAAAAGAGAAAAGAGAAATGAGAAATGAAGAGAAAAGCAGAAAAAAGAAGAGAAAAGAGAAAAGAAAAGAGATAAAGAGAATTGAAGAGAAAAAAAGTGAATAGAGTAAAGAAGAGAAAAGAAGAGAAATGAGAAAAGAAGAGAAAAGAGAAATGAGATAAGAAAAGAGAAATGAGTAGAGAAGTGAAAAGAGAAAAAGAGAATAGAGAAAAGAAGTGAAAGGGAAAAGAGAAAAGAAGAGAAAAGAAGAGAAAAATGAAAAGAGAAAGGAATGGAAAAGTGAAAAGCGAAAAGAGAATATATAGAGAAAAGAAGAGAATAGAAGAGAAAAGAAGAGAAAAGAGAAAAGAAGAGAATAGAGAAATGAGGAAAGAGAAAAGAAGAGAAAAGAAGGGAAAAGAGAAAAGAAGATAAAAGAGAAAAGAGGAAAAAAGAAAAGAGAAAAGAAGAGAAAAGAGAAAAGAGAAAAGAAGAGAAAAGAGAATATCGAATAGAGAAAAGAAGAGAAAAGGGAAAAGAGAAAAGAAGAGAAAAGGGAAAAGAGAAAAGAAGAGAAAAATGAAAAGAGAAAGGAAGAGAAAAGCGAAAAGTGAAAAGAGAATATATAGAGAAAAGAAGAGAATACAAGAGAAAAGAGAAAAGAAGGGAAAAGAGAAAAGAAGAGAAAAGAGAAAAGAAGAGAAAAAGGAAATGAGAAAAGAAGAGAAAGGGGACAAGAGAAAAGAAGAGAGAAGAAGAGAAAAGAAGAGGATATAGAAAAGAAGAGAAAAGATAAAAGTGAAAAGTGAATAGAACAGAAAAGAATAGAAAAGAGAAATGAGAAATGAAGAGAAAAGAAGAGAAAAGTGAAAAGAAGAGAAAAGAGAAAAGAGAAAAGAAAAGAGATAAAGAGAAAAGAAGAGAAAAGAGAAAAGAGAAAAAAGAAAAGAGAAAAGAATAGAAAAGAGAAAAGAGAAAAGAACAGTGAAAAGAGAAAAAAAGAGAAAAGAAATCAAAAGACGAGAAAAGTGAAAAGAAGAGAAAAGAAATTAAAAGAAGTGAAAAGAGAAAAGAAGAGAAAAGAAGAGAAAAGAAGAGAAAAGAGAAAAGAAGAGAAAAGAAGAGAAAAGAAGAGGATAGAGAAAATAGAAAACAAGAGAATAGAAGAGAAAAGAGAAAATAGAAAAGAAGAGGATATAGAAAAGAGAAAAGAAGAGTAAAGAGAAAAGAGATAAGAAGAGAAAAGAGAAAAGAAGTGAAAAGAGAAAATAGACAAGAGAAAAGAAGAGAAAATGGAAAAGAGATAAGAAGAGAATAGAGAAAGAGAAAAGAAGAAAAAAGAGAAATGAGAAAAGAGAAAAGAAGAGGGAATGGAGAAGAAGAGAAAAGAGAAAAGAAGAAAAAAGAAGATAGATAGAAGAGAAAAGAGAACAGAAGAAAATAGAGATAAGAGAAAAGCGAACAGAAGATAAAAGAAGAGAAAAGAATAGAGAAAAGAAGAGAAAAGGGAAAAGAGAAAAGAAGATAAAAGAGAAAAGAGAAAAAAAGAAAAGAGAAAAGAAGAGAAAAGAGAAAAGAGAAAAGAAAAGGGAAGAGAAAAGAAGAGAAAAGACAAAAGAAGAGAAAAGAGAAAAGGGAAAAGAGTAAAGAAGAGAGAAGAAGAGAGAAGAAGAGGATAGAGAAAAGAGAAAACAAGAGAAAAGAAGAGAAAAGAGAAAATAGAAAAGAAGAGGAAATAGAAAAGAGAAAAGAAGAGTAAAGAGAAAAAAGATAAGAAGAGAAAAGAGAAAAGAAGAGAATAGAGAAAAGAAGAGAAAAGATAAAAGTGAAAAGTGAATAGAACAGAAAAGAATAGAAAAGAGAAATGAGAAATGAATAGAAAAGAAGAGAAAAGTGAAAAGAAGAGAAAAGAGAAAAGAGAAAAGAAAAGAGATAAATAGAAAAGAAGAGAAAAGAGAAAAGAGAAAAAAGAAAAGAGAAAAGAATAGAAAAGAGAAAAGAGAAAAGAACAGTCAAAAGAGAAAAGAAGAGAAAATAAATGAAAAGAAGCGAAAAGCGAAAAGAAGAGAAAAGAAGAGAAAAGAAGAGAAAAAAGTGAAAAGAGTAAAGAAGAGAAAAGAAGAGAAATGAGAAAAGAAGAGGAAAGAGAAAAGAGAAATGTGATAAGAAGAGAAAAGAGAAAAGAGAAAAGAAGAGAAAAGAGAATAGAGAATAGAGAAAAGAAGAGAAAAGGGAAAAGAGAAAAGAAGAGAGAAGAGAAAAGAGAAAAAAGAAAAGAGAAAAGAATAGAAAAGAGAAAAGAGAAAAGAACAGTGAAAAGAGAAAAGGAGAGAAAATAAATGAAAAGAACCGAAAAGCGAAAAGAAGAGAAAAGAAGAGAAAAGAGAAGAGAAAAAAGTGAAAAGAGTAAAGAAGAGAAAAGAAGAGAAATGAGAAAAGAAGAGAAAAGAGAAAAGAGAAATGTGATAAGAAGCGAAAAGAGAAAAGAGAAAAGAAGACAAAAGAGAATAGAGAATAGAGAAAAGAAGAGAAAAAGGAAAAGAGAAAAGAAGAGAAAAGGGAAAAGAGAAAAGAAGAGATAAGAACAGAAAAATGAAAAGAGAGAGGAAGAGAAAAGTGAAAAGCGAAAAGAGAATATATAGAGAAAAGAAGAGAATAGAAGAGAAAAGAGAAAAGAAGGGAAAAGAGAAAAGAAGAGAATAGAGAAATGAGGAAAGAGAAAAGAAGAGAAAAGAGACAAGAAGAGAAACGGGAAAAGAGAAAAGAAGAGAAAGGGGACAAGAGGAAAGAAGAGAGAAGAAGAGAAAAGAAGAGGATAGAGAAAAGAGAAAAGAAGAGAACAGAAGAGAAAAGAGAAAATAGAAAAGAAGAGGAAATAGAAAAGAGAAAAGAAGAGTAAAGAGAAAAGAGATAAGAAGAGAAAAGAGAAAAGAAGAGAAAATGGAAAAGAGGAAAGAAGAGGATAGAGAAAAGAGAAAAGAAGAGAAAAGAAGAGAAAAGAGAAAATAGAAAAGAAGAGGAAATAGAAAAGAGAAAAGAGAAAAGAAGAGTAAAGAGAAAAGAGATAAGAAGAGAAAAGAGAAAAGAAGAGAAAATGGAAAAGACGAAAGAAGAGAAAAGAATAGAAGAGAAAAAAGAGACAAGAAGAGAAAGAGAAAAGAAGAGAAAAGGGAAAAGAGAAAAGAAGATAAAAGAGAAAAGAGAAAAAAAGAAAAGAGAAAAGAAGAGAAAAGAGAAAAGAGAAAAGAAAAGGGAAGAGAAAAGAAGAGAAAAGACAAAAGAAGAGAAAAGAGAAAAGGGAAAAGAGTAAAGAAGAGAGAAGAAGAGAGAAGAAGAGGATAGAGAAAAGAGAAAACAAGAGAAAAGAAGAGAAAAGAGAAAATAGAAAAGAAGAGGAAATAGAAAAGAGAAAAGAAGAGTAAAGAGAAAAAAGATAAGAAGAGAAAAGAGAAAAGAAGAGAATAGAGAAAAGAAGAGAAAAGATAAAAGTGAAAAGTGAATAGAACAGAAAAGAATAGAAAAGAGAAATGAGAAATGAATAGAAAAGAAGAGAAAAGTGAAAAGAAGAGAAAAGAGAAAAGAGAAAAGAAAAGAGATAAATAGAAAAGAAGAGAAAAGAGAAAAGAGAAAAAAGAAAAGAGAAAAGAATAGAAAAGAGAAAAGAGAAAAGAACAGTCAAAAGAGAAAAGAAGAGAAAATAAATGAAAAGAAGCGAAAAGCGAAAAGAAGAGAAAAGATGAGAAAAGAAGAGAAAAAAGTGAAAAGAGTAAAGAAGAGAAAAGAAGACAAATGAGAAAAGAAGAGAAAAGAGAAAAGAGAAATGTGATAAGAAGAGAAAAGAGAAAAGAAGAGAAAAGAGAATAGAGAATAGAGAAAAGAAGAGAAAAGGGAAAAGAGAAAAGAAGAGAGAAGAGAAAAGAGAAAAAAGAAAAGAGAAAAGAATAGAAAAGAGAAAAGAACAGTGAAAAGAGAAAAGGAGAGAAAATAAATGAAAAGAAGCGAAAAGCGAAAAGAAGAGAAAAGAAGAGAAAAGAGAAGAGAAAAAAGTGAAAAGAGTAAAGAAGAGAAAAGAAGAGAAATGAGAAAAGAAGAGAAAAGAGAAAAGAGTAATGTGATAAGAAGCGAAAAGAGAAAAGAGAAAAGAAGAGAAAAGAAATCAAAAGACGAGAAAAGTGAAAAGAAGAGAAAAGAAATTAAAAGAAGTGATAGGGAAAAGAAGAGAAAAGAAGAGAAAAGAGAAAAGAAGAGAAAAGAAGAGAAAAGAGAAAAGAAGAGAAACGGGAAAAGAGAAAAGAAGAGAAAGGGGACAAGAGGAAAGAAGAGAGAAGAAGAGAAAAGAAGAGGATAGAGAAAAGAGAAAAGAAGAGAAAAGAAGAGAAAAGAGAAAATAGAAAAGAAGAGGAAATAGAAAAATAAAAAAAGAAGAGTAAAGAGAAAAGAGATAAGAAGAGAAAAGAGAAAAGAAGAGAAAATGGAAAAGAGGAAAGAAGAGGATAGAGAAAAGAGAAAAGAAGAGAAAAGAAGAGAAAAGAGAAAATAGAAAAGAAGAGGAAATAGAAAAGAGAAAAGAGAAAAGAAGAGTAAAGAGAAAAGAGATAAGAAGAGAAAAGAGAAAAGAAGAGAAAATGGAAAAGACGAAAGAAGAGAAAAGAATAGAAGAGAAAAAAGAGACAAGAAGAGAAAGAGAAAAGAAGAGAAAAGGGAAAAGAGAAAAGAAGATAAAAGAGAAAAGAGAAAAAAAGAAAAGAGAAAAGAAGAGAAAAGAGAAAAGAGAAAAGAAAAGGGAAGAGAAAAGAAGAGAAAAGACAAAAGAAGAGAAAAGAGAAAAGGGAAAAGAGAAAAGAAGAGAGAAGAAGAGAGAAGAAGAGGATAGAGAAAAGAGAAAACAAGAGAAAAGAAGAGAAAAGAGAAAATAGAAAAGAAGAGGAAATAGAAAAGAGAAAAGAAGAGTAAAGAGAAAAAAGATAAGAAGAGAAAAGAGAAAAGAGGAGAATAGAGAAAAGAAGAGAAAAGATAAAAGTGAAAAGTGAATAGAACAGAAAAGAATAGAAAAGAGAAATGAGAAATGAATAGAAAAGAAGAGAAAAGTGAAAAGAAGAGAAAAGAGAAAAGAGAAAAGAAAAGAGATAAATAGAAAAGAAGAGAAAAGAGAAAAGAGAAAAAAGAAAAGAGAAAAGAATAGAAAAGAGAAAAGAGAAAAGAACAGTCAAAAGAGAAAAGAAGAGAAAATAAATGAAAAGAAGCAAAAAGCGAAAAGAAGAGAAAAGATGAGAAAAGAAGAGAAAAAAGTGAAAAGAGTAAAGAAGAGAAAAGAAGACAAATGAGAAAAGAAGAGAAAAGAGAAAAGAGAAATGTGATAAGAAGAGAAAAGAGAAAAGAGAAAAGAAGAGAAAAGAGAATAGAGAATAGAGAAAAGAAGAGAAAAGGGAAAAGAGAAAAGAAGAGAGAAGAGAAAAGAGAAAAAAGAAAAGAGAAAAGAATAGAAAAGAGAAAAGAACAGTGAAAAGAGAAAAGGAGAGAAAATAAATGAAAAGAAGCGAAAAGCGAAAAGAAGAGAAAAGAAGAGAAAAGAGAAGAGAAAAAAGTGAAAAGAGTAAAGAAGAGAAAAGAAGAGAAAAGAGAAATGAGAAAAGAGAAAAGAAGAGGAAATGGAGAAGAAGAGAAAAGATAAAAGAGAATAAAAGAGAAAAGGGAACAGAGGAAAGAAGACAAAAGAGAACAGAAGAGAATAGAGAAAAGAGAAAAGAGAAAAGAAGAAAAAAGAAGATAGAAGAAGAGCAAAGAGAAATGAGTAAAGAAAAGAAAAGAGAACAGAATAGAATAGAAAAAAGAGAAAAGAGAACAGAAGATAAAAGAAGAGAAAAGAATAGAGAAAAGAAGAGAAAAGGGAAAAGAGAAAAGAAGATAAAAGAGAAAAGAGGAAAAAAGAAAAGAGAAAAGAAGAGAAAAGAGAAAAGAGAAAAGAAGAGAAAAGAGAATATCGAATAGAGAAAAGAAGAGAAAAGGGAAAAGAGAAAAGAAGAGAAAAGGGAAAAGAGAAAAGAAGAGAAAAATGAAAAGAGAAAGGAAGAGAAAAGCGAAAAGTGAAAAGAGAATATATAGAGAAAAGAAGAGAATACAAGAGAAAAGAGAAAAGAAGGGAAAAGAGAAAAGAAGAGAAAAGAGAAAAGAAGAGAAAAAGGAAATGAGAAAAGAAGAGAAAGGGGACAAGAGAAAAGAAGAGAGAAGAAGAGAAAAGAAGAGGATATAGAAAAGAAGAGAAAAGATAAAAGTGAAAAGTGAATAGAACAGAAAAGAATAGAAAAGAGAAATGAGAAATGAAGAGAAAAGAAGAGAAAAGAGAAAAGAGAAAAGAGAAAAGAAAAGAGATAAAGAGAAAAGAAGAGAAAAGAGAAAAGAGAAAAAAGAAAAGAGAAAAGAATAGAAAAGAGAAAAGAGAAAAGAACAGTGAAAAGAGAAAAAAAGAGAAAAGAAATCAAAAGACGAGAAAAGTGAAAAGAAGAGAAAAGAAATTAAAAGAAGTGAAAAGAGAAAAGAAGAGAAAAGAAGAGAAAAGAAGAGAAAAGAGAAAAGAAGAGAAAAGAAGAGAAAAGAAGAGGATAGAGAAAATAGAAAACAAGAGAATAGAAGAGAAAAGAGAAAATAGAAAAGAAGAGGATATCGAAAAGAGAAAAGAAGAGTAAAGAGAAAAGAGATAAGAAGAGAAAAGAGAAAAGAAGTGAAAAGAGAAAATAGACAAGAGAAAAGAAGAGAAAATGGAAAAGAGATAAGAAGAGAATAGAGAAAGAGAAAAGAAGAAAAAAGAGAAATGAGAAAAGAGAAAAGAAGAGGGAATGGAGAAGAAGAGAAAAGAGAAAAGAAGAAAAAAGAAGATAGATAGAAGAGAAAAGAGAACAGAAGAAAATAGAGATAAGAGAAAAGCGAACAGAAGATAAAAGAAGAGAAAAGAATAGAGAAAAGAAGAGAAAAGGGAAAAGAGAAAAGAAGATAAAAGAGAAAAGAGAAAAAAAGAAAAGAGAAAAGAAGAGAAAAGAGAAAAGAGAAAAGAAAAGGGAAGAGAAAAGAAGAGAAAAGACAAAAGAAGAGAAAAGAGAAAAGGGAAAAGAGTAAAGAAGAGAGAAGAAGAGAGAAGAAGAGGATAGAGAAAAGAGAAAACAAGAGAAAAGAAGAGAAAAGAGAAAATAGAAAAGAAGAGGAAATAGAAAAGAGAAAAGAAGAGTAAAGAGAAAAAAGATAAGAAGAGAAAAGAGAAAAGAAGAGAATAGAGAAAAGAAGAGAAAAGATAAAAGTGAAAAGTGAATAGAACAGAAAAGAATAGAAAAGAGAAATGAGAAATGAATAGAAAAGAAGAGAAAAGTGAAAAGAAGAGAAAAGAGAAAAGAGAAAAGAAAAGAGATAAATAGAAAAGAAGAGAAAAGAGAAAAGAGAAAAAAGAAAAGAGAAAAGAATAGAAAAGAGAAAAGAGAAAAGAACAGTCAAAAGAGAAAAGAAGAGAAAATAAATGAAAAGAAGCGAAAAGCGAAAAGAAGAGAAAAGAAGAGAAAAGAAGAGAAAAAAGTGAAAAGAGTAAAGAAGAGAAAAGAAGAGAAATGAGAAAAGAAGAGGAAAGAGAAAAGAGAAATGTGATAAGAAGAGAAAAGAGAAAAGAGAAAAGAAGAGAAAAGAGAATAGAGAATAGAGAAAAGAAGAGAAAAGGGAAAAGAGAAAAGAAGAGAGAAGAGAAAAGAGAAAAAAGAAAAGAGAAAAGAATAGAAAAGAGAAAAGAGAAAAGAACAGTGAAAAGAGAAAAGGAGAGAAAATAAATGAAAAGAACCGAAAAGCGAAAAGAAGAGAAAAGAAGAGAAAAGAGAAGAGAAAAAAGTGAAAAGAGTAAAGAAGAGAAAAGAAGAGAAATGAGAAAAGAAGAGAAAAGAGAAAAGAGAAATGTGATAAGAAGCGAAAAGAGAAAAGAGAAAAGAAGACAAAAGAGAATAGAGAATAGAGAAAAGAAGAGAAAAAGGAAAAGAGAAAAGAAGAGAAAAGGGAAAAGAGAAAAGAAGAGATAAGAACAGAAAAATGAAAAGAGAGAGGAAGAGAAAAGTGAAAAGCGAAAAGAGAATATATAGAGAAAAGAAGAGAATAGAAGAGAAAAGAGAAAAGAAGGGAAAAGAGAAAAGAAGAGAATAGAGAAATGAGGAAAGAGAAAAGAAGAGAAAAGAGAAAAGAAGAGAAACGGGAAAAGAGAAAAGAAGAGAAAGGGGACAAGAGGAAAGAAGAGAGAAGAAGAGAAAAGAAGAGGATAGAGAAAAGAGAAAAGAAGAGAACAGAAGAGAAAAGAGAAAATAGAAAAGAAGAGGAAATAGAAAAGAGAAAAGAAGAGTAAAGAGAAAAGAGATAAGAAGAGAAAAGAGAAAAGAAGAGAAAATGGAAAAGAGGAAAGAAGAGGATAGAGAAAAGAGAAAAGAAGAGAAAAGAAGAGAAAAGAGAAAATAGAAAAGAAGAGGAAATAGAAAAGAGAAAAGAGAAAAGAAGAGTAAAGAGAAAAGAGATAAGAAGAGAAAAGAGAAAAGAAGAGAAAATGGAAAAGACGAAAGAAGAGAAAAGAATAGAAGAGAAAAAAGAGACAAGAAGAGAAAGAGAAAAGAAGAGAAAAGGGAAAAGAGAAAAGAAGAGAAAAGAGAAAAGAGAAAAAAAGAAAAGAGAAAAGAAGAGAAAAGAGAAAAGAGAAAAGAAAAGGGAAGAGAAAAGAAGAGAAAAGACAAAAGAAGAGAAAAGAGAAAAGGGAAAAGAGTAAAGAAGAGAGAAGAAGAGAGAAGAAGAGGATAGAGAAAAGAGAAAACAAGAGAAAAGAAGAGAAAAGAGAAAATAGAAAAGAAGAGGAAATAGAAAAGAGAAAAGAAGAGTAAAGAGAAAAAAGATAAGAAGAGAAAAGAGAAAAGAAGAGAATAGAGAAAAGAAGAGAAAAGATAAAAGTGAAAAGTGAATAGAACAGAAAAGAATAGAAAAGAGAAATGAGAAATGAATAGAAAAGAAGAGAAAAGTGAAAAGAAGAGAAAAGAGAAAAGAGAAAAGAAAAGAGATAAATAGAAAAGAAGAGAAAAGAGAAAAGAGAAAAAAGAAAAGAGAAAAGAATAGAAAAGAGAAAAGAGAAAAGAACAGTCAAAAGAGAAAAGAAGAGAAAATAAATGAAAAGAAGCGAAAAGCGAAAAGAAGAGAAAAGATGAGAAAAGAAGAGAAAAAAGTGAAAAGAGTAAAGAAGAGAAAAGAAGACAAATGAGAAAAGAAGAGAAAAGAGAAAAGAGAAATGTGATAAGAAGAGAAAAGAGAAAAGAAGAGAAAAGAGAATAGAGAATAGAGAAAAGAAGAGAAAAGGGAAAAGAGAAAAGAAGAGAGAAGAGAAAAGAGAAAAAAGAAAAGAGAAAAGAATAGAAAAGAGAAAAGAACAGTGAAAAGAGAAAAGGAGAGAAAATAAATGAAAAGAAGCGAAAAGCGAAAAGAAGAGAAAAGAAGAGAAAAGAGAAGAGAAAAAAGTGAAAAGAGTAAAGAAGAGAAAAGAAGAGAAATGAGAAAAGAAGAGAAAAGAGAAAAGAGTAATGTGATAAGAAGCGAAAAGAGAAAAGAGAAAAGAAGAGAAAAGAAATCAAAAGACGAGAAAAGTGAAAAGAAGAGAAAAGAAATTAAAAGAAGTGAAAAGAGAAAAGAAGAGAAAAGAAGAGAAAAGAAGAGAAAAGAGAAAAGAAGAGAAAAGAAGAGAAAAGAGAAAAGAAGAGAAACGGGAAAAGAGAAAAGAAGAGAAAGGGGACAAGAGGAAAGAAGAGAGAAGAAGAGAAAAGAAGAGGATAGAGAAAAGAGAAAAGAAGAGAAAAGAAGAGAAAAGAGAAAATAGAAAAGAAGAGGAAATAGAAAAATAAAAAAAGAAGAGTAAAGAGAAAAGAGATAAGAAGAGAAAAGAGAAAAGAAGAGAAAATGGAAAAGAGGAAAGAAGAGGATAGAGAAAAGAGAAAAGAAGAGAAAAGAAGAGAAAAGAGAAAATAGAAAAGAAGAGGAAATAGAAAAGAGAAAAGAGAAAAGAAGAGTAAAGAGAAAAGAGATAAGAAGAGAAAAGAGAAAAGAAGAGAAAATGGAAAAGACGAAAGAAGAGAAAAGAATAGAAGAGAAAAAAGAGACAAGAAGAGAAAGAGAAAAGAAGAGAAAAGGGAAAAGAGAAAAGAAGATAAAAGAGAAAAGAGAAAAAAAGAAAAGAGAAAAGAAGAGAAAAGAGAAAAGAGAAAAGAAAAGGGAAGAGAAAAGAAGAGAAAAGACAAAAGAAGAGAAAAGAGAAAAGGGAAAAGAGAAAAGAAGAGAGAAGAAGAGAGAAGAAGAGGATAGAGAAAAGAGAAAACAAGAGAAAAGAAGAGAAAAGAGAAAATAGAAAAGAAGAGGAAATAGAAAAGAGAAAAGAAGAGTAAAGAGAAAAAAGATAAGAAGAGAAAAGAGAAAAGAGGAGAATAGAGAAAAGAAGAGAAAAGATAAAAGTGAAAAGTGAATAGAACAGAAAAGAATAGAAAAGAGAAATGAGAAATGAATAGAAAAGAAGAGAAAAGTGAAAAGAAGAGAAAAGAGAAAAGAGAAAAGAAAAGAGATAAATAGAAAAGAAGAGAAAAGAGAAAAGAGAAAAAAGAAAAGAGAAAAGAATAGAAAAGAGAAAAGAGAAAAGAACAGTCAAAAGAGAAAAGAAGAGAAAATAAATGAAAAGAAGCAAAAAGCGAAAAGAAGAGAAAAGATGAGAAAAGAAGAGAAAAAAGTGAAAAGAGTAAAGAAGAGAAAAGAAGACAAATGAGAAAAGAAGAGAAAAGAGAAAAGAGAAATGTGATAAGAAGAGAAAAGAGAAAAGAGAAAAGAAGAGAAAAGAGAATAGAGAATAGAGAAAAGAAGAGAAAAGGGAAAAGAGAAAAGAAGAGAGAAGAGAAAAGAGAAAAAAGAAAAGAGAAAAGAATAGAAAAGAGAAAAGAACAGTGAAAAGAGAAAAGGAGAGAAAATAAATGAAAAGAAGCGAAAAGCGAAAAGAAGAGAAAAGAAGAGAAAAGAGAAGTGAAAAAAGTGAAAAGAGTAAAGAAGAGAAAAGAAGAGAAAAGAGAAATGAGAAAAGAGAAAAGAAGAGGAAATGGAGAAGAAGAGAAAAGATAAAAGAGAATAAAAGAGAAAAGGGAACAGAGGAAAGAAGACAAAAGAGAACAGAAGAGAATAGAGAAAAGAGAAAAGAAGAGGATATAGAAAAGAGAAAAGAAGAGTAAAGAGAAAAGAGATAAGAAGAGAAAAGAGAAAAGAAGTGAAAAGAGAAAATAGACAAGAGGAAAGAAGAGAAAATGGAAAAGAGATAAGAAGAGAATAGAGAAAGAGAAAAGAAGAAAAAAGAGAAATGAGAAAAGAGAAAAGAAGAGGGAATGGAGAAGAAGAGAAAAGAGAAAAGAAGAAAAAAGAAGATAGATAGAAGAGAAAAGAGAACAGAAGAAAATAGAGATAAGAGAAAAGCGAACAGAAGATAAAAGAAGAGAAAAGAATAGAGAAAAGAAGAGAAAAGGGAAAAGAGAAAAGAAGATAAAAGAGAAAAGAGAAAAAAAGAAAAGAGAAAAGAAGAGAAAAGAGAAAAGAGAAAAGAAAAGGGAAGAGAAAAGAAGAGAAAAGACAAAAGAAGAGAAAAGAGAAAAGGGAAAAGAGTAAAGAAGAGAGAAGAAGAGAGAAGAAGAGGATAGAGAAAAGAGAAAACAAGAGAAAAGAAGAGAAAAGAGAAAATAGAAAAGAAGAGGAAATAGAAAAGAGAAAAGAAGAGTAAAGAGAAAAAAGATAAGAAGAGAAAAGAGAAAAGAAGAGAATAGAGAAAAGAAGAGAAAAGATAAAAGTGAAAAGTGAATAGAACAGAAAAGAATAGAAAAGAGAAATGAGAAATGAATAGAAAAGAAGAGAAAAGTGAAAAGAAGAGAAAAGAGAAAAGAGAAAAGAAAAGAGATAAATAGAAAAGAAGAGAAAAGAGAAAAGAGAAAAAAGAAAAGAGAAAAGAATAGAAAAGAGAAAAGAGAAAAGAACAGTCAAAAGAGAAAAGAAGAGAAAATAAATGAAAAGAAGCGAAAAGCGAAAAGAAGAGAAAAGAAGAGAAAAGAAGAGAAAAAAGTGAAAAGAGTAAAGAAGAGAAAAGAAGAGAAATGAGAAAAGAAGAGGAAAGAGAAAAGAGAAATGTGATAAGAAGAGAAAAGAGAAAAGAGAAAAGAAGAGAAAAGAGAATAGAGAATAGAGAAAAGAAGAGAAAAGGGAAAAGAGAAAAGAAGAGAGAAGAGAAAAGAGAAAAAAGAAAAGAGAAAAGAATAGAAAAGAGAAAAGAGAAAAGAACAGTGAAAAGAGAAAAGGAGAGAAAATAAATGAAAAGAACCGAAAAGCGAAAAGAAGAGAAAAGAAGAGAAAAGAGAAGAGAAAAAAGTGAAAAGAGTAAAGAAGAGAAAAGAAGAGAAATGAGAAAAGAAGAGAAAAGAGAAAAGAGAAATGTGATAAGAAGCGAAAAGAGAAAAGAGAAAAGAAGACAAAAGAGAATAGAGAATAGAGAAAAGAAGAGAAAAAGGAAAAGAGAAAAGAAGAGAAAAGGGAAAAGAGAAAAGAAGAGATAAGAACAGAAAAATGAAAAGAGAGAGGAAGAGAAAAGTGAAAAGCGAAAAGAGAATATATAGAGAAAAGAAGAGAATAGAAGAGAAAAGAGAAAAGAAGGGAAAAGAGAAAAGAAGAGAATAGAGAAATGAGGAAAGAGAAAAGAAGAGAAAAGAGAAAAGAAGAGAAACGGGAAAAGAGAAAAGAAGAGAAAGGGGACAAGAGGAAAGAAGAGAGAAGAAGAGAAAAGAAGAGGATAGAGAAAAGAGAAAAGAAGAGAACAGAAGAGAAAAGAGAAAATAGAAAAGAAGAGGAAATAGAAAAGAGAAAAGAAGAGTAAAGAGAAAAGAGATAAGAAGAGAAAAGAGAAAAGAAGAGAAAATGGAAAAGAGGAAAGAAGAGGATAGAGAAAAGAGAAAAGAAGAGAAAAGAAGAGAAAAGAGAAAATAGAAAAGAAGAGGAAATAGAAAAGAGAAAAGAGAAAAGAAGAGTAAAGAGAAAAGAGATAAGAAGAGAAAAGAGAAAAGAAGAGAAAATGGAAAAGACGAAAGAAGAGAAAAGAATAGAAGAGAAAAAAGAGACAAGAAGAGAAAGAGAAAAGAAGAGAAAAGGGAAAAGAGAAAAGAAGATAAAAGAGAAAAGAGAAAAAAAGAAAAGAGAAAAGAAGAGAAAAGAGAAAAGAGAAAAGAAAAGGGAAGAGAAAAGAAGAGAAAAGACAAAAGAAGAGAAAAGAGAAAAGGGAAAAGAGTAAAGAAGAGAGAAGAAGAGAGAAGAAGAGGATAGAGAAAAGAGAAAACAAGAGAAAAGAAGAGAAAAGAGAAAATAGAAAAGAAGAGGAAATAGAAAAGAGAAAAGAAGAGTAAAGAGAAAAAAGATAAGAAGAGAAAAGAGAAAAGAAGAGAATAGAGAAAAGAAGAGAAAAGATAAAAGTGAAAAGTGAATAGAACAGAAAAGAATAGAAAAGAGAAATGAGAAATGAATAGAAAAGAAGAGAAAAGTGAAAAGAAGAGAAAAGAGAAAAGAGAAAAGAAAAGAGATAAATAGAAAAGAAGAGAAAAGAGAAAAGAGAAAAAAGAAAAGAGAAAAGAATAGAAAAGAGAAAAGAGAAAAGAACAGTCAAAAGAGAAAAGAAGAGAAAATAAATGAAAAGAAGCGAAAAGCGAAAAGAAGAGAAAAGATGAGAAAAGAAGAGAAAAAAGTGAAAAGAGTAAAGAAGAGAAAAGAAGACAAATGAGAAAAGAAGAGAAAAGAGAAAAGAGAAATGTGATAAGAAGAGAAAAGAGAAAAGAAGAGAAAAGAGAATAGAGAATAGAGAAAAGAAGAGAAAAGGGAAAAGAGAAAAGAAGAGAGAAGAGAAAAGAGAAAAAAGAAAAGAGAAAAGAATAGAAAAGAGAAAAGAACAGTGAAAAGAGAAAAGGAGAGAAAATAAATGAAAAGAAGCGAAAAGCGAAAAGAAGAGAAAAGAAGAGAAAAGAGAAGAGAAAAAAGTGAAAAGAGTAAAGAAGAGAAAAGAAGAGAAATGAGAAAAGAAGAGAAAAGAGAAAAGAGTAATGTGATAAGAAGCGAAAAGAGAAAAGAGAAAAGAAGAGAAAAGAAATCAAAAGACGAGAAAAGTGAAAAGAAGAGAAAAGAAATTAAAAGAAGTGAAAAGAGAAAAGAAGAGAAAAGAAGAGAAAAGAAGAGAAAAGAGAAAAGAAGAGAAAAGAAGAGAAAAGAGAAAAGAAGAGAAACGGGAAAAGAGAAAAGAAGAGAAAGGGGACAAGAGGAAAGAAGAGAGAAGAAGAGAAAAGAAGAGGATAGAGAAAAGAGAAAAGAAGAGAAAAGAAGAGAAAAGAGAAAATAGAAAAGAAGAGGAAATAGAAAAATAAAAAAAGAAGAGTAAAGAGAAAAGAGATAAGAAGAGAAAAGAGAAAAGAAGAGAAAATGGAAAAGAGGAAAGAAGAGGATAGAGAAAAGAGAAAAGAAGAGAAAAGAAGAGAAAAGAGAAAATAGAAAAGAAGAGGAAATAGAAAAGAGAAAAGAGAAAAGAAGAGTAAAGAGAAAAGAGATAAGAAGAGAAAAGAGAAAAGAAGAGAAAATGGAAAAGACGAAAGAAGAGAAAAGAATAGAAGAGAAAAAAGAGACAAGAAGAGAAAGAGAAAAGAAGAGAAAAGGGAAAAGAGAAAAGAAGATAAAAGAGAAAAGAGAAAAAAAGAAAAGAGAAAAGAAGAGAAAAGAGAAAAGAGAAAAGAAAAGGGAAGAGAAAAGAAGAGAAAAGACAAAAGAAGAGAAAAGAGAAAAGGGAAAAGAGAAAAGAAGAGAGAAGAAGAGAGAAGAAGAGGATAGAGAAAAGAGAAAACAAGAGAAAAGAAGAGAAAAGAGAAAATAGAAAAGAAGAGGAAATAGAAAAGAGAAAAGAAGAGTAAAGAGAAAAAAGATAAGAAGAGAAAAGAGAAAAGAGGAGAATAGAGAAAAGAAGAGAAAAGATAAAAGTGAAAAGTGAATAGAACAGAAAAGAATAGAAAAGAGAAATGAGAAATGAATAGAAAAGAAGAGAAAAGTGAAAAGAAGAGAAAAGAGAAAAGAGAAAAGAAAAGAGATAAATAGAAAAGAAGAGAAAAGAGAAAAGAGAAAAAAGAAAAGAGAAAAGAACAGAAAAGAGAAAAGAACAGTGAAAAGAGAAAAGGAGAGAAAATAAATGAAAAGAAGCGAAAAGCGAAAAGAAGAGAAAAGAAGAGAAAAGAGAAGAGAAAAAAGTGAAAAGAGTAAAGAAGAGAAAAGAAGAGAAATGAGAAAAGAAGAGAAAAGAGAAAAGAGAAATGTGATAAGAAGCGAAAAGAGAAAAGAGAAAAGAAGAGAAAAGAGAATAGAGAATAGAGAAAAGAAGAGAAAAAGGAAAAGAGAAAAGAAGAGAAAAGGGAAAAGAGAAAAGAAGAGATAAGAACAGAAAAATGAAAAGAGAAAGGAAGAGAAAAGTGAAAAGCGAAAAGAGAATATATAGAGAAAAGAAGAGAATAGAAGAGAAAAGAGAAAAGAAGGGAAAAGAGAAAAGAAGAGAATAGAGAAATGAGGAAAGAGAAAAGAAGAGAAAAGAGAAAAGAAGAGAAACGGGAAAAGAGAAAAGAAGAGAAAGGGGACAAGAGGAAAGAAGAGAGAAGAAGAGAAAAGAAGAGGATAGAGAAAAGAGAAAAGAAGAGAAAAGAAGAGAAAAGAGAAAATAGAAAAGAAGAGGAAATAGAAAAGAGAAAAGAGAAAAGAAGAGTAAAGAGAAAAGAGATAAGAAGAGAAAAGAGAAAAGAAGAGAAAATGGAAAAGACGAAAGAAGAGAAAAGAATAGAAGAGAAAAAAGAGACAAGAAGAGAAAGAGAAAAGAAGAGAAAAGAGAAATGAGAAAAGAGAAAAGAAGAGGGAATGGAGAAGAAGAGAAAAGAGAAAAGAAGAGAAAAGATAAAAGAGAATAGAAGAGAAAAGGGAACAGAGGAAAGAAGACAAAAGAGAACAGAAGAGAATAGAGAAAAGAGAAAAGAGAAAAGAAGAAAAAAGAAGAGAAAAGAGAAAAGAAGAGAAAAGGGAAAAGAGAAAAGAAGAGAAAGGGGACAAGAGAAAAGAAGAGAGAAGAGAAAAGAAGAGGATAGATAAAAGAGAAAACAAGAGAAAAGAAGAGAAAAGAGAAAATAGAAAAGAAGACGAAATAGAAAAGAGACAAGAGAGAAGAAGAGTAAAGAGAAAAGAGATAAGAAGAGAAAAGAGAAAAGAAGAGAAAATGGAAAAGAGGAAAGAAGAGAAAAAAAGAAAAAGAGAATAGAGAAAAGAAGAGAAAAGAGAAATGAGAAAAGATGAGAAAAAAGAGAAAAGAAGAGAATAGAGAAGAGATGAAAAAAGAAAAGAGACAAGAATAGAAAAGAGAATAGAGAAATGAGAAATGAAGAAAAAAGCAGAGAAAAGAAGAGAAAAGAGAAAAGAAAAGAGATAAAGAGAAAAGAAGAGAAAAAAGTGAAAAGAGTAAAGAAGAGAAAAGAAGAGAAATGAGAAAAGAAGAGAAAAGAGAAAAGAGAAATGTGATAAGAAGAGAAAAAAGAAAAGAGAAAAGAAGCGAAAAGAGAAATGAGAAAAGAAGAGAAAAAAGAGAAAAGAAGACAATAGAGAAAAGATGAGAAAAGATAAAAGAGAACAGTGAATAGAAGAGAAAAGAATAGAAAAGAGAAAAGAGAAATGAGAAATGAAGAGAAAAGCAGAAAAAAGAAGAGAAAAGAGAAAAGAAAAGAGATAAAGAGAATTGAAGAGAAAAAAAGTGAATAGAGTAAAGAAGAGAAAAGAAGAGAAATGAGAAAAGAAGAGAAAAGAGAAATGAGATAAGAAAAGAGAAATGAGTAGAGAAGTGAAAAGAGAAAAAGAGAATAGAGAAAAGAAGTGAAAGGGAAAAGAGTAAAGAAGAGAAAAGAAGAGAAAAATGAAAAGAGAAAGGAATGGAAAAGTGAAAAGCGAAAAGAGAATATATAGAGAAAAGAAGAGAATAGAAGAGAAAAGAAGAGAAAAGAGAAAAGAAGAGAATAGAGAAATGAGGAAAGAGAAAAGAAGAGAAAAGAAGGGAAAAGAGAAAAGAAGATAAAAGAGAAAAGAGGAAAAAAGAAAAGAGAAAAGAAGAGAAAAGAGAAAAGAGAAAAGAAGAGAAAAGAGAATATCGAATAGAGAAAAGAAGAGAAAAGGGAAAAGAGAAAAGAAGAGAAAAGGGAAAAGAGAAAAGAAGAGAAAAATGAAAAGAGAAAGGAAGAGAAAAGCGAAAAGTGAAAAGAGAATATATAGAGAAAAGAAGAGAATACAAGAGAAAAGAGAAAAGAAGGGAAAAGAGAAAAGAAGAGAAAAGAGAAAAGAAGAGAAAAAGGAAATGAGAAAAGAAGAGAAAGGGGACAAGAAAAAAGAAGAGAGAAGAAGAGAAAAGAAGAGGATATAGAAAAGAAGAGAAAAGATAAAAGTGAAAAGTGAATAGAACAGAAAAGAATAGAAAAGAGAAATGAGAAATGAAGAGAAAAGAAGAGAAAAGTGAAAAGAAGAGAAAAGAGAAAAGAGAAAAGAAAAGAGATAAAGAGAAAAGAAGAGAAAAGAGAAAAGAGAAAAAAGAAAAGAGAAAAGAATAGAAAAGAGAAAAGAGAAAAGAACAGTGAAAAGAGAAAAAAAGAGAAAAGAAATCAAAAGACGAGAAAAGTGAAAAGAAGAGAAAAGAAATTAAAAGAAGTGAAAAGAGAAAAGAAGAGAAAAGAAGAGAAAAGAAGAGAAAAGAGAAAAGAAGAGAAAAGAAGAGAAAAGAAGAGGATAGAGAAAATAGAAAACAAGAGAATAGAAGAGAAAAGAGAAAATAGAAAAGAAGAGGATATAGAAAAGAGAAAAGAAGAGTAAAGAGAAAAGAGATAAGAAGAGAAAAGAGAAAAGAAGTGAAAAGAGAAAATAGACAAGAGAAAAGAAGAGAAAATGGAAAAGAGATAAGAAGAGAATAGAGAAAGAGAAAAGAAGAAAAAAGAGAAATGAGAAAAGAGAAAAGAAGAGGGAATGGAGAAGAAGAGAAAAGAGAAAAGAAGAAAAAAGAAGATAGATAGAAGAGAAAAGAGAACAGAAGAAAATAGAGATAAGAGAAAAGCGAACAGAAGATAAAAGAAGAGAAAAGAATAGAGAAAAGAAGAGAAAAGGGAAAAGAGAAAAGAAGATAAAAGAGAAAAGAGAAAAAAAGAAAAGAGAAAAGAAGAGAAAAGAGAAAAGAGAAAAGAAAAGGGAAGAGAAAAGAAGAGAAAAGACAAAAGAAGAGAAAAGAGAAAAGGGAAAAGAGTAAAGAAGAGAGAAGAAGAGAGAAGAAGAGGATAGAGAAAAGAGAAAACAAGAGAAAAGAAGAGAAAAGAGAAAATAGAAAAGAAGAGGAAATAGAAAAGAGAAAAGAAGAGTAAAGAGAAAAAAGATAAGAAGAGAAAAGAGAAAAGAAGAGAATAGAGAAAAGAAGAGAAAAGATAAAAGTGAAAAGTGAATAGAACAGAAAAGAATAGAAAAGAGAAATGAGAAATGAATAGAAAAGAAGAGAAAAGTGAAAAGAAGAGAAAAGAGAAAAGAGAAAAGAAAAGAGATAAATAGAAAAGAAGAGAAAAGAGAAAAGAGAAAAAAGAAAAGAGAAAAGAATAGAAAAGAGAAAAGAGAAAAGAACAGTCAAAAGAGAAAAGAAGAGAAAATAAATGAAAAGAAGCGAAAAGCGAAAAGAAGAGAAAAGAAGAGAAAAAAGTGAAAAGAGTAAAGAAGAGAAAAGAAGAGAAATGAGAAAAGAAGAGGAAAGAGAAAAGAGAAATGTGATAAGAAGAGAAAAGAGAAAAGAGAAAAGAAGAGAAAAGAGAATAGAGAATAGAGAAAAGAAGAGAAAAGGGAAAAGAGAAAAGAAGAGAGAAGAGAAAAGAGAAAAAAGAAAAGAGAAAAGAATAGAAAAGAGAAAAGAGAAAAGAACAGTGAAAAGAGAAAAGGAGAGAAAATAAATGAAAAGAACCGAAAAGCGAAAAGAAGAGAAAAGAAGAGAAAAGAGAAGAGAAAAAAGTGAAAAGAGTAAAGAAGAGAAAAGAAGAGAAATGAGAAAAGAAGAGAAAAGAGAAAAGAGAAATGTGATAAGAAGCGAAAAGAGAAAAGAGAAAAGAAGACAAAAGAGAATAGAGAATAGAGAAAAGAAGAGAAAAAGGAAAAGAGAAAAGAAGAGAAAAGGGAAAAGAGAAAAGAAGAGATAAGAACAGAAAAATGAAAAGAGAGAGGAAGAGAAAAGTGAAAAGCGAAAAGAGAATATATAGAGAAAAGAAGAGAATAGAAGAGAAAAGAGAAAAGAAGGGAAAAGAGAAAAGAAGAGAATAGAGAAATGAGGAAAGAGAAAAGAAGAGAAAAGAGAAAAGAAGAGAAACGGGAAAAGAGAAAAGAAGAGAAAGGGGACAAGAGGAAAGAAGAGAGAAGAAGAGAAAAGAAGAGGATAGAGAAAAGAGAAAAGAAGAGAACAGAAGAGAAAAGAGAAAATAGAAAAGAAGAGGAAATAGAAAAGAGAAAAGAAGAGTAAAGAGAAAAGAGATAAGAAGAGAAAAGAGAAAAGAAGAGAAAATGGAAAAGAGGAAAGAAGAGGATAGAGAAAAGAGAAAAGAAGAGAAAAGAAGAGAAAAGAGAAAATAGAAAAGAAGAGGAAATAGAAAAGAGAAAAGAGAAAAGAAGAGAAAATGGAAAAGACGAAAGAAGAGAAAAGAATAGAAGAGAAAAAAGAGACAAGAAGAGAAAGAGAAAAGAAGAGAAAAGGGAAAAGAGAAAAGAAGATAAAAGAGAAAAGAGAAAAAAAGAAAAGAGAAAAGAAGAGAAAAGAGAAAAGAGAAAAGAAAAGGGAAGAGAAAAGAAGAGAAAAGACAAAAGAAGAGAAAAGAGAAAAGGGAAAAGAGTAAAGAAGAGAGAAGAAGAGAGAAGAAGAGGATAGAGAAAAGAGAAAACAAGAGAAAAGAAGAGAAAAGAGAAAATAGAAAAGAAGAGGAAATAGAAAAGAGAAAAGAAGAGTAAAGAGAAAAAAGATAAGAAGAGAAAAGAGAAAAGAAGAGAATAGAGAAAAGAAGAGAAAAGATAAAAGTGAAAAGTGAATAGAACAGAAAAGAATAGAAAAGAGAAATGAGAAATGAATAGAAAAGAAGAGAAAAGTGAAAAGAAGAGAAAAGAGAAAAGAGAAAAGAAAAGAGATAAATAGAAAAGAAGAGAAAAGAGAAAAGAGAAAAAAGAAAAGAGAAAAGAATAGAAAAGAGAAAAGAGAAAAGAACAGTCAAAAGAGAAAAGAAGAGAAAATAAATGAAAAGAAGCGAAAAGCGAAAAGAAGAGAAAAGATGAGAAAAGAAGAGAAAAAAGTGAAAAGAGTAAAGAAGAGAAAAGAAGACAAATGAGAAAAGAAGAGAAAAGAGAAAAGAGAAATGTGATAAGAAGAGAAAAGAGAAAAGAAGAGAAAAGAGAATAGAGAATAGAGAAAAGAAGAGAAAAGGGAAAAGAGAAAAGAAGAGAGAAGAGAAAAGAGAAAAAAGAAAAGAGAAAAGAATAGAAAAGAGAAAAGAACAGTGAAAAGAGAAAAGGAGAGAAAATAAATGAAAAGAAGCGAAAAGCGAAAAGAAGAGAAAAGAAGAGAAAAGAGAAGAGAAAAAAGTGAAAAGAGTAAAGAAGAGAAAAGAAGAGAAATGAGAAAAGAAGAGAAAAGAGAAAAGAGTAATGTGATAAGAAGCGAAAAGAGAAAAGAGAAAAGAAGAGAAAAGAAATCAAAAGACGAGAAAAGTGAAAAGAAGAGAAAAGAAATTAAAAGAGGTGAAAAGAGAAAAGAAGAGAAAAGAAGAGAAAAGAAGAGAAAAGAGAAAAGAAGAGAAAAGAAGAGAAAAGAGAAAAGAAGAGAAACGGGAAAAGAGAAAAGAAGAGAAAGGGGACAAGAGGAAAGAAGAGAGAAGAAGAGAAAAGAAGAGGATAGAGAAAAGAGAAAAGAAGAGAAAAGAAGAGAAAAGAGAAAATAGAAAAGAAGAGGAAATAGAAAAATAAAAAAAGAAGAGTAAAGAGAAAAGAGATAAGAAGAGAAAAGAGAAAAGAAGAGAAAATGGAAAAGAGGAAAGAAGAGGATAGAGAAAAGAGAAAAGAAGAGAAAAGAAGAGAAAAGAGAAAATAGAAAAGAAGAGGAAATAGAAAAGAGAAAAGAGAAAAGAAGAGTAAAGAGAAAAGAGATAAGAAGAGAAAAGAGAAAAGAAGAGAAAATGGAAAAGACGAAAGAAGAGAAAAGAATAGAAGAGAAAAAAGAGACAAGAAGAGAAAGAGAAAAGAAGAGAAAAGGGAAAAGAGAAAAGAAGATAAAAGAGAAAAGAGAAAAAAAGAAAAGAGAAAAGAAGAGAAAAGAGAAAAGAGAAAAGAAAAGGGAAGAGAAAAGAAGAGAAAAGACAAAAGAAGAGAAAAGAGAAAAGGGAAAAGAGAAAAGAAGAGAGAAGAAGAGAGAAGAAGAGGATAGAGAAAAGAGAAAACAAGAGAAAAGAAGAGAAAAGAGAAAATAGAAAAGAAGAGGAAATAGAAAAGAGAAAAGAAGAGTAAAGAGAAAAAAGATAAGAAGAGAAAAGAGAAAAGAGGAGAATAGAGAAAAGAAGAGAAAAGATAAAAGTGAAAAGTGAATAGAACAGAAAAGAATAGAAAAGAGAAATGAGAAATGAATAGAAAAGAAGAGAAAAGTGAAAAGAAGAGAAAAGAGAAAAGAGAAAAGAAAAGAGATAAATAGAAAAGAAGAGAAAAGAGAAAAGAGAAAAAAGAAAAGAGAAAAGAATAGAAAAGAGAAAAGAGAAAAGAACAGTCAAAAGAGAAAAGAAGAGAAAATAAATGAAAAGAAGCGAAAAGCGAAAAGAAGAGAAAAGATGAGAAAAGAAGAGAAAAAAGTGAAAAGAGTAAAGAAGAGAAAAGAAGACAAATGAGAAAAGAAGAGAAAAGAGAAAAGAGAAATGTGATAAGAAGAGAAAAGAGAAAAGAGAAAAGAAGAGAAAAGAGAATAGAGAATAGAGAAAAGAAGAGAAAAGGGAAAAGAGAAAAGAAGAGAGAAGAGAAAAGAGAAAAAAGAAAAGAGAAAAGAACAGAAAAGAGAAAAGAACAGTGAAAAGAGAAAAGGAGAGAAAATAAATGAAAAGAAGCGAAAAGCGAAAAGAAGAGAAAAGAAGAGAAAAGAGAAGAGAAAAAAGTGAAAAGAGTAAAGAAGAGAAAAGAAGAGAAATGAGAAAAGAAGAGAAAAGAGAAAAGAGAAATGTGATAAGAAGCGAAAAGAGAAAAGAGAAAAGAAGAGAAAAGAGAATAGAGAATAGAGAAAAGAAGAGAAAAAGGAAAAGAGAAAAGAAGAGAAAAGGGAAAAGAGAAAAGAAGAGATAAGAACAGAAAAATGAAAAGAGAAAGGAAGAGAAAAGTGAAAAGCGAAAAGAGAATATATAGAGAAAAGAAGAGAATAGAAGAGAAAAGAGAAAAGAAGGGAAAAGAGAAAAGAAGAGAATAGAGAAATGAGGAAAGAGAAAAGAAGAGAAAAGAGAAAAGAAGAGAAACGGGAAAAGAGAAAAGAAGAGAAAGGGGACAAGAGGAAAGAAGAGAGAAGAAGAGAAAAGAAGAGGATAGAGAAAAGAGAAAAGAAGAGAAAAGAAGAGAAAAGAGAAAATAGAAAAGAAGAGGAAATAGAAAAGAGAAAAGAGAAAAGAAGAGTAAAGAGAAAAGAGATAAGAAGAGAAAAGAGAAAAGAAGAGAAAATGGAAAAGACGAAAGAAGAGAAAAGAATAGAAGAGAAAAAAGAGACAAGAAGAGAAAGAGAAAAGAAGAGAAAAGAGAAATGAGAAAAGAGAAAAGAAGAGGGAATGGAGAAGAAGAGAAAAGAGAAAAGAAGAGAAAAGATAAAAGAGAATAGAAGAGAAAAGGGAACAGAGGAAAGAAGACAAAAGAGAACAGAAGAGAATAGAGAAAAGAGAAAAGAGAAAAGAAGAAAAAAGAAGAGAAAAGAGAAAAGAAGAGAAAAGGGAAAAGAGAAAAGAAGAGAAAGGGGACAAGAGAAAAGAAGAGAGAAGAGAAAAGAAGAGGATAGATAAAAGAGAAAACAAGAGAAAAGAAGAGAAAAGAGAAAATAGAAAAGAAGACGAAATAGAAAAGAGACAAGAGAGAAGAAGAGTAAAGAGAAAAGAGATAAGAAGAGAAAAGAGAAAAGAAGAGAAAATGGAAAAGAGGAAAGAAGAGAAAAAAAGAAAAAGAGAATAGAGAAAAGAAGAGAAAAGAGAAATGAGAAAAGATGAGAAAAAAGAGAAAAGAAGAGAATAGAGAAGAGATGAAAAAAGAAAAGAGACAAGAATAGAAAAGAGAATAGAGAAATGAGAAATGAAGAAAAAAGCAGAGAAAAGAAGAGAAAAGAGAAAAGAAAAGAGATAAAGAGAAAAGAAGAGAAAAAAGTGAAAAGAGTAAAGAAGAGAAAAGAAGAGAAATGAGAAAAGAAGAGAAAAGAGAAAAGAGAAATGTGATAAGAAGAGAAAAAAGAAAAGAGAAAAGAAGCGAAAAGAGAAATGAGAAAAGAAGAGAAAAAAGAGAAAAGAAGACAATAGAGAAAAGATGAGAAAAGATAAAAGAGAACAGTGAATAGAAGAGAAAAGAATAGAAAAGAGAAAAGAGAAATGAGAAATGAAGAGAAAAGCAGAAAAAAGAAGAGAAAAGAGAAAAGAAAAGAGATAAAGAGAATTGAAGAGAAAAAAAGTGAATAGAGTAAAGAAGAGAAATGAGAAAAGAAGAGAAAAGAGAAATGAGATAAGAAAAGAGAAATGAGTAGAGAAGTGAAAAGAGAAAAAGAGAATAGAGAAAAGAAGTGAAAGGGAAAAGAGAAAAGAAGAGAAAAGAAGAGAAAAATGAAAAGAGAAAGGAATGGAAAAGTGAAAAGCGAAAAGAGAATATATAGAGAAAAGAAGAGAATAGAAGAGAAAAGAAGAGAAAAGAGAAAAGAAGAGAATAGAGAAATGAGGAAAGAGAAAAGAAGAGAAAAGAAGAGAAAAGAGAAAAGAAGAGAAAAGGGAAAAGAGAAAAGAAGAGAAAGGGGACAAGAGAAAAGAAGAGAGAACAGAAAAGAAGAGGATAGAGAAAAGAGAAAAGAAGAGAAAAGAAGAGAAAAGAGAAAATAGAAAAGAAGAGGAAATAGAAAAGAGAAAAGAGAAAAGAAGAGTAAAGAGAAAAGAGATAAGAAGAGAAAAGAGAAAAGAAGAGAAAATGGAAAAGACGAAAGAAGAGAAAAGAATAGAAGAGAAAAAAGAGACAAGAAGAGAAAGAGAAAAGAAGAGAAAAGGGAAAAGAGAAAAGAAGATAAAAGAGAAAAGAGAAAAAAAGAAAAGAGAAAAGAAGAGAAAAGAGAAAAGAGAAAAGAAAAGGGAAGAGAAAAGAAGAGAAAAGACAAAAGAAGAGAAAAGAGAAAAGGGAAAAGAGTAAAGAAGAGAGAAGAAGAGAGAAGAAGAGGATAGAGAAAAGAGAAAACAAGAGAAAAGAAGAGAAAAGAGAAAATAGAAAAGAAGAGGAAATAGAAAAGAGAAAAGAAGAGTAAAGAGAAAAAAGATAAGAAGAGAAAAGAGAAAAGAAGAGAATAGAGAAAAGAAGAGAAAAGATAAAAGTGAAAAGTGAATAGAACAGAAAAGAATAGAAAAGAGAAATGAGAAATGAATAGAAAAGAAGAGAAAAGTGAAAAGAAGAGAAAAGAGAAAAGAGAAAAGAAAAGAGATAAATAGAAAAGAAGAGAAAAGAGAAAAGAGAAAAAAGAAAAGAGAAAAGAATAGAAAAGAGAAAAGAGAAAAGAACAGTCAAAAGAGAAAAGAAGAGAAAATAAATGAAAAGAAGCGAAAAGCGAAAAGAAGAGAAAAGATGAGAAAAGAAGAGAAAAAAGTGAAAAGAGTAAAGAAGAGAAAAGAAGACAAATGAGAAAAGAAGAGAAAAGAGAAAAGAGAAATGTGATAAGAAGAGAAAAGAGAAAAGAGAAAAGAAGAGAAAAGAGAATAGAGAATAGAGAAAAGAAGAGAAAAGGGAAAAGAGAAAAGAAGAGAGAAGAGAAAAGAGAAAAAAGAAAAGAGAAAAGAATAGAAAAGAGAAAAGAACAGTGAAAAGAGAAAAGGAGAGAAAATAAATGAAAAGAAGCGAAAAGCGAAAAGAAGAGAAAAGAAGAGAAAAGAGAAGAGAAAAAAGTGAAAAGAGTAAAGAAGAGAAAAGAAGAGAAATGAGAAAAGAAGAGAAAAGAGAAAAGAGAAATGTGATAAGAAGCGAAAAGAGAAAAGAGAAAAGAAGAGAAAAGAGAATAGAGAATAGAGAAAAGAAGAGAAAAAGGAAAAGAGAAAAGAAGAGAAAAGGGAAAAGAGAAAAGAAGAGATAAGAACAGAAAAATGAAAAGAGAGAGGAAGAGAAAAGTGAAAAGCGAAAAGAGAATATATAGAGAAAAGAAGAGAATAGAAGAGAAAAGAGAAAAGAAGGGAAAAGAGAAAAGAAGAGAATAGAGAAATGAGGAAAGAGAAAAGAAGAGAAAAGAGAAAAGAAGAGAAACGGGAAAAGAGAAAAGAAGAGAAAGGGGACAAGAGGAAAGAAGAGAGAAGAAGAGAAAAGAAGAGGATAGAGAAAAGAGAAAAGAAGAGAAAAGAAGAGAAAAGAGAAAATAGAAAAGAAGAGGAAATAGAAAAGAGAAAAGAAGAGTAAAGAGAAAAGAGATAAGAAGAAAAAAGAAGAGAAAAGAGAAAAGAAGAGAAAAGGGAAAAGAGAAAAGAAGAGAAAGGGGACAAGAGAAAAGAAGAGAGAAGAGAAAAGAAGAGGATAGATAAAAGAGAAAACAAGAGAAAAGAAGAGAAAAGAGAAAATAGAAAAGAAGACGAAATAGAAAAGAGACAAGAGAGAAGAAGAGTAAAGAGAAAAGAGATAAGAAGAGAAAAGAGAAAAGAAGAGAAAATGGAAAAGAGGAAAGAAGAGAAAAAAAGAAAAAGAGAATAGAGAAAAGAAGAGAAAAGAGAAATGAGAAAAGATGAGAAAAAAGAGAAAAGAAGAGAATAGAGAAGAGATGAAAAAAGAAAAGAGACAAGAATAGAAAAGAGAATAGAGAAATGAGAAATGAAGAAAAAAGCAGAGAAAAGAAGAGAAAAGAGAAAAGAAAACAGATAAAGAGAAAAGAAGAGAAAAAAGTGAAAAGAGTAAAGAAGAGAAAAGAAGAGAAATGAGAAAAGAAGAGAAAAGAGAAAAGAGAAATGTGATAAGAAGAGAAAAAAGAAAAGAGAAAAGAAGCGAAAAGAGAAATGAGAAAAGAAGAGAAAAAAGAGAAAAGAAGAGAATAGAGAAAAGATGAGAAAAGATAAAAGAGAACAGTGAATAGAAGAGAAAAGAATAGAAAAGAGAAAAGAGAAATGAGAAATGAAGAGAAAAGCAGAAAAAAGAAGAGAAAAGAGAAAAGAAAAGAGATAAAGAGAATTGAAGAGAAAAAAAGTGAATAGAGTAAAGAAGAGAAAAGAAGAGAAATGAGAAAAGAAGAGAAAAGAGAAATGAGATAAGAAAAGAGAAATGAGTAGAGAAGTGAAAAGAGAAAAAGAGAATAGAGAAAAGAAGTGAAAGGGAAAAGAGAAAAGAAGAGAAAAGAAGAGAAAAATGAAAAGAGAAAGGAATGGAAAAGTGAAAAGCGAAAAGAGAATATATAGAGAAAAGAAGAGAATAGAAGAGAAAAGAAGAGAAAAGAGAAAAGAAGAGAATAGAGAAATGAGGAAAGAGAAAAGAAGAGAAAAGAAGAGAAAAGAGAAAAGAAGAGAAAAGGGAAAAGAGAAAAGAAGAGAAAGGGGACAAGAGAAAAGAAGAGAGAACAGAAAAGAAGAGGATAGAGAAAAGAGAAAACAAGAGAAAAGAAGAGAAAAGAGAAAATAGAAAAGAAGAGGAAATAGAAAAGAGACAAGAGAAAAGAAGAGTAAAGAGAAAAGAGATAAGAAGAGAAAAGAGAAAAGAAGTGAAAATGGAAAAGAGGAAAGAAGAGAAAAGAATAGAGGAGAAAAAAGAGACAAGAAGAGAAAGAGAAAAGAAGAGAAAAGTGAAATGAGAAATGAGAAAAGAAGAGGGACTGGAGAAGAAGAGAAAAGAGAAAAGAAGAGAAAAGATAAAAGAGAATAAAAGAGAAAAGGGAACAGAGGAAAGAAGACAAAAGAGAACAGAAGAGAATAGAGAAAAGAGACAAGAAGAAAAAAGAAGATAGAAGAAGAGAAAAGAGAACAGAAGAAAATAGAGAAAAGAGAAAAGCGAACAGAAGATAAAAGAAGAGAAAAGAATAGAGAAAAGAAGAGAATTGAAAAAAGAGAAATTGGAAAAGAAGAGAAAAGGGAAAAGAGAAAAGAACAGAAAAGAGAAAAGGGAAAAGTGAATAGAAGAGAAAAGAATAGAAAAGAGAAAAGAGAAAAGTCGAGAAAAGAGAAAAGAAAGTAAATGGGAAAAGAGAAAAGAAGAGAAAAGAGAAAAGAAGAGAAAAGGAAAAAGAAGAGAAAAGGGAAAAGAGAAAAGAAGAGAAAAGAGAAAAGAGAAAAAAGAAAAGAGAAAAGAAAAGAGAAAAGAGAAAAGAACAGTGAAAAGAGAAAAGAAGAGAAAAGAAATGAATAGACGAGAAAAGAGAAAAGAAGAGAAAAGAAATTAAAAGAAGAGAAAAGAAGAGAAAAGAAGAGAAAAGAAGAGAAAAGAGAAAAGAAGAGAAAAGAAGAGAAAAGAGAAAAGAAGAGAGAAGAAGAGAAAAGAAGAGGATAGAGAAAATAGAAAACAAGAGAATAGAAGAGAATAGAGAAAATAGAAAAGAAGAGGATATAGAAAAGAGAAAAGAAGAGTAAAGAGAAAAGAGATAAGAAGAGAAAAGAGAAAAGAAGTGAAAAGAGAAAATAGACAAGAGAAAAGAAGAGAAAATGGAAAAGAGATAAGAAGAGAATAGAGAAAGAGAAAAGAAGAGAAACGAGAAATGAGAAAAGAGAAAAGAAGAGGGAATGGAGAAGAAGAGAAAAGAGAAAAGAAGAGAAAAGATAAAAGAGAATAAAAGAGAAAAGGGAACAGAGGAAAGAAGACAAAAGAGAACAGAAGAGAATAGAGAAAAGAGAAATGTGATAAGAAGAGAAAAGAGAAAAGAGAAAAGAAGAGAAAAGAGAATAGAGAATAGAGAAAAGAAGAGAAAAGGGAAAAGAGATAAGAAGAGAAAAGAGAAAAGAAGTGAAAATGGAAAAGAGGAAAGAAGAGAAAAGAATAGAGGAGAAAAAAGAGACAAGAAGAGAAACAGAAAAGAAGAGAAAAGTGAAATGAGAAATGAGAAAAGAAGAGGGACTGGAGAAGAAGAGAAAAGAGAAAAGAAGAGAAAAGATAAAAGAGAATAAAAGAGAAAAGGGAACAGAGGAAAGAAGACAAAAGAGAACAGAAGAGAATAGAGAAAAGATGAGAAAAGATAAAAGAGAATAAAAGAAAAAAGGGAACAGAGGAAAGAAGACAAAAGAGAACAGAAGAGAATAGAGAAAAGAGAAAAGAAGAAAAAAGAAGATAGAAGAAGAGAAAAGAGAACAGAAGAAAATAGAGAAAAGAGAAAAGCGAACAGAAGATAAAAGAAGAGAAAAGAATAGAGAAAAGAAGAGAAAAGGGAAAAGAGAAAAGAAGATAAAAGAGAAAAGAGAAAATAAGAAAAGAGAAAAGAAGAGAAAAGAGAAAAGAGAAAAGAAAAGGGAAGAGAAAAGAAGAGAAAAGACAAAAGAAGAGAAAAGAGAAAAGGGAAAAGAGTAAAGAAGAGAGAAGAAGAGAGAAGAAGAGGATAGAGAAAAGAGAAAACAAGAGAAAAGAAGAGAAAAGAGAAAATAGAAAAGAAGAGGAAATAGAAAAGAGACAAGAGAAAAGAAGAGTAAAGAGAAAAGAGATAAGAAGAGAAAACAGAAAAGAAGAGAAAATGGAAAAGAGGAAAGAAGAGAACAGAATAGAGGAGAAAAAAGAGACAAGAAGAGAAAGAGAAAAGAAGAGAAAAGAGAAATGAGAAAATAAGAAAAGAGAAAAGAAGAGAAAAGAGAAAAGAGAAAAGAAAAGGGAAGAGAAAAGAAGAGAAAAGAGAAAAGGGAAAAGAGTAAAGAAGAGAGAAGAAGAGAGAAGAAGAGGATAGAGAAAAGAGAAAACAAGAGAAAAGAAGAGAAAAGAGAAAATAGAAAAGAAGAAAAAAGAAGATAGAAGAAGAGCAAAGAGAAAAGAGTAAAGAAAAGAAAAGAGAACAGAATAGAATAGAAAAAAGAGAAAAGAGAACAGAAGATAAAAGAAGAGAAAAGAATAGAGAAAAGAAGAGAAAAGGGAAAAGAGAAAAGAAGATAAAAGAGAAAAGAGGAAAAAAGAAAAGAGAAAAGAAGAGAAAAGAGAAAAGAGAAAAGAAGAGAAAAGAGAATATCGAATAGAGAAAAGAAGAGAAAAGGGAAAAGAGAAAAGAAGAGAAAAGGGAAAAGAGAAAAGAAGAGAAAAATGAAAAGAGAAAGGAAGAGAAAAGCGAAAAGTGAAAAGAGAATATATAGAGAAAAGAAGAGAATACAAGAGAAAAGAGAAAAGAAGGGAAAAGAGAAAAGAAGAGAATACAGAAATGAGGAAAGAGAAAAGAAGAGAAAAGAGAAAAGAAGAGAAAAAGGAAATGAGAAAAGAAGAGAAAGGGGACAAGAGAAAAGAAGAGAGAAGAAGAGAAAAGAAGAGGATATAGAAAAGAAGAGAAAAGATAAAAGTGAAAAGTGAATAGAACAGAAAAGAATAGAAAAGAGAAATGAGAAATGAAGAGAAAAGAAGAGAAAAGTGAAAAGAAGAGAAAAGAGAAAAGAGAAAAGAAAAGAGATAAAGAGAAAAGAAGAGAAAAGAGAAAAGAGAAAAAAGAAAAGAGAAAAGAATAGAAAAGAGAAAAGAGAAAAGAACAGTGAAAAGAGAAAAGAAGAGAAAAGAAATCAAAAGACGAGAAAAGTGAAAAGAAGAGAAAAGAAATTAAAAGAAGTGAAAAGAGAAAAGAAGAGAAAAGAAGAGAAAAGAGAAAAGAAGAGAAAAGAAGAGAAAAGAAGAGGATAGAGAAAATAGAAAACAAGAGAATAGAAGAGAAAAGAGAAAATAGAAAAGAAGAGGATATAGAAAAGAGAAAAGAAGAGTAAAGAGAAAAGAGATAAGAAGAGAAAAGAGAAAAGAAGTGAAAAGAGAAAATAGACAAGAGAAAAGAAGAGAAAATGGAAAAGAGATAAGAAGAGAATAGAGAAAGAGAAAAGAAGAAAAAAGAGAAATGAGAAAAGAGAAAAGAAGAGGGAATGGAGAAGAAGAGAAAAGAGAAAAGAAGAAAAAAGAAGATAGATAGAAGAGAAAAGAGAACAGAAGAAAATAGAGATAAGAGAAAAGCGAACAGAAGATAAAAGAAGAGAAAAGAATAGAGAAAAGAAGAGAAAAGGGAAAAGAGAAAAGAAGATAAAAGAGAAAAGAGAAAAAAAGAAAAGAGAAAAGAAGAGAAAAGAGAAAAGAGAAAAGAAAAGGGAAGAGAAAAGAAGAGAAAAGACAAAAGAAGAGAAAAGAGAAAAGGGAAAAGAGTAAAGAAGAGAGAAGAAGAGAGAAGAAGAGGATAGAGAAAAGAGAAAACAAGAGAAAAGAAGAGAAAAGAGAAAATAGAAAAGAAGAGGAAATAGAAAAGAGAAAAGAAGAGTAAAGAGAAAAAAGATAAGAAGAGAAAAGAGAAAAGAAGAGAATAGAGAAAAGAAGAGAAAAGATAAAAGTGAAAAGTGAATAGAACAGAAAAGAATAGAAAAGAGAAATGAGAAATGAATAGAAAAGAAGAGAAAAGTGAAAAGAAGAGAAAAGAGAAAAGAGAAAAGAAAAGAGATAAATAGAAAAGAAGAGAAAAGAGAAAAGAGAAAAAAGAAAAGAGAAAAGAATAGAAAAGAGAAAAGAGAAAAGAACAGTCAAAAGAGAAAAGAAGAGAAAATAAATGAAAAGAAGCGAAAAGCGAAAAGAAGAGAAAAGATGAGAAAAGAAGAGAAAAGATAAAAGAGAATAAAAGAGAAAAGGGAACAGAGGAAAGAAGACAAAAGAGAACAGAAGAGAATAGAGAAAAGAGACAAGAAGAAAAAAGAAGATAGAAGAAGAGAAAAGAGAACAGAAGAAAATAGAGAAAAGAGAAAAGCGAACAGAAGATAAAAGAAGAGAAAAGAATAGAGAAAAGAAGAGAATTGAAAAAAGAGAAATTGGAAAAGAAGAGAAAAGGGAAAAGAGAAAAGAACAGAAAAGAGAAAAGGGAAAAGTGAATAGAAGAGAAAAGAATAGAAAAGAGAAAAGAGAAAAGTCGAGAAAAGAGAAAAGAAAGTAAATGGGAAAAGAGAAAAGAAGAGAAAAGAGAAAAGAAGAGAATAGGAAAAAGAAGAGAAAAGGGAAAAGAGAAAAGAAGAGAAAAGAGAAAAGAGAAAAAGGAAAAGAGAAAAGAAAAGAGAAAAGAGAAAAGAACAGTGAAAAGAGAAAAGAAGAGAAAAGAAATGAATAGACGAGAAAAGAGAAAAGAAGAGAAAAGAAATTAAAAGAAGAGAAAAGAAGAGAAAAGAAGAGAAAAGAAGAGAAAAGAGAAAAGAAGAGAAAAGAAGAGAAAAGAGAAAAGAAGAGAGAAGAAGAGAAAAGAAGAGGATAGAGAAAATAGAAAACAAGAGAATAGAAGAGAATAGAGAAAATAGAAAAGAAGAGGATATAGAAAAGAGAAAAGAAGAGTAAAGAGAAAAGAGATAAGAAGAGAAAAGAGAAAAGAAGTGAAAAGAGAAAATAGACAAGAGAAAAGAAGAGAAAATGGAAAAGAGATAAGAAGAGAATAGAGAAAGAGAAAAGAAGAGAAACGAGAAATGAGAAAAGAGAAAAGAAGAGGGAATGGAGAAGAAGAGAAAAGAGAAAAGAAGAGAAAAGATAAAAGAGAATAAAAGAGAAAAGGGAACAGAGGAAAGAAGACAAAAGAGAACAGAAGAGAATAGAGAAAAGAGAAATGTGATAAGAAGAGAAAAGAGAAAAGAGAAAAGAAGAGAAAAGAGAATAGAGAATAGAGAAAAGAAGAGAAAAGGGAAAAGAGATAAGAAGAGAAAAGAGAAAAGAAGTGAAAATGGAAAAGAGGAAAGAAGAGAAAAGAATAGAGGAGAAAAAAGAGACAAGAAGAGAAACAGAAAAGAAGAGAAAAGTGAAATGAGAAATGAGAAAAGAAGAGGGACTGGAGAAGAAGAGAAAAGAGAAAAGAAGAGAAAAGATAAAAGAGAATAAAAGAGAAAAGGGAACAGAGGAAAGAAGACAAAAGAGAACAGAAGAGAATAGAGAAAAGATGAGAAAAGATAAAAGAGAATAAAAGAAAAAAGGGAACAGAGGAAAGAAGACAAAAGAGAACAGAAGAGAATAGAGAAAAGAGAAAAGAAGAAAAAAGAAGATAGAAGAAGAGAAAAGAGAACAGAAGAAAATAGAGAAAAGAGAAAAGCAAACAGAAGATAAAAGAAGAGAAAAGAATAGAGAAAAGAAGAGAAAAGGGAAAAGAGAAAAGAAGATAAAAGAGAAAAGAGAAAAAAAGAAAAGAGAAAAGAAGAGAAAAGAGAAAAGAGAAAAGAAAATGGAAGATAAAAGAAGAGATAAGACAAAAGAAGAGAAAAGACAAAAGAAGAGAAAAGGGAAAAGAGTAAAGAAGAGAGAAGAAGAGGATAGAGAAAAGAGAAAACAAGAGAAAAGAAGAGAAAAGAGAAAACAGAAAAGAAGAGGAAATAGAAAAGAGACAAGAGAAAAGAAGAGTAAAGAGAAAAGAGATAAGAAGAGAAAAGAGAAAAAAGAGAAAATGGAAAAGAGGAAAGAAGAGAACAGAATAGAGGAGAAAAAAGAGACAAGAAGAGAAAGAGAAAAGAAGAGAAAAGAGAAATGAGAAAAGAGAAAAGAAGAGGGAATGGAGAAGAAGAGAAAAGAGAAAAGAAGAGAAAAGATAAAAGAGAATAAAAGAGAAAAGGGAACAGAGGAAAGAAGACAAAAGAGAACAGAAGAGAATAGAGAAAAGAGAAAACAAGAGAAAAGAAGAGAAAAGAGAAAATAGAATAGAAGAGGAAATAGAAAAGAGACAAGAGAAAAGAAGAGTAAAGAGAAAAGAGATAAGAAGAGAAAACAGAAAAGAAGAGAAAATGGAAAAGAGGAAAGAAGAGAACAGAATAGAGGAGAAAAAAGAGACAAGAAGAGAAAGAGAAAAGAAGAGAAAAGAGAAATGAGAAAAGAGAAAAGAAGAGGGAATGGAGAAGAAGAGAAAAGAGAAAAGAAGAGAAAAGATAAAAGAGAATAAAAGAGAAAAGGGAACAGAGGAAAGAAGACAAAAGAGAACAGAAGAGAATAGAGAAAAGAGAAAAGAAGAAAAAAGAAGATAGAAGAAGAGAAAAGAGAACAGAAGAAAATAGAGAAAAGAGAAAAGCGAACAGAAGATAAAAGAAGAGAAAAGAATAGAGAAAAGAAGAGAAAAGGGAAAAGAGAAAAGAAGATAAAAGAGAAAAGAGAAAATAAGAAAAGAGAAAAGAAGAGAAAAGAGAAAAGAGAAAAGAAAAGGGAAGAGAAAAGAAGAGAAAAGACAAAAGAAGAGAACAGAGAAAAGGGAAAAGAGTAAAGAAGAGAGAAGAAGAGAGAAGAAGAGGATAGAGAAAAGAGAAAACAAGAGAAAAGAAGAGAAAAGAGAAAATAGAAAAGAAGAGGAAATAGAAAAGAGACAAGAGAAAAGAAGAGTAAAGAGAAAAGAGATAAGAAGAGAAAACAGAAAAGAAGAGAAAATGGAAAAGAGGAAAGAAGAGAACAGAATAGAGGAGAAAAAAGAGACAAGAAGAGAAAGAGAAAAGAAGAGAAAAGAGAAATGAGAAAATAAGAAAAGAGAAAAGAAGAGAAAAGAGAAAAGAGAAAAGAAAAGGGAAGAGAAAAGAAGAGAAAAGAGAAAAGGGAAAAGAGTAAAGAAGAGAGAAGAAGAGAGAAGAAGAGGATAGAGAAAAGAGAAAACAAGAGAAAAGAAGAGAAAAGAGAAAATAGAAAAGAAGAGGAAATAGAAAAGAGACAAGAGAAAAGAAGAGTAAAGAGAAAAGAGATAAGAAGAGAAAACAGAAAAGAAGAGAAAATGGAAAAGAGGAAAGAAGAGAACAGAATAGAGGAGAAAAAAGAGACAAGAAGAGAAAGAGAAAAGAAGAGAAAAGAGAAATGAGAAAAGAGAAAAGAAGAGGAAATGGAGAAGAAGAGAAAAGATAAAAGAGAATAAAAGAGAAAAGGGAACAGAGGAAAGAAGACAAAAGAGAACAGAAGAGAATAGAGAAAAGAGAAAAGAGAAAAGAAGAAAAAAGAAGATAGAAGAAGAGCAAAGAGAAAAGAGTAAAGAAAAGAAAAGAGAACAGAATAGAATAGAAAAAAGAGAAAAGAGAACAGAAGATAAAAGAAGAGAAAAGAATAGAGAAAAGAAGAGAAAAGGGAAAAGAGAAAAGAAGATAAAAGAGAAAAGAGGAAAAAAGAAAAGAGAAAAGAAGAGAAAAGAGAAAAGAGAAAAGAAGAGAAAAGAGAATATCGAATAGAGAAAAGAAGAGAAAAGGGAAAAGAGAAAAGAAGAGAAAAGGGAAAAGAGAAAAGAAGAGAAAAATGAAAAGAGAAAGGAAGAGAAAAGCGAAAAGTGAAAAGAGAATATATAGAGAAAAGAAGAGAATACAAGAGAAAAGAGAAAAGAAGGGAAAAGAGAAAAGAAGAGAATACAGAAATGAGGAAAGAGAAAAGAAGAGAAAAGAGAAAAGAAGAGAAAAAGGAAATGAGAAAAGAAGAGAAAGGGGACAAGAGAAAAGAAGAGAGAAGAAGAGAAAAGAAGAGGATATAGAAAAGAAGAGAAAAGATAAAAGTGAAAAGTGAATAGAACAGAAAAGAATAGAAAAGAGAAATGAGAAATGAAGAGAAAAGAAGAGAAAAGTGAAAAGAAGAGAAAAGAGAAAAGAGAAAAGAAAAGAGATAAAGAGAAAAGAAGAGAAAAGAGAAAAGAGAAAAAAGAAAAGAGAAAAGAATAGAAAAGAGAAAAGAGAAAAGAACAGTGAAAAGAGAAAAGAAGAGAAAAGAAATCAAAAGACGAGAAAAGTGAAAAGAAGAGAAAAGAAATTAAAAGAAGTGAAAAGAGAAAAGAAGAGAAAAGAAGAGAAAAGAGAAAAGAAGAGAAAAGAAGAGAAAAGAAGAGGATAGAGAAAATAGAAAACAAGAGAATAGAAGAGAAAAGAGAAAATAGAAAAGAAGAGGATATAGAAAAGAGAAAAGAAGAGTAAAGAGAAAAGAGATAAGAAGAGAAAAGAGAAAAGAAGTGAAAAGAGAAAATAGACAAGAGAAAAGAAGAGAAAATGGAAAAGAGATAAGAAGAGAATAGAGAAAGAGAAAAGAAGAAAAAAGAGAAATGAGAAAAGAGAAAAGAAGAGGGAATGGAGAAGAAGAGAAAAGAGAAAAGAAGAAAAAAGAAGATAGATAGAAGAGAAAAGAGAACAGAAGAAAATAGAGATAAGAGAAAAGCGAACAGAAGATAAAAGAAGAGAAAAGAATAGAGAAAAGAAGAGAAAAGGGAAAAGAGAAAAGAAGATAAAAGAGAAAAGAGAAAAAAAGAAAAGAGAAAAGAAGAGAAAAGAGAAAAGAAAAGGGAAGAGAAAAGAAGAGAAAAGACAAAAGAAGAGAAAAGAGAAAAGGGAAAAGAGTAAAGAAGAGAGAAGAAGAGAGAAGAAGAGGATAGAGAAAAGAGAAAACAAGAGAAAAGAAGAGAAAAGAGAAAATAGAAAAGAAGAGGAAATAGAAAAGAGAAAAGAAGAGTAAAGAGAAAAAAGATAAGAAGAGAAAAGAGAAAAGAAGAGAATAGAGAAAAGAAGAGAAAAGATAAAAGTGAAAAGTGAATAGAACAGAAAAGAATAGAAAAGAGAAATGAGAAATGAATAGAAAAGAAGAGAATAGTGAAAAGAAGAGAAAAGAGAAAAGAGAAAAGAAAAGAGATACATAGAAAAGAAGAGAAAAGAGAAAAGAGAAAAAAGAAAAGAGAAAAGAATAGAAAAGAGAAAAGAGAAAAGAACAGTCAAAAGAGAAAAGAAGAGAAAATAAATGAAAAGAAGCAAAAAGCGAAAAGAAGAGAAAAGATGAGAAAAGAAGAGAAAAAAGTGAAAAGAGTAAAGAAGAGAAAAGAAGAGAAATGAGAAAAGAAGAGAAAAGAGAAAAGAGAAAAGAAGAGAAAAGAGAATAGAGAATAGAGAAAAGAAGAGAAAAGGGAAAAGAGAAAAGAAGAGAGAAGAGAAAAGAGAAAAAAGAAAAGAGAAAAGAATAGAAAAGAGAAAATAACAGTGAAAAGAGAAAAGGAGAGAAAATAAATGAAAAGAAGCGAAAAGCGAAAAGAAGAGAAAAGAAGAGAAAAGAGAAGAGAAAAAAGTGAAAAGAGTAAAGAAGAGAAAAGAAGAGAAATGAGAAAAGAAGAGAAAAGAGAAAAGAGAAATGTGATAAGAAGCGAAAAGAGAAAAGAGAAAAGAAGAGAAAAGAGAATAGAGAATAGAGAAAAGAAGAGAAAAAGGAAAAGAGAAAAGAAGAGAAAAGGGAAAAGAGAAAAGAAGAGATAAGAACAGAAAAATGAAAAGAGAAAGGAAGAGAAAAGTGAAAAGCGAAAAGAGAATATATAGAGAAAAGAAGAGAATAGAAGAGAAAAGAGAAAAGAAGGGAAAAGAGAAAAGAAGAGAATAGAGAAATGAGGAAAGAGAAAAGAAGAGAAAAGAGAAAAGAAGAGAAACGGGAAAAGAGAAAAGAAGAGAAAGGGGACAAGAGGAAAGAAGAGAGAAGAAGAGAAAAGAAGAGGATAGAGAAAAGAGAAAAGAAGAGAAAAGAAGAGAAAAGAGAAAATAGAAAAGAAGAGGAAATAGAAAAGAGAAAAGAAGAGTAAAGAGAAAAGAGATAAGAAGAGAAAACAGAAAAGAAGAGAAAATGGAAAAGAGGAAAGAAGAGGATAGAGAAAAGAGAAAAGAAGAGAAAAGAAGAGAAAAGAGAAAATAGAAAAGAAGAGGAAATAGAAAAGAGAAAAGAGAAAAGAAGAGTAAAGAGAAAAGAGATAAGAAGAGAAAAGAGAAAAGAAGAGAAAATGGAAAAGACGAAAGAAGAGAAAAGAATAGATGAGAAAAAAGAGACAAGAAGAGAAAGAGAAAAGAAGAGAAAAGAGAAATGAGAAAAGAGAAAAGAAGAGGGAATGGAGAAGAAGAGAAAAGAGAAAAGAAGAGAAAAGATAAAAGAGAATAGAAGAGAAAAGGGAACAGAGGAAAGAAGACAAAAGAGAACAGAAGAGAATAGAGAAAAGAGAAAAGAGAAAAGAAGAAAAAAGAAGAGAAAAGAGAAAAGAAGAGAAAAGGGAAAAGAGAAAAGAAGAGAAAGGGGACAAGAGAAAAGAAGAGAGAAGAGAAAAGAAGAGGATAGATAAAAGAGAAAACAAGAGAAAAGAAGAGAAAAGAGAAAATAGAAAAGAAGACGAAATAGAAAAGAGACAAGAGAGAAGAAGAGTAAAGAGAAAAGAGATAAGAAGAGAAAAGAGAAAAGAAGAGAAAATGGAAAAGAGGAAAGAAGAGAAAAAAAGAAAAAGAGAATAGAGAAAAGAAGAGAAAAGAGAAATGAGAAAAGATGAGAAAAAAGAGAAAAGAAGAGAATAGAGAAGAGATGAAAAAAGAAAAGAGACAAGAATAGAAAAGAGAATAGAGAAATGAGAAATGAAGAAAAAAGCAGAGAAAAGAAGAGAAAAGAGAAAAGAAAAGAGATAAAGAGAAAAGAAGAGAAAAAAGTGAAAAGAGTAAAGAAGAGAAAAGAAGAGAAATGAGAAAAGAAGAGAAAAGAGAAAAGAGAAATGTGATAAGAAGCGAAAAGAGAAAAGAGAAAAGAAGAGAAAAGAGAATAGAGAATAGAGAAAAGAAGAGAAAAGGGAAAAGAGAAAAGAAGAGAAAAGGGAAAAGAGAAAAGAAGAGATAAGAACAGAAAAATGAAAAGAGAAAGGAAGAGAAAAGTGAAAAGCGAAAAGAGAATATATAGAGAAAAGAAGAGAATAGAAGAGAAAAGAGAAAAGAAGGGAAAAGAGAAAAGAAGAGAATAGAGAAATGAGGAAAGAGAAAAGAAGAGAAAAGAGAAAAGAAGAGAAACGGGAAAAGAGAAAAGAAGAGAAAAAGGACAAGAGGAAAGAAGAGAGAAGAAGAGAAAAGAAGAGGATAGATAAAAGAGAAAAGAAGAGAAAAGAGAAAATAGAAAAGAAGAGGAAATAGAAAAGAGAAAAGAAGAGAAAAGAGAAAAGAAGAGAAAAGGAAAAAGAAGAGAAAAGGGAAAAGAGAAAAGAAGAGAAAAGAGAAAAGAAAAGAGATAAAGAGAATTGAAGAGAAAAAAAAGTGAATAGAGTAAAGAAGAGAAAAGAAGAGAAATGAGAAAAGAAGAGAAAAGAGAAATGAGATAAGAAAAGAGAAATGAGTAAAGAACAGAAAATGGAAAAGAGGAAAGAAGAGGATAGAGAAAAGAGAAAAGAAGAGAAAAGAAGAGAAAAGAGAAAATAGAAAAGAAGAGGAAATAGAAAAGAGAAAAGAGAAAAGAAGAGTAAAGAGAAAAGAGATAAGAAGAGAAAAGAGAAAAGAACAGAAAATGGAAAAGAGGAAAGAAGAGGATAGAGAAAAGAGAAAAGAAGAGAAAAGAAGAGAAAAGAGAAAATAGAAAAGAAGAGGAAATAGAAAAGAGAAAAGAGAAAAGAAGAGTAAAGAGAAAAGAGATAAGAAGAGAAAAGAGAAAAGAAGAGAAAATGGAAAAGACGAAAGAAGAGAAAAGAATAGAAGAGAAAAAAGAGACAAGAAGAGAAAGAGAAAAGAAGAGAAAAGTGAAATGAGAAATGAGAAAAGAAGAGGGACTGGAGAAGAAGAGAAAAGAGAAAAGAAGAGAAAAGATAAAAGAGAATAAAACAGAAAAGGGAACAGAGGAAAGAAGACAAAAGAGAACAGAAGAGAATAGAGAAAAGAGACAAGAAGAAAAAAGAAGATAGAAGAAGAGAAAAGAGAACAGAAGAAAATAGAGAAAAGAAAAAAGCGAACAGAAGATAAAAGTAGAGAAAAGAATAGAGAAAAGAAGAGAATTGAAAAAAGAGAAATGGGAAAAGAAGAGAAAAGGGAAAAGAGAAAAGAACAGAAAAGAGAAAAGGGAAAAGTGAATAGAAGAGAAAAGAATAGAAAAGAGAAAAGAGAAAAGAGAAAAGTCGAGAAAAGAGAAAAGAAAGGAAATGGGAAAAGAGAAAAGAAGAGAAAAGAGAAAAGAAGAGAAAAGGAAAAAGAAGAGAAAAGGGAAAAGAGAAAAGAAGAGAAAAGAGAAAAGAGAAAAAAGAAAAGAGAAAAGAAAAGAGAAAAGAGAAAAGAACAGTGAAAAGAGAAAAGAAGAGAAAAGAAATGAATAGACGAGAAAAGAGAAAAGAAGAGAAAAGAAATTAAAAGAAGAGAAAAGAGAAAAGAAGAGAAAAGAAGAGAAAAGAGAAAAGAAGAGAAAAGAGAAAAGAAGAGAGAAGAAGAGAAAAGAAGAGGATAGAGAAAATAGAAAACAAGAGAATAGAAGAGAATAGAGAAAATAGAAAAGAAGAGGATATAGAAAAGAGAAAAGAAGAGTAAAGAGAAAAGAGATAAGAAGAGAAAAGAGAAAAGAAGTGAAAAGAGAAAATAGACAAGAGAAAAGAAGAGAAAATGGAAAAGAGATAAGAAGAGAATAGAGAAAGAGAAAAGAAGAGAAAAGAGGAATGAGAAAAGAGAAAAGAAGAGGGAATGGAGAAGAAGAGAAAAGAGAAAAGAAGAGAAAAGCTAAAAGAGAATAAAAGAGAAAAGGGAACAGAGGAAAGAAGACAAAAGAGAACAGAAGAGAATAGAGAAAAGAGAAATGTGATAAGAAGAGAAAAGAGAAAAGAGAAAAGAAGAGAAAAGAGAATAGAGAATAGAGAAAAGAAGAGAAAAGGGAAAAGAAGAGAAAAGAGAAAAGAGAAATGTGATAAGAAGAGAAAAGAGAAAAGAGAAAAGAAGAGAAAAGAGAATAGAGAATAGAGAAAAGAAGAGAAAAGGGAAAAGAGAAAAGAAGAGAAAAGGGAAAAGAGAAAAGAAGAGATAAGAACAGAAAAATGAAAAGAGAAAGGAAGAGAAAAGTGAAAAGCGAAAAGAGAATATATAGAGAAAAGAAGAGAATAGAAGAGAAAAGAGAAAAGAAGGGAAAAGAGAAAAGAAGAGAATAGAGAAATGAGGAAAGAGAAAAGAAGAGAAAAGAGAAAAGAAGAGAAACGGGAAAAGAGAAAAGAAGAGAAAGGGGACAAGAGGAAAGAAGAGAGAAGAAGAGAAAAGAAGAGGATAGAGAAAAGAGAAAAGAAGAGAAAAGAGAAATTAGAAAAGAAGAGGAAATAGAAAAGAGAAAAGAAGAGTAAAGAGAAAAGAGAAAAGAAGAGAAAAGAAGAGAAAAGAGAAAATAGAAAAGAAGAGGAAATAGAAAAGAGAAAAGAGAAAAGAAGAGTAAAGAGAAAAGAGATAAGAAGAGAAAAGAGAAAAGAAGAGAAAATGGAAAAGACGAAAGAAGAGAAAAGAAGAGAAAAATGAAAAGAGAAAGGAATGGAAAAGTGAAAAGCGAAAAGAGAATATATAGAGAAAAGAAGAGAATAGAAGAGAAAAGAAGAGAAAAGAGAAAAGAAGAGAATAGAGAAATGAGGAAAGAGAAAAGAAGAGAAAAGAAGAGAAAAGAGAAAAGAAGAGAAAAGGGAAAAGAGAAAAGAAGAGAAAGGGGACAAGAGAAAAGAAGAGAGAACAGAAAAGAAGAGGATAGAGAAAAGAGAAAACAAGAGAAAAGAAGAGAAAAGAGAAAATAGAAAAGAAGAGGAAATAGAAAAGAGACAAGAGAAAAGAAGAGTAAAGAGAAAAGAGATAAGAAGAGAAAAGAGAAAAGAAGTGAAAATGGAAAAGAGGAAAGAAGAGAAAAGAATAGAGGAGAAAAAAGAGACAAGAAGAGAAAGAGAAAAGAAGAGAAAAGTGAAATGAGAAATGAGAAAAGAAGAGGGACTGGAGAAGAAGAGAAAAGAGAAAAGAAGAGAAAAGATAAAAGAGAATAAAAGAGAAAAGGGAACAGAGGAAAGAAGACAAAAGAGAACAGAAGAGAATAGAGAAAAGAGACAAGAAGAAAAAAGAAGATAGAAGAAGAGAAAAGAGAACAGAAGAAAATAGAGAAAAGAGAAAAGCGAACAGAAGATAAAAGAAGAGAAAAGAATAGAGAAAAGAAGAGAATTGAAAAAAGAGAAATGGGAAAAGAAGAGAAAAGGGAAAAGTGAATAGAAGAGAAAAGAATAGAAAAGAGAAAAGAGAAAAGTCGAGAAAAGAGAAAAGAAAGGAAATGGGAAAAGAGAAAAGACGAGAAAAGAGAAAAGAAGAGAAAAGGAAAAAGAAGAGAAAAGGGAAAAGAGAAAAGAAGAGAAAAGAGAAAAGAGAAAAAAGAAAAGAGAAAAGAAAAGAGAAAAGAGCAAAGAACAGTGAAAAGAGAAAAGAAGAGAAAAGAAATGAATAGACGAGAAAAGAGAAAAGGAGAGAAAAGAAATTAAAAGAAGAGAAAAGAGAAAAGAAGAGAAAAGAAGAGAAAAGAGAAAAGAAGAGAAAAGAAGAGAAAAGAGAAAAGAAGAGAGAAGAAGAGAAAAGAAGAGGATAGAGAAAATAGAAAACAAGAGAATAGAAGAGAATAGAGAAAATAGAAAAGAAGAGGATATAGAAAAGAGAAAAGAAGAGTAAAGAGAAAAGAGATAAGAAGAGAAAAGAGAAAAGAAGTGAAAAGAGAAAATAGACAAGAGAAAAGAAGAGAAAATGGAAAAGAGATAAGAAGAGAATAGAGAAAGAGAAAAGAAGAGAAAAGAGAAATGAGAAAAGAGAAAAGAAGAGGGAATGGAGAAGAAGAGAAAAGAGAAAAGAAGAGAAAAGATAAAAGAGAATAAAAGAGAAAAGGGAACAGAGGAAAGAAGACAAAAGAGAACAGAAGAGAATAGAGAAAAGAGAAATGTGATAAGAAGAGAAAAGAGAAAAGAGAAAAGAAGAGAAAAGAGAATAGAGAATAGAGAAAAGAATAGAAAAGGGAAAAGAAGAGAAAAGAGAAAAGAGAAATGTGATAAGAAGAGAAAAGAGAAAAGAGAAAAGAAGAGAAAAGAGAATAGAGAATAGAGAAAAGAAGAGAAAAGGGAAAAGAGATAAGAAGAGAAAAGAGAAAAGAAGTGAAAATGGAAAAGAGGAAAGAAGAGAAAAGAATAGAGGAGAAAAAAGAGACAAGAAGAGAAACAGAAATGAAGAGAAAAGTGAAATGAGAAATGAGAAAAGAAGAGGGACTGGAGAAGAAGAGAAAAGAGAAAAGAAGAGAAAAGATAAAAGAGAATAAAAGAGAAAAGGGAACAGAGGAAAGAAGACAAAAGAGAACAGAAGAGAATAGAGAAAAGAGACAAGAAGAAAAAAGAAGATAGAAGAAGAGAAAAGAGAACAGAAGAAAATAGAGAAAAGAGAAAAGCGAACGGAAGATAAAAGAAGAAAAAAGAATAGAGAAAAGAAGAGAATTGAAAAAAGAGAAATGGGAAAAGAAGAGAAAAGTGAAAAGAGAAAAGAACAGAAAAGAGAAAATGGAAAAGTGAATAGAAGAGAAAAGAATAGAAAAGAGAAAAGAGAAAAGTCGAGAAAAGAGAAAAGAAAGGAAATGGGAAAAGAGAAAAGAAGAGAAAAGAGAAAAGAAGAGAAAAGGAAAAAGAAGAGAAAAGGGAAAAGAGAAAAGAAGAGAAAAGAGAAAAGAGAAAAAAGAAAAGAGAAAAGAAAAGAGAAAAGAGAAAAGAACAGTGAAAAGAGAAAAGAAGAGAAAAGAAATGAATAGACGAGAAAAGAGAAAAGAAGAGAAAAGAAATTAAAAGAAGAGAAAAGAGAAAAGAAGAGAAAAGAGAAAAGAAGAGAAAAGAAGAGAAAAGAGAAAAGAAGAGAGAAGAAGGGAAAAGAAGAGGATAGAGAAAATAGAAAACAAGAGAATAGAAAAGAATAGAGAAAATAGAAAAGAAGAGGATATAGAAAAGAGAAAAGAAGAGTAAAGAGAAAAGAGATAAGAAGAGAAAAGAGAAAAGAAGTGAAAAGAGAAAATAGACAAGAGAAAAGAAGAGAAAATGGAAAAGAGATAAGAAGAGAATAGAGAAAGAGAAAAGAAGAGAAAAGAGAAATGAGAAAAGAGAAAAGAAAAGGGAATGGAGAAGAAGAGAAAAGAGAAAAGAGAAAAAGAAAAGAGAAAAGAATAGAAAAGACAAAGGAGAAAAGAACAGTGAAAAGAGAAAAGGAGAGAAAATAAATGAAAAGAAGCGAAAAGCGAAAAGAAGAGAAAAGAAGAGAAAAGAGAAGAGAAAAAAGTGAAAAGAGTAAAGAAGAGAAAAGAAGAGAAATGAGAAAAGAAGAGAAAAGAGAAAAGAGAAATGTGATAAGAGGCGAAAAGAGAAAAGAGAAAAGAAGAGAAAAGAGAAAAGAGAAATGTGATAAGAAGAGAAAAGAGAAAAGAGAAAAGAAGAGAAAAGAGAATAGAGAATAGAGAAAAGAAGAGAAAAGGGAAAAGAGAAAAGAAGAGAAAAGGGAAAAGAGAAAAGAAGAGATAAGAACAGAAAAATGAAAAGAGAAAGGAAGAGAAAAGTGAAAAGCGAAAAGAGAATATATAGAGAAAAGAAGAGAATAGAAGAGAAAAGAGAAAAGAAGGGAAAAGAGAAAAGAAGAGAATAGAGAAATGAGGAAAGAGAAAAGAAGAGAAAAGAGAAAAGAAGAGAAACGGGAAAAGAGAAAAGAAGAGAAAGGGGACAAGAGGAAAGAAGAGAGAAGAAGAGAAAAGAAGAGGATAGAGAAAAGAGAAAAGAAGAGAAAAGAGAAATTAGAAAAGAAGAGGAAATAGAAAAGAGAAAAGAAGAGTAAAGAGAAAAGAGAAAAGAAGAGAAAAGAAGAGAAAAGAGAAAATAGAAAAGAAGAGGAAATAGAAAAGAGAAAAGAGAAAAGAAGAGTAAAGAGAAAAGAGATAAGAAGAGAAAAGAGAAAAGAAGAGAAAATGGAAAAGACGAAAGAAGAGAAAAGAAGAGAAAAATGAAAAGAGAAAGGAATGGAAAAGTGAAAAGCGAAAAGAGAATATATAGAGAAAAGAAGAGAATAGAAGAGAAAAGAAGAGAAAAGAGAAAAGAAGAGAATAGAGAAATGAGGAAAGAGAAAAGAAGAGAAAAGAAGAGAAAAGAGAAAAGAAGAGAAAAGGGAAAAGAGAAAAGAAGAGAAAGGGGACAAGAGAAAAGAAGAGAGAACAGAAAAGAAGAGGATAGAGAAAAGAGAAAACAAGAGAAAAGAAGAGAAAAGAGAAAATAGAAAAGAAGAGGAAATAGAAAAGAGACAAGAGAAAAGAAGAGTAAAGAGAAAAGAGATAAGAAGAGAAAAGAGAAAAGAAGTGAAAATGGAAAAGAGGAAAGAAGAGAAAAGAATAGAGGAGAAAAAAGAGACAAGAAGAGAAAGAGAAAAGAAGAGAAAAGTGAAATGAGAAATGAGAAAAGAAGAGGGACTGGAGAAGAAGAGAAAAGAGAAAAGAAGAGAAAAGATAAAAGAGAATAAAAGAGAAAAGGGAACAGAGGAAAGAAGACAAAAGAGAACAGAAGAGAATAGAGAAAAGAGACAAGAAGAAAAAAGAAGATAGAAGAAGAGAAAAGAGAACAGAAGAAAATAGAGAAAAGAGAAAAGCGAACAGAAGATAAAAGAAGAGAAAAGAATAGAGAAAAGAAGAGAATTGAAAAAAGAGAAATGGGAAAAGAAGAGAAAAGGGAAAAGTGAATAGAAGAGAAAAGAATAGAAAAGAGAAAAGAGAAAAGTCGAGAAAAGAGAAAAGAAAGGAAATGGGAAAAGAGAAAAGACGAGAAAAGAGAAAAGAAGAGAAAAGGAAAAAGAAGAGAAAAGGGAAAAGAGAAAAGAAGAGAAAAGAGAAAAGAGAAAAAAGAAAAGAGAAAAGAAAAGAGAAAAGAGCAAAGAACAGTGAAAAGAGAAAAGAAGAGAAAAGAAATGAATAGACGAGAAAAGAGAAAAGGAGAGAAAAGAAATTAAAAGAAGAGAAAAGAGAAAAGAAGAGAAAAGAAGAGAAAAGAGAAAAGAAGAGAAAAGAAGAGAAAAGAGAAAAGAAGAGAGAAGAAGAGAAAAGAAGAGGATAGAGAAAATAGAAAACAAGAGAATAGAAGAGAATAGAGAAAATAGAAAAGAAGAGGATATAGAAAAGAGAAAAGAAGAGTAAAGAGAAAAGAGATAAGAAGAGAAAAGAGAAAAGAAGTGAAAAGAGAAAATAGACAAGAGAAAAGAAGAGAAAATGGAAAAGAGATAAGAAGAGAATAGAGAAAGAGAAAAGAAGAGAAAAGAGAAATGAGAAAAGAGAAAAGAAGAGGGAATGGAGAAGAAGAGAAAAGAGAAAAGAAGAGAAAAGATAAAAGAGAATAAAAGAGAAAAGGGAACAGAGGAAAGAAGACAAAAGAGAACAGAAGAGAATAGAGAAAAGAGAAATGTGATAAGAAGAGAAAAGAGAAAAGAGAAAAGAAGAGAAAAGAGAATAGAGAATAGAGAAAAGAATAGAAAAGGGAAAAGAAGAGAAAAGAGAAAAGAGAAATGTGATAAGAAGAGAAAAGAGAAAAGAGAAAAGAAGAGAAAAGAGAATAGAGAATAGAGAAAAGAAGAGAAAAGGGAAAAGAGATAAGAAGAGAAAAGAGAAAAGAAGTGAAAATGGAAAAGAGGAAAGAAGAGAAAAGAATAGAGGAGAAAAAAGAGACAAGAAGAGAAACAGAAATGAAGAGAAAAGTGAAATGAGAAATGAGAAAAGAAGAGGGACTGGAGAAGAAGAGAAAAGAGAAAAGAAGAGAAAAGATAAAAGAGAATAAAAGAGAAAAGGGAACAGAGGAAAGAAGACAAAAGAGAACAGAAGAGAATAGAGAAAAGAGACAAGAAGAAAAAAGAAGATAGAAGAAGAGAAAAGAGAACAGAAGAAAATAGAGAAAAGAGAAAAGCGAACGGAAGATAAAAGAAGAAAAAAGAATAGAGAAAAGAAGAGAATTGAAAAAAGAGAAATGGGAAAAGAAGAGAAAAGTGAAAAGAGAAAAGAACAGAAAAGAGAAAATGGAAAAGTGAATAGAAGAGAAAAGAATAGAAAAGAGAAAAGAGAAAAGTCGAGAAAAGAGAAAAGAAAGGAAATGGGAAAAGAGAAAAGAAGAGAAAAGAGAAAAGAAGAGAAAAGGAAAAAGAAGAGAAAAGGGAAAAGAGAAAAGAAGAGAAAAGAGAAAAGAGAAAAAAGAAAAGAGAAAAGAAAAGAGAAAAGAGAAAAGAACAGTGAAAAGAGAAAAGAAGAGAAAAGAAATGAATAGACGAGAAAAGAGAAAAGAAGAGAAAAGAAATTAAAAGAAGAGAAAAGAGAAAAGAAGAGAAAAGAGAAAAGAAGAGAAAAGAAGAGAAAAGAGAAAAGAAGAGAGAAGAAGGGAAAAGAAGAGGATAGAGAAAATAGAAAACAAGAGAATAGAAAAGAATAGAGAAAATAGAAAAGAAGAGGATATAGAAAAGAGAAAAGAAGAGTAAAGAGAAAAGAGATAAGAAGAGAAAAGAGAAAAGAAGTGAAAAGAGAAAATAGACAAGAGAAAAGAAGAGAAAATGGAAAAGAGATAAGAAGAGAATAGAGAAAGAGAAAAGAAGAGAAAAGAGAAATGAGAAAAGAGAAAAGAAAAGGGAATGGAGAAGAAGAGAAAAGAGAAAAGAGAAAAAGAAAAGAGAAAAGAATAGAAAAGACAAAGGAGAAAAGAACAGTGAAAAGAGAAAAGGAGAGAAAATAAATGAAAAGAAGCGAAAAGCGAAAAGAAGAGAAAAGAAGAGAAAAGAGAAGAGAAAAAAGTGAAAAGAGTAAAGAAGAGAAAAGAAGAGAAATGAGAAAAGAAGAGAAAAGAGAAAAGAGAAATGTGATAAGAGGCGAAAAGAGAAAAGAGAAAAGAAGAGAAAAGAGAAAAGAGAAATGTGATAAGAAGAGAAAAGAGAAAAGAGAAAAGAAGAGAAAAGAGAATAGAGAATAGAGAAAAGAAGAGAAAAGGGAAAAGAGAAAAGAAGAGAAAAGGGAAAAGAGAAAAGAAGAGATAAGAACAGAAAAATGAAAAGAGAAAGGAAGAGAAAAGTGAAAAGCGAAAAGAGAATATATAGAGAAAAGAAGAGAATAGAAGAGAAAAGAGAAAAGAAGGGAAAAGAGAAAAGAAGAGAATAGAGAAATGAGGAAAGAGAAAAGAAGAGAAAAGAGAAAAGAAGAGAAACGGGAAAAGAGAAAAGAAGAGAAAGGGGACAAGAGGAAAGAAGAGAGAAGAAGAGAAAAGAAGAGGATAGAGAAAAGAGAAAAGAAGAGAAAAGAGAAATTAGAAAAGAAGAGGAAATAGAAAAGAGAAAAGAAGAGTAAAGAGAAAAGAGATAAGAAGAGAAAAGAGAAAAGAAGAGAAAATGGAAAAGAGGAAAGAAGAGGATAGAGAAAAGAGAAAAGAAGAGAAAAGAAGAGAAAAGAGAAAACAGAAAAGAAGAGGAAATAGAAAAGAGAAAAGAGAAAAGAAGAGTAAAGAGAAAAGAGTTAAGAAGAGAAAAGAGAAAAGAAGAGAAAATGGAAAAGACGAAAGAAGAGAAAAGAAGAGAAAAATGAAAAGAGAAAGGAATGGAAAAGTGAAAAGGGAAGAGAGAATATATAGAGAAAAGAAGAGAATAGAAGAGATAAGAAGAGAAAAGAGAAAAGAAGAGAATAGAGAAATGAGGAAAGAGAAAAGAAGTGAAAAGAAGAGAAAAGAGAAAAGAAGAGAAAAGGGAAAAGAGAAAAGAAGAGAAAGGGGACAAGAGAAAAGAAGAGAGAACAGAAAAGGAGAGGATAGAGAAAACAGAAAACAAGAGAAAAGAAGAGAAAAGAGAAAATAGAAAAGAAGAGGAAATAGAAAAGAGACAAGAGAAAAGAAGAGTAAAGAGAAAAGAGATAAGAAGAGAAAAGAGAAAAGAAGTGAAAATGGAAAAGAGGAAAGAAGAGAAAAGAATAGAGGAGAAAAAAGAGACAAGAAGAGAAAGAGAAAAGAAGAGAAAAGTGAAATGAGAAATGAGAAAAGAAGAGGGACTGGAGAAGTAGAGAAAAGAGAAAAGAAGAGAAAAGATAAAAGAGAATAAAAGAGAAAAGGGAACAGAGGAAAGAAGACAAAAGAGAACAGAAGAGAATAGAGAAAAGAGACAAGAAGAAAAAAGAAGATAGAAGAAGAGAAAAGAGAACAGAAGAAAATAGAGAAAAGAGAAAAGCGAACAGAAGATAAAAGAAGAGAAAAGAATAGAGAAAAGAAGAGAATTGAAAAAAGAGAAATGGGAAAAGAAGAGAAAAGGGAAAAGAGAAAAGAACAGAAAAGAGAAAAGGGAAAAGTGAATAGAAGAGAAAAGAATAGAAAAGAGAAAAGAGAAAAGTCGAGAAAAGAGAAAAGAAAGGAAATGGGAAAAGAGAAAAGAAGAGAAAAGAGAAAAGAAGAGAAAAGGAAAAAGAAGAGAAAAGGGAAAAGAGAAAAGAAGAGAAAAGAGAAAAGAGAAAAAAGAAAAGAGAAAAGAAAAGAGAAAAGAGAAAAGAACAGTGAAAAGAGAAAAGAAGAGAAAAGAAATGAATAGACGAGAAAAGAGAAAAGAAGAGAAAAGAAATTAAAAGAAGAGAAAAGAGAAAAGAAGAGAAAAGAAGAGAAAAGAGAAAACAAGAGAAAAGAAGAGAAAAGAGAAAAGAAGAGAGAAGAAGAGAAAAGAAGAGGATAGAGAAAATAGAAAACAAGAGAATAGAAGAGAAAAGAGAAAATAGAAAAGAAGAGGAAATAGAAAAGAGACAAGAGAAAAGAAGAGTAAAGAGAAAAGAGATAAGAAGAGAAAAGAGAAAAGAAGTGAAAATGGAAAAGAGGAAAGAAGAGAAAAGAATAGAGGAGAAAAAAGAGACAAGAAGAGAAAGAGAAAAGAAGAGAAAAGTGAAATGAGAAATGAGAAAAGAAGAGGGACTGGAGAAGTAGAGAAAAGAGAAAAGAAGAGAAAAGATAAAAGAGAATAAAAGAGAAAAGGGAACAGAGGAAAGAAGACAAAAGAGAACAGAAGAGAATAGAGAAAAGAGACAAGAAGAAAAAAGAAGATAGAAGAAGAGAAAAGAGAACAGAAGAAAATAGAGAAAAGAGAAAAGCGAACAGAAGATAAAAGAAGAGAAAAGAATAGAGAAAAGAAGAGAATTGAAAAAAGAGAAATGGGAAAAGAAGAGAAAAGGGAAAAGAGAAAAGAACAGAAAAGAGAAAAGGGAAAAGTGAATAGAAGAGAAAAGAATAGAAAAGAGAAAAGAGAAAAGTCGAGAAAAGAGAAAAGAAAGGAAATGGGAAAAGAGAAAAGAAGAGAAAAGAGAAAAGAAGAGAAAAGGAAAAAGAAGAGAAAAGGGAAAAGAGAAAAGAAGAGAAAAGAGAAAAGAGAAAAAAGAAAAGAGAAAAGAAAAGAGAAAAGAGAAAAGAACAGTGAAAAGAGAAAAGAAGAGAAAAGAAATGAATAGACGAGAAAAGAGAAAAGAAGAGAAAAGAAATTAAAAGAAGAGAAAAGAGAAAAGAAGAGAAAAGAAGAGAAAAGAGAAAACAAGAGAAAAGAAGAGAAAAGAGAAAAGAAGAGAGAAGAAGAGAAAAGAAGAGGATAGAGAAAATAGAAAACAAGAGAATAGAAGAGAATAGAGAAAATAGAAAAGAAGAGGATATAGAAAAGAGAAAAGAAGAGTAAAGAGAAAAGAGATAAGAAGAGAAAAGAGAAAAGAAGTGAAAAGAGAAAATAGACAAGAGAAAAGAAGAGAAAATGGAAAAGAGATAAGAAGAGAATAGAGAAAGAGAAAAGAAGAGAAACGAGAAATGAGAAAAGAGAAAAGAAGAGGGAATGGAGAAGAAGAGAAAAGAGAAAAGAAGAGAAAAGATAAAAGAGAATAAAAGAGAAAAGGGAACAGAGGAAAGAAGACAAAAGAGAACAGAAGAAAATAGAGAAAAGAGAAATGTGATAAGAAGAGAAAAGAGAAAAGAAGAGAAAAGAGAATAGAGAATAGAGAAAAGAAGAGAAAAGGGAAAAGAGAAAAGAAGAGAAAAGAGAAAAGAAGTGAAAATGGAAAAGAGGAAAGAAGAGAAAAGAATAGAGGAGAAAAAAGAGACAAGAAGAGAAACAGAAAAGAAGAGAAAAGTGAAATGAGAAATAAGAAAAGAAGAGGGACTGGAGAAGAAGAGAAAAGAGAAAAGAAGAGAAAAGATAAAAGAGAATAAAAGAGAAAAGGGAACAGAGGAAAGAAGACAAAAGAGAACAGAAGAGAATAGAGAAAAGAGACAAGAAGAAAAAAGAAGATAGAAGAAGAGAAAAGAGAACAGAAGAAAATAGAGAAAAGAGAAAAGCGAACAGAAGATAAAAGAAGAGAAAAGAATAGAGAAAAGAAGAGAATTGAAAAAAGAGAAATGGGAAAAGAAGAGAAAAGGGAAAAGAGAAAAGAACAGAAAAGAGAAAAGGGAAAAGTGAATAGAAGAGAAAAGAATAGAAAAGAGAAAAGAGAAAAGTCGAGAAAAGAGAAAAGAAAGGAAATGGGAAAAGAGAAAAGAAGAGAAAAGAGAAAAGAAGAGAAAAGGAAAAAGAAGAGAAAAGGGAAAAGAGAAAAGAAGAGAAAAGAGAAAAGAGAAAAAAGAAAAGAGAAAAGAAAAGAGAAAAGAGAAAAGAACAGTGAAAAGAGAAAAGAAGAGAAAAGAAATGAATAGACGAGAAAAGAGAAAAGAAGAGAAATGAAATTAAAAGAAGAGAAAAGAGAAAAGAAGAGAAAAGAAGAGAAAAGAAGAGAAAAGAGAAAAGAACAGAAAAGAAGAGAAAAGAGAAAAGAAGAGAGAAGAAGAGAAAAGAAGAGGATCGAGAAAATAGAAAACAAGAGAATAGAAGAGAATAGAGAAAATAGAAAAGAAGAGGATATAGAAAAGAGAAAAGAAGAGTAAAGAGAAAAGAGATAAGAAGAGAAAAGAGAAAAGAAGTGAAAAGAGAAAATAGACAAGAGAAAAGAAGAGAAAATGGAAAAGAGATAAGAAGAGAATAGAGAAAGAGAAAAGAAGAGAAAAGAGAAATGAGAAAAGAGAAAAGAAGAGGGAATGGAGAAGAAGAGAAAAGAGAAAAGAGAAAAAAAAGAGAAAAGAATAGAAAAGACAAAGGAGAAAAGAACAGTGAAAAGAGAAAATGAGAAAAAATAAATGAAAAGAAGCGAAAAGCGAACAGAAGAGAAAAGAAGAGAAAAGAGAAGAGAAAAAAGTGAAAAGAGTAATGAAGAGAAAAGAAGAGAAATGAGAAAAGAAGAGAAAAGAGAAAAGAGAAATGTGATAAGAAGCGAAAAGAGAAAAGAGAAAAGAAGAGAAAAGAGAATAGAGAATAGAGAAAAGAAGAGAAAAGGGAAAAGAGAAAAGAAGAGAAAAGGGAAAAGAGAAAAGAAGAGATAAGAACAGAAAAATGAAAAGAGAAAGGAAGAGAAAAGTGAAAAGCGAAAAGAGAATATATAGAGAAAAGAAGAGAATAGAAGAGAAAAGAGAAAAGAAGGGAAAAGAGAAAAGAAGAGAATAGAGAAATGAGGAAAGAGAAAAGAAGAGAAAAGAGAAAAGAAGAGAAACGGGAAAAGAGAAAAGAAGAGAAAAAGGACAAGAGGAAAGAAGAGAGAAGAAGAGAAAAGAAGAGGATAGATAAAAGAGAAAAGAAGAGAAAAGAAGAGAAAAGAGAAAATAGAAAAGAAGAGGAAATAGAAAAGAGAAAAGAAGAGAAAAGAGAAAAGAAGAGAAAAGGAAAAAGAAGAGAAAAGGGAAAAGAGAAAAGAAGAGAAAAGAGAAAAGAGAAAAAAGAAAAGAGAAAAGAAAAGAGAAAAGAGAAAAGAACAGTGAAAAGAGAAAAGAAGAGAAAAGAAATGAATAGACGAGAAAAGAGAAAAGAAGAGAAAAGAAATTAAAAGAAGAGAAAAGAGAAAAGAAGAGAAAAGAAGAGAAAAGAAGAGAAAAGAGAAAAGAAGAGAAAAGAAGAGAAAAGAGAAAAGAAGAGAGAAGAAGAGAAAAGAAGAGGATAGAGAAAATAGAAAACAAGAGAATAGAAGAGAATAGAGAAAATAGAAAAGAAGAGGATATAGAAAAGAGAAAAGAAGAGTAAAGAGAAAAGAGATAAGAAGAGAAAAGAGAAAAGAAGTGAAAAGAGAAAATAGACAAGAGAAAAGAAGAGAAAATGGAAAAGAGATAAGAAGAGAATAGAGAAAGAGAAAAGAAGAGAAACGAGAAATGAGAAAAGAGAAAAGAAGAGGGAATGGAGAAGAAGAGAAAAGAGAAAAGAAGAGAAAAGATAAAAGAGAATAAAAGAGAAAAGGGAACAGAGGAAAGAAGACAAAAGAGAACAGAAGAGAATAGAGAAAAGAGAAATGTGATAAGAAGAGAAAAGAGAAAAGAGAAAAGAAGAGAAAAGAGAATAGAGAATAGAGAAAAGAAGAGAAAAGGGAAAAGAAGAGAAAAGAGAAAAGAGAAATGTGATAAGAAGAGAAAAGAGAAAAGAGAAAAGAAGAGAAAAGAGAATAGAGAATAGAGAAAAGAAGAGAAAAGGGAAAAGAGATAAGAAGAGAAAAGAGAAAAGAAGTGAAAATGGAAAAGAGGAAAGAAGAGAAAAGAATAGAGGAGAAAAAAGAGACAAGAAGAGAAACAGAAAAGAAGAGAAAAGTGAAATGAGAAATGAGAAAAGAAGAGGGACTGGAGAAGAAGAGAAAAGAGAAAAGAAGAGAAAAGATAAAAGAGAATAAAAGAGAAAAGGGAACAGAGGAAAGAAGACAAAAGAGAACAGAAGAGAATAGAGAAAAGAGACAAGAAGAAAAAAGAAGATAGAAGAAGAGAAAAGAGAACAGAAGAAAATAGAGAAAAGAGAAAAGCGAACGGAAGATAAAAGAAGAAAAAAGAATAGAGAAAAGAAGAGAATTGAAAAAAGAGAAATGGGAAAAGAAGAGAAAAGTGAAAAGAGAAAAGAACAGAAAAGAGAAAATGGAAAAGTGAATAGAAGAGAAAAGAATAGAAAAGAGAAAAGAGAAAAGTCGAGAAAAGAGAAAAGAAAGGAAATGGGAAAAGAGAAAAGAAGAGAAAAGAGAAAAGAAGAGAAAAGGAAAAAGAAGAGAAAAGGGAAAAGAGAAAAGAAGAGAAAAGAGAAAAGAGAAAAAAGAAAAGAGAAAAGAAAAGAGAAAAGAGAAAAGAACAGTGAAAAGAGAAAAGAAGAGAAAAGAAATGAATAGACGAGAAAAGAGAAAAGAAGAGAAAAGAAATTAAAAGAAGAGAAAAGAGAAAAGAAGAGAAAAGAAGAGAAAAGAGAAAAGAAGAGAAAAGAAGAGAAAAGAGAAAAGAAGAGAGAAGAAGGGAAAAGAAGAGGATAGAGAAAATAGAAAACAAGAGAATAGAAAAGAATAGAGAAAATAGAAAAGAAGAGGATATAGAAAAGAGAAAAGAAGAGTAAAGAGAAAAGAGATAAGAAGAGAAAAGAGAAAAGAAGTGAAAAGAGAAAATAGACAAGAGAAAAGAAGAGAAAATGGAAAAGAGATAAGAAGAGAATAGAGAAAGAGAAAAGAAGAGAAAAGAGAAATGAGAAAAGAGAAAAGAAAAGGGAATGGAGAAGAAGAGAAAAGAGAAAAGAGAAAAAGAAAAGAGAAAAGAATAGAAAAGACAAAGGAGAAAAGAACAGTGAAAAGAGAAAAGGAGAGAAAATAAATGAAAAGAAGCGAAAAGCGAAAAGAAGAGAAAAGAAGAGAAAAGAGAAGAGAAAAAAGTGAAAAGAGTAAAGAAGAGAAAAGAAGAGAAATGAGAAAAGAAGAGAAAAGAGAAAAGAGAAATGTGATAAGAGGCGAAAAGAGAAAAGAGAAAAGAAGAGAAAAGAGAAAAGAGAAATGTGATAAGAAGAGAAAAGAGAAAAGAGAAAAGAAGAGAAAAGAGAATAGAGAATAGAGAAAAGAAGAGAAAAGGGAAAAGAGAAAAGAAGAGAAAAGGGAAAAGAGAAAAGAAGAGATAAGAACAGAAAAATGAAAAGAGAAAGGAAGAGAAAAGAGAAAAGCGAAAAGAGAATATATAGAGAAAAGAAGAGAATAGAAGAGAAAAGAGAAAAGAAGGGAAAAGAGAAAAGAAGAGAATAGAGAAATGAGGAAAGAGAAAAGAAGAGAAAAGAGAAAAGAAGAGAAACGGGAAAAGAGAAAAGAAGAGAAAGGGGACAAGAGGAAAGAAGAGAGAAGAAGAGAAAAGAAGAGGATAGAGAAAAGAGAAAAGAAGAGAAAAGAGAAATTAGAAAAGAAGAGGAAATAGAAAAGAGAAAAGAAGAGTAAAGAGAAAAGAGATAAGAAGAGAAAAGAGAAAAGAAGAGAAAATGGAAAAGAGGAAAGAAGAGGATAGAGAAAAGAGAAAAGAAGAGAAAAGAAGAGAAAAGAGAAAATAGAAAAGAAGAGGAAATAGAAAAGAGAAAAGAGAAAAGAAGAGTAAAGAGAAAAGAGTTAAGAAGAGAAAAGAGAAAAGAAGAGAAAATGGAAAAGACGAAAGAAGAGAAAAGAAGAGAAAAATGAAAAGAGAAAGGAATGGAAAAGTGAAAAGGGAAGAGAGAATATATAGAGAAAAGAAGAGAATAGAAGAGATAAGAAGAGAAAAGAGAAAAGAAGAGAATAGAGAAATGAGGAAAGAGAAAAGAAGTGAAAAGAAGAGAAAAGAGAAAAGAAGAGAAAAGGGAAAAGAGAAAAGAAGAGAAAGGGGACAAGAGAAAAGAAGAGAGAACAGAAAAGGAGAGGATAGAGAAAACAGAAAACAAGAGAAAAGAAGAGAAAAGAGAAAATAGAAAAGAAGAGGAAATAGAAAAGAGACAAGAGAAAAGAAGAGTAAAGAGAAAAGAGATAAGAAGAGAAAAGAGAAAAGAAGTGAAAATGGAAAAGAGGAAAGAAGAGAAAAGAATAGAGGAGAAAAAAGAGACAAGAAGAGAAAGAGAAAAGAAGAGAAAAGTGAAATGAGAAATGAGAAAAGAAGAGGGACTGGAGAAGTAGAGAAAAGAGAAAAGAAGAGAAAAGATAAAAGAGAATAAAAGAGAAAAGGGAACAGAGGAAAGAAGACAAAAGAGAACAGAAGAGAATAGAGAAAAGAGACAAGAAGAAAAAAGAAGATAGAAGAAGAGAAAAGAGAACAGAAGAAAATAGAGAAAAGAGAAAAGCGAACAGAAGATAAAAGAAGAGAAAAGAATAGAGAAAAGAAGAGAATTGAAAAAAGAGAAATGGGAAAAGAAGAGAAAAGGGAAAAGAGAAAAGAACAGAAAAGAGAAAAGGGAAAAGTGAATAGAAGAGAAAAGAATAGAAAAGAGAAAAGAGAAAAGTCGAGAAAAGAGAAAAGAAAGGAAATGGGAAAAGAGAAAAGAAGAGAAAAGAGAAAAGAAGAGAAAAGGAAAAAGAAGAGAAAAGGGAAAAGAGAAAAGAAGAGAAAAGAGAAAAGAGAAAAAAGAAAAGAGAAAAGAAAAGAGAAAAGAGAAAAGAACAGTGAAAAGAGAAAAGAAGAGAAAAGAAATGAATAGACGAGAAAAGAGAAAAGAAGAGAAAAGAAATTAAAAGAAGAGAAAAGGGAAAAGAAGAGAAAAGAAGAGAAAAGAGAAAACAAGAGAAAAGAAGAGAAAAGAGAAAAGAAGAGAGAAGAAGAGAAAAGAAGAGGATAGAGAAAATAGAAAACAAGAGAATAGAAGAGAAAAGAGAAAATAGAAAAGAAGAGGAAATAGAAAAGAGACAAGAGAAAAGAAGAGTAAAGAGAAAAGAGATAAGAAGAGAAAAGAGAAAAGAAGTGAAAATGGAAAAGAGGAAAGAAGAGAAAAGAATAGAGGAGAAAAAAGAGACAAGAAGAGAAAGAGAAAAGAAGAGAAAAGTGAAATGAGAAATGAGAAAAGAAGAGGGACTGGAGAAGTAGAGAAAAGAGAAAAGAAGAGAAAAGATAAAAGAGAATAAAAGAGAAAAGGGAACAGAGGAAAGAAGACAAAAGAGAACAGAAGAGAATAGAGAAAAGAGACAAGAAGAAAAAAGAAGATAGAAGAAGAGAAAAGAGAACAGAAGAAAATAGAGAAAAGAGAAAAGCGAACAGAAGATAAAAGAAGAGAAAAGAATAGAGAAAAGAAGAGAATTGAAAAAAGAGAAATGGGAAAAGAAGAGAAAAGGGAAAAGAGAAAAGAACAGAAAAGAGAAAAGGGAAAAGTGAATAGAAGAGAAAAGAATAGAAAAGAGAAAAGAGAAAAGTCGAGAAAAGAGAAAAGAAAGGAAATGGGAAAAGAGAAAAGAAGAGAAAAGAGAAAAGAAGAGAAAAGGAAAAAGAAGAGAAAAGGGAAAAGAGAAAAGAAGAGAAAAGAGAAAAGAGAAAAAAGAAAAGAGAAAAGAAAAGAGAAAAGAGAAAAGAACAGTGAAAAGAGAAAAGAAGAGAAAAGAAATGAATAGACGAGAAAAGAGAAAAGAAGAGAAAAGAAATTAAAAGAAGAGAAAAGAGAAAAGAAGAGAAAAGAAGAGAAAAGAGAAAACAAGAGAAAAGAAGAGAAAAGAGAAAAGAAGAGAGAAGAAGAGAAAAGAAGAGGATAGAGAAAATAGAAAACAAGAGAATAGAAGAGAATAGAGAAAATAGAAAAGAAGAGGATATAGAAAAGAGAAAAGAAGAGTAAAGAGAAAAGAGATAAGAAGAGAAAAGAGAAAAGAAGTGAAAAGAGAAAATAGACAAGAGAAAAGAAGAGAAAATGGAAAAGAGATAAGAAGAGAATAGAGAAAGAGAAAAGAAGAGAAACGAGAAATGAGAAAAGAGAAAAGAAGAGGGAATGGAGAAGAAGAGAAAAGAGAAAAGAAGAGAAAAGATAAAAGAGAATAAAAGAGAAAAGGGAACAGAGGAAAGAAGACAAAAGAGAACAGAAGAGAATAGAGAAAAGAGAAATGTGATAAGAAGAGAAAAGAGAAAAGAGAAAAGAAGAGAAAAGAGAATAGAGAATAGAGAAAAGAAGAGAAAAGGGAAAAGAGAAAAGAAAAGAAAAGAGAAAAGAAGTGAAAATGGAAAAGAGGAAAGAAGAGAAAAGAATAGAGGAGAAAAAAGAGACAAGAAGAGAAACAGAAAAGAAGAGAAAAGTGAAATGAGAAATAAGAAAAGAAGAGGGACTGGAGAAGAAGAGAAAAGAGAAAAGAAGAGAAAAGATAAAAGAGAATAAAAGAGAAAAGGGAACAGAGGAAAGAAGACAAAAGAGAACAGAAGAGAATAGAGAAAAGAGACAAGAAGAAAAAAGAAGATAGAAGAAGAGAAAAGAGAACAGAAGAAAATAGAGAAAAGAGAAAAGCGAACAGAAGATAAAAGAAGAGAAAAGAATAGAGAAAAGAAGAGAATTGAAAAAAGAGAAATGGGAAAAGAAGAGAAAAGGGAAAAGAGAAAAGAACAGAAAAGAGAAAAGGGAAAAGTGAATAGAAGAGAAAAGAATAGAAAAGAGAAAAGAGAAAAGTCGAGAAAAGAGAAAAGAAAGGAAATGGGAAAAGAGAAAAGAAGAGAAAAGAGAAAAGAAGAGAAAAGGAAAAAGAAGAGAAAAGGGAAAAGAGAAAAGAAGAGAAAAGAGAAAAGAGAAAAAAGAAAAGAGAAAAGAAAAGAGAAAAGAGAAAAGAACAGTGAAAAGAGAAAAGAAGAGAAAAGAAATGAATAGACGAGAAAAGAGAAAAGAAGAGAAATGAAATTAAAAGAAGAGAAAAGAGAAAAGAAGAGAAAAGAAGAGAAAAGAAGAGAAAAGAGAAAAGAACAGAAAAGAAGAGAAAAGAGAAAAGAAGAGAGAAGAAGAGAAAAGAAGAGGATCGAGAAAATAGAAAACAAGAGAATAGAAGAGAATAGAGAAAATAGAAAAGAAGAGGATATAGAAAAGAGAAAAGAAGAGTAAAGAGAAAAGAGATAAGAAGAGAAAAGAGAAAAGAAGTGAAAAGAGAAAATAGACAAGAGAAAAGAAGAGAAAATGGAAAAGAGATAAGAAGAGAATAGAGAAAGAGAAAAGAAGAGAAAAGAGAAATGAGAAAAGAGAAAAGAAGAGGGAATGGAGAAGAAGAGAAAAGAGAAAAGAGAAAAAAAAGAGAAAAGAATAGAAAAGACAAAGGAGAAAAGAACAGTGAAAAGAGAAAATGAGAAAAAATAAATGAAAAGAAGCGAAAAGCGAACAGAAGAGAAAAGAAGAGAAAAGAGAAGAGAAAAAAGTGAAAAGAGTAAAGAAGAGAAAAGAAGAGAAATGAGAAAAGAAGAGAAAAGAGAAAAGAGAAATGTGATAAGAAGCGAAAAGAGAAAAGAGAAAAGAAGAGAAAAGAGAATAGAGAATAGAGAAAAGAAGAGAAAAGGGAAAAGAGAAAAGAAGAGAAAAGGGAAAAGAGAAAAGAAGAGATAAGAACAGAAAAATGAAAAGAGAAAGGAAGAGAAAAGTGAAAAGCGAAAAGAGAATATATAGAGAAAAGAAGAGAATAGAAGAGAAAAGAGAAAAGAAGGGAAAAGAGAAAAGAAGAGAATAGAGAAATGAGGAAAGAGAAAAGAAGAGAAAAGAGAAAAGAAGAGAAACGGGAAAAGAGAAAAGAAGAGAAAAAGGACAAGAGGAAAGAAGAGAGAAGAAGAGAAAAGAAGAGGATAGATAAAAGAGAAAAGAAGAGAAAAGAAGAGAAAAGAGAAAATAGAAAAGAAGAGGAAATAGAAAAGAGAAAAGAAGAGAAAAGAGAAAAGAAGAGAAAAGGAAAAAGAAGAGAAAAGGGAAAAGAGAAAAGAAGAGAAAAGAGAAAAGAGAAAAAAGAAAAGAGAAAAGAAAAGAGAAAAGAGAAAAGAACAGTGAAAAGAGAAAAGAAGAGAAAAGAAATGAATAGACGAGAAAAGAGAAAAGAAGAGAAAAGAAATTAAAAGAAGAGAAAAGAGAAAAGAAGAGAAAAGAAGAGAAAAGAAGAGAAAAGAGAAAAGAAGAGAAAAGAAGAGAAAAGAGAAAAGAAGAGAGAAGAAGAGAAAAGAAGAGGATAGAGAAAATAGAAAACAAGAGAATAGAAGAGAATAGAGAAAATAGAAAAGAAGAGGATATAGAAAAGAGAAAAGAAGAGTAAAGAGAAAAGAGATAAGAAGAGAAAAGAGAAAAGAAGTGAAAAGAGAAAATAGACAAGAGAAAAGAAGAGAAAATGGAAAAGAGATAAGAAGAGAATAGAGAAAGAGAAAAGAAGAGAAACGAGAAATGAGAAAAGAGAAAAGAAGAGGGAATGGAGAAGAAGAGAAAAGAGAAAAGAAGAGAAAAGATAAAAGAGAATAAAAGAGAAAAGGGAACAGAGGAAAGAAGACAAAAGAGAACAGAAGAGAATAGAGAAAAGAGAAATGTGATAAGAAGAGAAAAGAGAAAAGAGAAAAGAAGAGAAAAGAGAACAGAGATTAGAGAAAAGAAGAGAAAAGGGAAAAGAAGAGAAAAGAGAAAAGAGAAATGTGATAAGAAGAGAAAAGAGAAAAGAGAAAAGAAGAGAAATGAGAATAGAGAATAGAGAAAAGAAGAGAAAAGGGAAAAGAGATAAGAAGAGAAAAGAGAAAAGAAGTGAAAATGGAAAAGAGGAAAGAAGAGAAAAGAATAGAGGAGAAAAAAGAGACAAGAAGAGAAACAGAAAAGAAGAGAAAAGTGAAATGAGAAATGAGAAAAGAAGAGGGACTGGAGAAGAAGAGAAAAGAGAAAAGAAGAGAAAAGATAAAAGAGAATAAAAGAGAAAAGGGAACAGAGGAAAGAAGACAAAAGAGAACAGAAGAGAATAGAGAAAAGAGACAAGAAGAAAAAAGAAGATAGAAGAAGAGAAAAGAGAACAGAAGAAAATAGAGAAAAGAGAAAAGCGAACGGAAGATAAAAGAAGAGAAAAGAATAGAGAAAAGAAGAGAATTGAAAAAAGAGAAATGGGAAAAGAAGAGAAAAGGGAAAAGAGAAAAGAACAGAAAAGAGAAAAGGGAAAAGTGAATAGAAGAGAAAAGAATAGAAAAGAGAAAAGAGAAAAGTCGAGAAAAGAGAAAAGAAAGGAAATGGGAAAAGAGAAAAGAAGAGAAAAGAGAAAAGAAGAGAAAAGGAAAAAGAAGAGAAAAGGGAAAAGAGAAAAGAAGAGAAAAGAGAAAAGAGAAAAAAGAAAAGAGAAAAGAAAAGAGAAAAGAGAAAAGAACAGTGAAAAGAGAAAAGAAGAGAAAAGAAATGAATAGACGAGAAAAGAGGAAAGAAGAGAAAAGAAATTAAAAGAAGAGAAAAGAGAAAAGAAGAGAAAAGAAGAGAAAAGAGAAAAGAAGAGAAAAGAAGAGAAAAGAGAAAAGAAGAGAGAAGAAGGGAAAAGAAGAGGATAGAGAAAATAGAAAACAAGAGAATAGAAAAGAATAGAGAAAATAGAAAAGAAGAGGATATAGAAAAGAGAAAAGAAGAGTAAAGAGAAAAGAGATAAGAAGAGAATAGAGAAAGAGAAAAGAAGAGAAAAGAGAAATGAGAAAAGAGAAAAGAAGAGGGAATGGAGAAGAAGAGAAAAGAGAAAAGAGAAAAAAGAAAAGAGAAAAGAATAGAAAAGACAAAGGAGAAAAGAACAGTGAAAAGAGAAAAGGAGAGAAAATAAATGAAAAGAAGCGAAAAGCGAAAAGAAGAGAAAAGAAGAGAAAAGAGAAGAGAAAAAAGTGAAAAGAGTAAAGAAGAGAAAAGAAGAGAAATGAGAAAAGAAGAGAAAAGAGAAAAGAGAAATGTGATAAGAAGCGAAAAGAGAAAAGAGAAAAGAAGAGAAAAGAGAAAAGAGAAATGTGATAAGAAGAGAAAAGAGAAAAGAGAAAAGAAGAGAAAAGAGAATAGAGAATAGAGAAAAGAAGAGAAAAGGGAAAAGAGAAAAGAAGAGAAAAGGGAAAAGAGAAAAGAAGAGATAAGAACAGAAAAATGAAAAGAGAAAGGAAGAGAAAAGTGAAAAGCGAAAAGAGAATATATAGAGAAAAGAAGAGAATAGAAGAGAAAAGAGAAAAGAAGGGAAAAGAGAAAAGAAGAGAATAGAGAAATTAGGAAAGAGAAAAGAAAAGAGAAAAGAGAAAAGAAGAGAAACGGGAAAAGAGAAAAGAAGAGAAAGGGGACAAGAGGAAAGAAGAGAGAAGAAGAGAAAAGAAGAGGATAGAGAAAAGAGAAAAGAAGAGAAAAGAGAAATTAGAAAAGAAGAGGAAATAGAAAAGAGAAAAGAAGAGTAAAGAGAAAAGAGATAAGAAGAGAAAAGAGAAAAGAAGAGAAAATGGAAAAGAGGAAAGAAGAGGATAGAGAAAAGAGAAAAGAAGAGAAAAGAAGAGAAAAGAGAAAATAGAAAAGAAGAGGAAATAGAAAAGAGAAAAGAGAAAAGAAGAGTAAAGAGAAAAGAGTTAAGAAGAGAAAAGAGAAAAGAAGAGAAAATGGAAAAGACGAAAGAAGAGAAAAGAAGAGAAAAATGAAAAGAGAAAGGAATGGAAAAGTGAAAAGCGAAAAGAGAATATATAGAGAAAAGAAGGGAATAGAAGAGAAAAGAAGAGAAAAGAGAAAAGAAGAGAATAGAGAAATGAGGAAAGAGAAAAGAAGAGAAAAGAAGAGAAAAGAGAAAAGAAAAGAAAAGGGAAAAGAGAAAAGAAGAGGAAATAGAAAAGAGAAAAGAAGAGTAAAGAGAAAAGAGATAAGAAGAGAAAAGAGAAAAGAAGAGAAAATGGAAAAGAGGAAAGAAGAGGATAGAGAAAAGAGAAAAGAAGAGAAAAGAAGAGAAAAGAGAAAATAGAAAAGAAGAGGAAATAGAAAAGAGACAAGAGAAAAGAAGAGTAAAGAGAAAAGAGATAAGAAGAGAAAAGAGAAAAGAAGTGAAAATGGAAAAGAGGAAAGAAGAGAAAAGAATAGAGGAGAAAAAAGAGACAAGAAGAGAAAGAGAAAAGAAGAGAAAAGTGAAATGAGAAATGAGAAAAGAAGAGGGACTGGAGAAGAAGAGAAAAGAGAAAAGAAGAGAAAAGATAAAAGAGAATAAAAGAGAAAAGGGAACAGAGGAAAGAAGACAAAAGAGAACAGAAGAGAATAGAGAAAAGAGACAAGAAGAAAAAAGAAGATAGAAGAAGAGAAAAGAGAACAGAAGAAAATAGAGAAAAGAGAAAAGCGAACAGAAGATAAAAGAAGAGAAAAGAATAGGGAAAAGAAGAGAATTGAAAAAAGAGAAATGGGAAAAGAAGAGAAAAGGGAAAAGAGAAAAGAACAGAAAAGCGAAAAGGGAAAAGTGAATAGAAGAGAAAAGAATAGAAAAGAGAAAAGAGAAAAGTCGAGAAAAGAGAAAAGAAAGGAAATGGGAAAAGAGAAAAGAAGAGAAAAGAGAAACGAAGAGAAAAGGAAAAAGAAGAGAAAAGGGAAAAGAGAAAAGAAGAGAAAAGAGAAAAGAGAAAAAAGAAAAGAGAAAAGAAAAGAGAAAAGAGAAAAGAACAGTGAAAAGAGAAAAGAAGAGAAAAGAAATGAATAGACGAGAAAAGAGAAAAGAAGAGAAAAGAAATTAAAAGAAGAGAAAAGAGAAAAGAAGAGAAAAGAAGAGAAAAGAGAAAACAAGAGAAAAGAAGAGAAAAGAGAAAAGAAGAGAGAAGAAGAGAAAAGAAGAGGATAGAGAAAATAGAAAACAAGAGAATAGAAGAGAATAGAGAAAATAGAAAAGAAGAGGATATAGAAAAGAGAAAAGAAGAGTAAAGAGAAAAGAGATAAGAAGAGAAAAGAGAAAAGAAGTGAAAAGAGAAAATAGACAAGAGAAAAGAAGAGAAAATGGAAAAGAGATAAGAAGAGAATAGAGAAAGAGAAAAGAAGAGAAACGAGAAATGAGAAAAGAGAAAAGAAGAGGGAATGGAGAAGAAGAGAAAAGAGAAAAGAAGAGAAAAGATAAAAGAGAATAAAAGAGAAAAGGGAACAGAGGAAAGAAGACAAAAGAGAACAGAAGAGAATAGAGAAAAGAGAAATGTGATAAGAAGAGAAAAGAGAAAAGAGAAAAGAAGAGAAAAGAGAATAGAGAATAGAGAAAAGAAGAGAAAAGGGAAAAGAAGAGAAAAGAGAAAAGAGAAATGTGATAAGAAGAGAAAAGAGAAAAGAGAAAAGAAGAGAAAAGAGAATAGAGAATAGAGAAAAGAAGAGAAAAGGGAAAAGAGAAAAGAAGAGAAAAGAGAAAAGAAGTGAAAATGGAAAAGAGGAAAGAAGAGAAAAGAATAGAGGAGAAAAAAGAGACAAGAAGAGAAACAGAAAAGAAGAGAAAAGTGAAATGAGAAATGAGAAAAGAAGAGGGACTGGAGAAGAAGAGAAAAGAGAAAAGAAGAGAAAAGATAAAAGAGAATAAAAGAGAAAAGGGAACAGAGGAAAGAAGACAAAAGAGAACAGAAGAGAATAGAGAAAAGAGACAAGAAGAAAAAAGAAGATAGAAGAAGAGAAAAGAGAACAGAAGAAAATAGAGAAAAGAGAAAAGCGAACAGAAGATAAAAGAAGAGAAAAGAATAGAGAAAAGAAGAGAATTGAAAAAAGAGAAATGGGAAAAGAAGAGAAAAGGGAAAAGAGAAAAGAACAGAAAAGCGAAAAGGGAAAAGTGAATAGAAGAGAAAAGAATAGAAAAGAGAAAAGAGAAAAGTCGAGAAAAGAGAAAAGAAAGGAAATGGGAAAAGAGAAAAGAAGAGAAAAGAGAAAAGAAGAGAAAAGGAAAAAGAAGAGAAAAGGGAAAAGAGAAAAGAAGAGAAAAGAGAAAAGAGAAAAAAGAAAAGAGAAAAGAAAAGAGAAAAGAGAAAAGAACAGTGAAAAGAGAAAAGAAGAGAAAAGAAATGAATAGACGAGAAAAGAGAAAAGAAGAGAAAAGAAATTAAAAGAAGAGAAAAGAGAAAAGAAGAGAAAAGAAGAGAAAAGAAGAGAAAAGAGAAAAGAAGAGAAAAGAAGAGAAAAGAGAAAAGAAGAGAGAAGAAGAGAAAAGAAGAGGATCGAGAAAATAGAAAACAAGAGAATAGAAGAGAATAGAGAAAATAGAAAAGAAGAGGATATAGAAAAGAGAAAAGAAGAGTAAAGAGAAAAGAGATAAGAAGAGAAAAGAGAAAAGAAGTGAAAAGAGAAAATAGACAAGAGAAAAGAAGAGAAAATGGAAAAGAGATAAGAAGAGAATAGAGAAAGAGAAAAGAAGAGAAAAGAGAAATGAGAAAAGAGAAAAGAAGAGGGAATGGAGAAGAAGAGAAAAGAGAAAAGAAGAGAAAAGATAAAAGAGAATAAAAGAGAAAAGGGAACAGAGGAAAGAAGACAAAAGAGAACAGAAGAGAATAGAGAAAAGAGAAATGTGATAAGAAGAGAAAAGAGAAAAGAGAAAAGAAGAGAAAAGAGAATAGAGAATAGAGAAAAGAAGAGAAAAGGGAACAGAAGAGAAAAGAGAAAAGAGAAATGTGATAAGAAGAGAAAAGAGAAAAGAGAAAAGAAGAGAAAAGAGAATAGAGAATAGAGAAAAGAAGAGAAAAGGGAAAAGAGAAAAGAAGAGAAAAGAGAAAAGAGAAAAAAGAAAAGAGAAAAGAATAGAAAAGACAAAGGAGAAAAGAACAGTGAAAAGAGAAAAGGAGAGAAAATAAATGAAAAGAAGCGAAAAGCGAAAAGAAGAGAAAAGAAGAGAAAAGAGAAGAGAAAAAAGTGAAAAGAGTAAAGAAGAGAAAAGAAGAGAAATGAGAAAAGAAGAGAAAAGAGAAAAGAGAAATGTGATAAGAAGCGAAAAGAGAAAAGAGAAAAGAAGAGAAAAGAGAATAGAGAATAGAGAAAAGAAGAGAAAAGGGAAAAGAGAAAAGAAGAGAAAAGGGAAAAGAGAAAAGAAGAGATAAGAACAGAAAAATGAAAAGAGAAAGGAAGAGAAAAGTGAAAAGCGAAAAGAGAATATATAGAGAAAAGAAGAGAATAGAAGAGAAAAGAGAAAAGAAGGGAAAAGAGAAAAGAAGAGAATAGAGAAATGAGGAAAGAGAAAAGAAGAGAAAAGAGAAAAGAAGAGAAACGGGAAAAGAGAAAAGAAGAGAAAAAGGACAAGAGGAAAGAAGAGAGAAGAAGAGAAAAGAAGAGGATAGATAAAAGAGAAAAGAAGAGAAAAGAGAAAATAGAAAAGAAGAGGAAATAGAAAAGAGAAAAGAAGAGAAAAGAGAAAAGAAGAGAAAAGGAAAAAGAAGAGAAAAGGGAAAAGAGAAAAGAAGAGAAAAGAGAAAAGAGAAAAAAGAAAAGAGAAAAGAAAAGAGAAAAGAGAAAAGAACAGTGAAAAGAGAAAAGAAGAGAAAAGAAATGAATAGACGAGAAAAGAGAAAAGAAGAGAAAAGAAATTAAAAGAAGAGAAAAGAGAAAAGAAGAGAAAAGAATAGAAAAGAAGAGAAAAGAGAAAAAAAGAGAAAAGAAGAGAGAAGAAGAGAAAAGAAGAGGATCGACAAAATAGAAAACAAGAGAATAGAAGAGAATAGAGAAAATAGAAAAGAAGAGGATATAGAAAAGAGAAAAGAAGAGTAAAGAGAAAAGAGATAAGAAGAGAAAAGAGAAAAGAAGTGAAAAGAGAAAATAGACAAGAGAAAAGAAGAGAAAATGGAAAAGAGATAAGAAGAGAATAGAGAAAGAGAAAAGAAGAGAAACGAGAAATGAGAAAAGAGAAAAGAAGAGGGAATGGAGAAGAAGAGAAAAGAGAAAAGAAGAGAAAAGATAAAAGAGAATAAAAGAGAAAAGGGAACAGAGGAAAGAAGACAAAAGAGAACAGAAGAGAATAGAGAAAAGAGAAATGTGATAAGAAGAGAAAAGAGAAAAGAGAAAAGAAGAGAAAAGAGAATAGAGAATAGAGAAAAGAAGAGAAAAGGGAAAAGAAGAGAAAAGAGAAAAGAGAAATGTGATAAGAAGAGAAAAGAGAAAAGAGAAAAGAAGAGAAAAGAGAATAGAGAATAGAGAAAAGAAGAGAAAAGGGAAAAGAGATAAGAAGAGAAAAGAGAAAAGAAGTGAAAATGGAAAAGAGGAAAGAAGAGAAAAGAATAGAGGAGAAAAAAGAGACAAGAAGAGAAACAGAAAAGAAGAGAAAAGTGAAATGAGAAATGAGAAAAGAAGAGGGACTGGAGAAGAAGAGAAAAGAGAAAAGAAGAGAAAAGATAAAAGAGAATAAAAGAGAAAAGGGAACAGAGGAAAGAAGACAAAAGAGAACAGAAGAGAATAGAGAAAAGAGACAAGAAGAAAAAAGAAGATAGAAGAAGAGAAAAGAGAACAGAAGAAAATAGAGAAAAGAGAAAAGCGAACGGAAGATAAAAGAAGAGAAAAGAATAGAGAAAAGAAGAGAATTGAAAAAAGAGAAATGGGAAAAGAAGAGAAAAGGGAAAAGAGAAAAGAACAGAAAAGAGAAAAGGGAAAAGTGAATAGAAGAGAAAAGAATAGAAAAGAGAAAAGAGAAATGTCGAGAAAAGAGAAAAGAAAGGAAATGGGAAAAGAGAAAAGAAGAGAAAAGAGAAAAGAAGAGAAAAGGAAAAAGAAGAGAAAAGAGAAAAGAGAAAAGAACAGTGAAAAGAGAAAAGAAGAGAAAAGAAATGAATAGACGAGAAAAGAGAAAAGAAGAGAAAAGAAATTAAAAGAAGAGAAAAGAGAAAAGAAGAGAAAAGAAGAGAAAAGAGAAAAGAAGAGAAAAGAAGAGAAAAGAGAAAAGAAGAGAGAAGAAGGGAAAAGAAGAGGATAGAGAAAATAGAAAACAAGAGAATAGAAAAGAATAGAGAAAATAGAAAAGAAGAGGATATAGAAAAGAGAAAAGAAGAGTAAAGAGAAAAGAGATAAGAAGAGAATAGAGAAAGAGAAAAGAAGAGAAAAGAGAAATGAGAAAAGAGAAAAGAAGAGGGAATGGAGAAGAAGAGAAAAGAGAAAAGAGAAAAAAGAAAAGAGAAAAGAATAGAAAAGACAAAGGAGAAAAGAACAGTGAAAAGAGAAAAGGAGAGAAAATAAATGAAAAGAAGCGAAAAGCGAAAAGAAGAGAAAAGAAGAGAAAAGAGAAGAGAAAAAAGTGAAAAGAGTAAAGAAGAGAAAAGAAGAGAAATGAGAAAAGAAGAGAAAAGAGAAAAGAGAAATGTGATAAGAAGCGAAAAGAGAAAAGAGAAAAGAAGAGAAAAGAGAAAAGAGAAATGTGATAAGAAGAGAAAAGAGAAAAGAGAAAAGAAGAGAAAAGAGAATAGAGAATAGAGTAAAGAAGAGAAAAGGGAAAAGAGAAAAGAAGAGAAAAGGGAAAAGAGAAAAGAAGAGATAAGAACAGAAAAATGAAAAGAGAAAGGAAGAGAAAAGTGAAAAGCGAAAAGAGAATATATAGAGAAAAGAAGAGAATAGAAGAGAAAAGAGAAAAGAAGGGAAAAGAGAAAAGAAGAGAATAGAGAAATGAGGAAAGAGAAAAGAAGAGAAAAGAGAAAAGAAGAGAAACGGGAAAAGAGAAAAGAAGAGAAAGGGGACAAGAGGAAAGAAGAGAGAAGAAGAGAAAAGAAGAGGATAGAGAAAAGAGAAAAGAAGAGAAAAGAGAAATTAGAAAAGAAGAGGAAATAGAAAAGAGAAAAGAAGAGTAAAGAGAAAAGAGATAAGAAGAGAAAAGAGAAAAGAAGAGAAAATGGAAAAGAGGAAAGAAGAGGATAGAGAAAAGAGAAAAGAAGAGAAAAGAAGAGAAAAGAGAAAATAGAAAAGAAGAGGAAATAGAAAAGAGAAATGAGAAAAGAAGACTAAAGAGAAAAGAGTTAAGAAGAGAAAAGAGAAAAGAAGAGAAAATGGAAAAGACGAAAGAAGAGAAAAGAAGAGAAAAATGAAAAGAGAAAGGAATGGAAAAGTGAAAAGCGAAAAGAGAATATATAGAGAAAAGAAGAGAATAGAAGAGAAAAGAAGAGAAAAGAGAAAAGAAGAGAATAGAGAAATGAGGAAAGAGAAAAGAAGAGAAAAGAAGAGAAAAGAGAAAAGAAGAGAAAAGGGAAAAGAGAAAAGAAGAGGAAATAGAAAAGAGAAAAGAAGAGTAAAGAGAAAAGAGATAAGAAGAGAAAAGAGAAAAGAAGAGAAAATGGAAAAGAGGAAAGAAGAGGATAGAGAATAGAGAAAAGAAGAGAAAAGAAGAGAAAAGAGAAAATAGAAAAGAAGAGGAAATAGAAAAGAGACAAGAGAAAAGAAGAGTAAAGAGAAAAGAGATAAGAAGAGAAAAGAGAAAAGAAGTGAAAATGGAAAAGAGGAAAGAAGAGAAAAGAATAGAGGAGAAAAAAGAGACAAGAAGAGAAAGAGAAAAGAAGAGAAAAGTGAAATGAGAAATGAGAAAAGAAGAGGGACTGGAGAAGAAGAGAAAAGAGAAAAGAAGAGAAAAGATAAAAGAGAATAAAAGAGAAAAGGGAACAGAGGAAAGAAGACAAAAGAGAACAGAAGAGAATAGAGAAAAGAGACAAGAAGAAAAAAGAAGATAGAAGAAGAGAAAAGAGAACAGAAGAAAATAGAGAAAAGAGAAAAGCGAACAGAAGATAAAAGAAGAGAAAAGAATAGGGAAAAGAAGAGAATTGAAAAAAGAGAAATGGGAAAAGAAGAGAAAAGGAAAAAGAGAAAAGAACAGAAAAGCGAAAAGGGAAAAGTGAATAGAAGAGAAAAGAATAGAAAAGAGAAAAGAGAAAAGTCGAGAAAAGAGAAAAGAAAGGAAATGGGAAAAGAGAAAAGAAGAGAAAAGAGAAAAGAAGAGAAAAGGAAAAAGAAGAGAAAAGGGAAAAGAGAAAAGAAGAGAAAAGAGAAAAGAGAAAAAAGAAAAGAGAAAAGAAAAGAGAAAAGAGAAAAGAACAGTGAAAAGAGAAAAGAAGAGAAAAGAAATGAATAGACGAGAAAAGAGAAAAGAAGAGAAAAGAAATTAAAAGAAGAGAAAAGAGAAAAGAAGAGAAAAGAAGAGAAAAGAGAAAAGTAGAGAAAAGAAGAGAAAAGAGAAAAGAAGAGAGAAGAAGAGAAAAGAAGAGGATAGAGAAAATAGAAAACAAGAGAATAGAAGAGAATAGAGAAAATAGAAAAGAAGAGGATATAGAAAAGAGAAAAGAAGAGTAAAGAGAAAAGAGATAAGAAGAGAAAAGAGAAAAGAAGTGAAAAGAGAAAATAGACAAGAGAAAAGAAGAGTAAATGGAAAAGAGATAAGAAGAGAATACAGAAAGAGAAAAGAAGAGAAACGAGAAATGAGAAAAGAGAAAAGAAGAGGGAATGGAGAAGAAGAGAAAAGAGAAAAGAAGAGAAAAGATAAAAGAGAATAAAAGAGAAAAGGGAACAGAGGAAAGAAGACAAAATAGAACAGAAGAGAATAGAGAAAAGAGAAATGTGATAAGAAGAGAAAAGAGAAAAGAGAAAAGAAGAGAAAAGAGAATAGAGAATAGAGAAAAGAAGAGAAAAGGAAAAAGAAGAGAAAAGAGAAAAGAGAAATGTGATAAGAAGAGAAAAGAGAAAAGAGAAAAGAAGAGAAAAGAGAATAGAGAATAGAGAAAAGAAGAGAAAAGGGAAAAGAGAAAAGAAGAGAAAAGAGAAAAGAAGTGAAAATGGAAAAGAGGAAAGAAGAGAAAAGAATAGAGGAGAAAAAAGAGACAAGAAGAGAAACAGAAAAGAAGAGAAAAGTGAAATGAGAAATGAGAAAAGAAGAGGGACTGGAGAAGAAGAGAAAAGAGAAAAGAAGAGAAAAGATAAAAGAGAATAAAAGAGAAAAGGGAACAGAGGAAAGAAGACAAAAGAGAACAGAAGAGAATAGAGAAAAGAGACAAGAAGAAAAAAGAAGATAGAAGAAGAGAAAAGAGAACAGAAGAAAATAGAGAAAAGAGAAAAGCGAACAGAAGATAAAAGAAGAGAAAAGAATAGGGAAAAGAAGAGAATTGAAAAAAGAGAAATGGGAAAAGAAGAGAAAAGGAAAAAGAGAAAAGAACAGAAAAGCGAAAAGGGAAAAGTGAATAGAAGAGAAAAGAATAGAAAAGAGAAAAGAGAAAAGTCGAGAAAAGAGAAAAGAAAGGAAATGGGAAAAGAGAAAAGAAGAGAAAAGAGAAACGAAGAGAAAAGGAAAAAGAAGAGAAAAGGGAAAAGAGAAAAGAAGAGAAAAGAGAAAAGAGAAAAAAGAAAAGAGAAAAGAAAAGAGAAAAGAGAAAAGAACAGTGAAAAGAGAAAAGAAGAGAAAAGAAATGAATAGACGAGAAAAGAGAAAAGAAGAGAAAAGAAATTAAAAGAAGAGAAAAGAGAAAAGAAGAGAAAAGAAGAGAAAAGAGAAAAGTAGAGAAAAGAAGAGAAAAGAGAAAAGAAGAGAGAAGAAGAGAAAAGAAGAGGATAGAGAAAATAGAAAACAAGAGAATAGAAGAGAATAGAGAAAATAGAAAAGAAGAGGATATAGAAAAGAGAAAAGAAGAGTAAAGAGAAAAGAGATAAGAAGAGAAAAGAGAAAAGAAGTGAAAAGAGAAAATAGACAAGAGAAAAGAAGAGTAAATGGAAAAGAGATAAGAAGAGAATACAGAAAGAGAAAAGAAGAGAAACGAGAAATGAGAAAAGAGAAAAGAAGAGGGAATGGAGAAGAAGAGAAAAGAGAAAAGAAGAGAAAAGATAAAAGAGAATAAAAGAGAAAAGGGAACAGAGGAAAGAAGACAAAAGAGAACAGAAGAGAATAGAGAAAAGAGAAATGTGATAAGAAGAGAAAAGAGAAAAGAGAAAAGAAGAGAAAAGAGAATAGAGAATAGAGAAAAGAAGAGAAAAGGAAAAAGAAGAGAAAAGAGAAAAGAGAAATGTGATAAGAAGAGAAAAGAGAAAAGAGAAAAGAAGAGAAAAGAGAATAGAGAATAGAGAAAAGAAGAGAAAAGGGAAAAGAGAAAAGAAGAGAAAAGAGAAAAGAAGTGAAAATGGAAAAGAGGAAAGAAGAGAAAAGAATAGAGGAGAAAAAAGAGACAAGAAGAGAAACAGAAAAGAAGAGAAAAGTGAAATGAGAAATGAGAAAAGAAGAGGGACTGGAGAAGAAGAGAAAAGAGAAAAGAAGAGAAAAGATAAAAGAGAATAAAAGAGAAAAGGGAACAGAGGAAAGAAGACAAAAGAGAACAGAAGAGAATAGAGAAAAGAGACAAGAAGAAAAAAGAAGATAGAAGAAGAGAAAAGAGAACAGAAGAAAATAGAGAAAAGAGAAAAGCGAACAGAAGATAAAAGAAGAGAAAAGAATTGAGAAAAGAAGAGAATTGAAAAAAGAGAAATGGGAAAAGAAGAGAAAAGGGAAAAGAGAAAAGAACAGAAAAGCGAAAAGGGAAAAGTGAATAGAAGAGAAAAGAATAGAAAAGAGAAAAGAGAAAAGTCGAGAAAATAGAAAAGAAAGGAAATGGGAAAAGAGAAAAGAAGAGAAAAGAGAAAAGAAGAGAAAAGGAAAAAGAAGAGAAAAGGGAAAAGAGAAAAGAAGAGAAAAGAGAAAAGAGAAAAAAGAAAAGAGAAAAGAAAAGAGAAAAGAGAAAAGAACAGTGAAAAGAGAAAAGTAGAGAAAAGAAATGAATAGACGAGAAAAGAGAAAAGAAGAGAAAAGAAATTAAAAGAAGAGAAAAGAAAAAAGAAGAGAAAAGAAGAGAAAAGAAGAGAAAAGAGAAAAGAAGAGAAAAGAAGAGAAAAGAGAAAAGAAGAGAGAAGAAGAGAAAAGAAGAGGATCGAGAAAATAGAAAACAAGAGAATAGAAGAGAATAGAGAAAATAGAAAAGAAGAGGATATAGAAAAGAGAAAAGAAGAGTAAAGAGAAAAGAGATAAGAAGAGAAAAGAGAAAAGAAGTGAAAAGAGAAAATAGACAAGAGAAAAGAAGATAAAATGGAAAAGAGATAAGAAGAGAATAGAGAAAGAGAAAAGAAGAGAAAAGAGAAATGAGAAAAGAGAAAAGAAGAGGGAATGGAGAAGAAGAGAAAAGAGAAAAGAAGAGAAAAGATAAAAGAGAATAAAAGAGAAAAGCGAACAGAGGAAAGAAGACAAAAGAGAACAGAAGAGAATAGAGAAAAGAGAAATGTGATAAGAAGAGAAAAGAGAAAAGAGAAAAGAAGAGAAAAGAGAATAGAGAATAGAGAAAAGAAGAGAAAAGGGAACAGAAGAGAAAAGAGAAAAGAGAAATGTGATAAGAAGAGAAAAGAGAAAAGAGAAAAGAAGAGAAAAGAGAATAGAGAATAGAGAAAAGAAGAGAAAAGGGAAAAGAGAAAAGAAGAGAAAAGAGAAAAGAGAAAAAAGAAAAGAGAAAAGAATAGAAAAGACAAAGGAGAAAAGAACAGTGAAAAGAGAAAAGGAGAGAAAATAAATGAAAAGAAGCGAAAAGCGAAAAGAAGAGAAAAGAAGAGAAAAGAAGAGAAAAGAGAAGAGAAAAAAGTGAAAAGAGTAAAGAAGAGAAAAGAAGAGAAATGAGAAAAGAAGAGAAAAGAGAAAAGAGAAATGTGATAAGAAGCGAAAAGAGAAAAGAGAAAAGAAGAGAAAAGAGAATAGAGAATAGAGAAAAGAAGAGAAAAGGGAAAAGAGAAAAGAAGAGAAAAGGGAAAAGAGAAAAGAAGAGATAAGAACAGAAAAATGAAAAGAGAAAGGAAGAGAAAAGTGAAAAGCGAAAAGAGAATATATAGAGAAAAGAAGAGAATAGAAGAGAAAAGAGAAAAGAAGGGAAAAGAGAAAAGAAGAGAATAGAGAAATGAGGAAAGAGAAAAGAAGAGAAAAGAGAAAAGAAGAGAAACGGGAAAAGAGAAAAGAAGAGAAAAAGGACAAGAGGAAAGAAGAGAGAAGAAGAGAAAAGAAGAGGATAGATAAAAGAGAAAAGAAGAGAAAAGAGAAAATAGAAAAGAAGAGGAAATAGAAAAGAGAAAAGAAGAGAAAAGAGAAAAGAAGAGAAAAGGAAAAAGAAGAGAAAAGGGAAAAGAGAAAAGAAGAGAAAAGAGAAAAGAGAAAAAAGAAAAGAGAAAAGAAAAGAGAAAAGAGAAAAGAACAGTGAAAAGAGAAAAGAAGAGAAAAGAAATGAATAGACGAGAAAAGAGAAAAGAAGAGAAAAGAATAGAAAAGAAGAGAAAAGAGAAAAGAAGAGAAAAGAATAGAAAAGAAGAGAAAAGAGAAAAGAAGAGAAAAGAAGAGAAAAGAGAAAAGAAGAGAGAAGAAGAGAAAAGAAGAGGATAGAGAAAATAGAAAACAAGAGAATAGAAGAGAATAGAGAAAATAGAAAAGAAGAGGATATAGAAAAGAGAAAAGAAGAGTAAAGAGAAAAGAGATAAGAAGAGAAAAGAGAAAAGAAGTGAAAAGAGAAAATAGACAAGAGAAAAGAAGAGAAAATGGAAAAGAGATAAGAAGAGAATAGAGAAAGAGAAAAGAAGAGAAACGAGAAATGAGAAAAGAGAAAAGAAGAGGGAATGGAGAAGAAGAGAAAAGAGAAAAGAAGAGAAAAGATAAAAGAGAATAAAAGAGAAAAGGGAACAGAGGAAAGAAGACAAAAGAGAACAGAAGAGAATAGAGAAAAGAGAAATGTGATAAGAAGAGAAAAGAGAAAAGAGGAAAGAAGAGAAAAGAGAATAGAGAATAGAGAAAAGAAGAGAAAAGGGAAAAGAGATAAGAAGAGAAAAGAGAAAAGAAGTGAAAATGGAAAAGAGGAAAGAAGAGAAAAGAATAGAGGAGAAAAAAGAGACAAGAAGAGAAACAGAAAAGAAGAGAAAAGTGAAATGAGAAATGAGAAAAGAAGAGGGGCTGGAGAAGAAGAGAAAAGAGAAAAGAAGAGAAAAGATAAAAGAGAATAAAAGAGAAAAGGGAACAGAGGAAAGAAGACAAAAGAAAACAGAAGAGAATAGAGAAAAGATGAGAAAAGATAAAAGAGAATAAAAGAAAAAAGGGAACAGAGGAAAGAAGTCAAAAGAGAACAGAAGAGAATAGAGAAAAGACAAAAGAAGAAAAAACAAGATAGAAGAAGAGAAAAGAGAACAGAAGAAAATAGAGAAAAGAGAAAAGCAAACAGAAGATAAAAGAAGAGAAAAGAATAGAGAAAAGAAGAGAAAACGGAAAAGAGAAAAGAAGATAAAAGAGAAAAGAGAAAAAAAGAAAAGAGAAAAGAAGAGAAAAGAGAAAAGAGAAAAGAAAATGGAAGATAAAAGAAGAGAAAAGACAAAAGAAGAGAAAAGGGAAAAGAAGAGAAAAGGGAAAAGAGTAAAGAAGAGAGAAGAAGAGGATAGAGAAAAGAGAAAACATGAGAAAAGAAGAGAAAAGAGAAAACAGAAAAGAAGAGGAAATAGAAAAGAGACAAGAGAAAAGAAGAGTAAAGAGAAAAGAGATAAGAAGAGAAAACAGAAAAAAGAGAAAATGGAAAAGAGGAAAGAAGAGAACAGAATAGAGGAGATAAAAGAGACAAGAAGAGAAAGAGAAAAGAAGAGAAAAGAGAAATGAGAAAAGAGAAAAGAAGAGGGAATGGAGAAGAAGAGAAAAGAGAAAAGAAGAGAAAAGATAAAAGAGAATAAAAGAGAAAAGGGAACAGAGGAAAGAAGACAAAAGAGAACAGAAGAGAATAGAGAAAAGAGAAAACAAGAGAAAAGAAGAGAAAAGAGAAAATAGAATAGAAGAGGAAATAGAAAAGAGACAAGAGAAAAGAAGAGTAAAGAGAAAAGAGATAAGAAGAGAAAACAGAAAAGAAGAGAAAATGGAAAAGAGGAAAGAAGAGAACAGAATAGAGGAGAAAAAAGAGACAAGAAGAGAAAGAGAAAAGAAGAGAAAAGAGAAATGAGAAAAGAGAAAAGAAGAGGGAATGGAGAAGAAGAGAAAAGAGAAAAGAAGAGAAAAGATAAAAGAGAATAAAAGAGAAAAGGGAACAGAGGAAAGAAGACAAAAGAGAACAGAAGAGAATAGAGAAAAGAGACAAGAAGAAAAAAGAAGATAGAAGAAGAGAAAAGAGAACAGAAGAAAATAGAGAAAAGAGAAAAGCGAACAGAAGATAAAAGAAGAGAAAAGAATTGAGAAAAGAAGAGAATTGAAAAAAGAGAAATGGGAAAAGAAGAGAAAAGGGAAAAGAGAAAAGAACAGAAAAGCGAAAAGGGAAAAGTGAATAGAAGAGAAAAGAATAGAAAAGAGAAAAGAGAAAAGTCGAGAAAAGAGAAAAGAAAGGAAATGGGAAAAGAGAAAAGAAGAGAAAAGAGAAAAGAAGAGAAAAGGAAAAAGAAGAGAAAAGGGAAAAGAGAAAAGAAGAGAAAAGAGAAAAGAGAAAAAAGAAAAGAGAAAAGAAAAGAGAAAAGAGAAAAGAACAGTGAAAAGAGAAAAGTAGAGAAAAGAAATGAATAGACGAGAAAAGAGAAAAGAAGAGAAAAGAAATTAAAAGAAGAGAAAAGAAAAAAGAAGAGAAAAGAAGAGAAAAGAAGAGAAAAGAGAAAAGAAGAGAAAAGAAGAGAAAAGAGAAAAGAAGAGAGAAGAAGAGAAAAGAAGAGGATCGAGAAAATAGAAAACAAGAGAATAGAAGAGAATAGAGAAAATAGAAAAGAAGAGGATATAGAAAAGAGAAAAGAAGAGTAAAGAGAAAAGAGATAAGAAGAGAAAAGAGAAAAGAAGTGAAAAGAGAAAATAGACAAGAGAAAAGAAGATAAAATGGAAAAGAGATAAGAAGAGAATAGAGAAAGAGAAAAGAAGAGAAAAGAGAAATGAGAAAAGAGAAAAGAAGAGGGAATGGAGAAGAAGAGAAAAGAGAAAAGAAGAGAAAAGATAAAAGAGAATAAAAGAGAAAAGCGAACAGAGGAAAGAAGACAAAAGAGAACAGAAGAGAATAGAGAAAAGAGAAATGTGATAAGAAGAGAAAAGAGAAAAGAGAAAAGAAGAGAAAAGAGAATAGAGAATAGAGAAAAGAAGAGAAAAGGGAACAGAAGAGAAAAGAGAAAAGAGAAATGTGATAAGAAGAGAAAAGAGAAAAGAGAAAAGAAGAGAAAAGAGAATAGAGAATAGAGAAAAGAAGAGAAAAGGGAAAAGAGAAAAGAAGAGAAAAGAGAAAAGAGAAAAAAGAAAAGAGAAAAGAATAGAAAAGACAAAGGAGAAAAGAACAGTGAAAAGAGAAAAGGAGAGAAAATAAATGAAAAGAAGCGAAAAGCGAAAAGAAGAGAAAAGAAGAGAAAAGAAGAGAAAAGAGAAGAGAAAAAAGTGAAAAGAGTAAAGAAGAGAAAAGAAGAGAAATGAGAAAAGAAGAGAAAAGAGAAAAGAGAAATGTGATAAGAAGCGAAAAGAGAAAAGAGAAAAGAAGAGAAAAGAGAATAGAGAATAGAGAAAAGAAGAGAAAAGGGAAAAGAGAAAAGAAGAGAAAAGGGAAAAGAGAAAAGAAGAGATAAGAACAGAAAAATGAAAAGAGAAAGGAAGAGAAAAGTGAAAAGCGAAAAGAGAATATATAGAGAAAAGAAGAGAATAGAAGAGAAAAGAGAAAAGAAGGGAAAAGAGAAAAGAAGAGAATAGAGAAATGAGGAAAGAGAAAAGAAGAGAAAAGAGAAAAGAAGAGAAACGGGAAAAGAGAAAAGAAGAGAAAAAGGACAAGAGGAAAGAAGAGAGAAGAAGAGAAAAGAAGAGGATAGATAAAAGAGAAAAGAAGAGAAAAGAGAAAATAGAAAAGAAGAGGAAATAGAAAAGAGAAAAGAAGAGAAAAGAGAAAAGAAGAGAAAAGGAAAAAGAAGAGAAAAGGGAAAAGAGAAAAGAAGAGAAAAGAGAAAAGAGAAAAAAGAAAAGAGAAAAGAAAAGAGAAAAGAGAAAAGAACAGTGAAAAGAGAAAAGAAGAGAAAAGAAATGAATAGACGAGAAAAGAGAAAAGAAGAGAAAAGAATAGAAAAGAAGAGAAAAGAGAAAAGAAGAGAAAAGAATAGAAAAGAAGAGAAAAGAGAAAAGAAGAGAAAAGAAGAGAAAAGAGAAAAGAAGAGAGAAGAAGAGAAAAGAAGAGGATAGAGAAAATAGAAAACAAGAGAATAGAAGAGAATAGAGAAAATAGAAAAGAAGAGGATATAGAAAAGAGAAAAGAAGAGTAAAGAGAAAAGAGATAAGAAGAGAAAAGAGAAAAGAAGTGAAAAGAGAAAATAGACAAGAGAAAAGAAGAGAAAATGGAAAAGAGATAAGAAGAGAATAGAGAAAGAGAAAAGAAGAGAAACGAGAAATGAGAAAAGAGAAAAGAAGAGGGAATGGAGAAGAAGAGAAAAGAGAAAAGAAGAGAAAAGATAAAAGAGAATAAAAGAGAAAAGGGAACAGAGGAAAGAAGACAAAAGAGAACAGAAGAGAATAGAGAAAAGAGAAATGTGATAAGAAGAGAAAAGAGAAAAGAGGAAAGAAGAGAAAAGAGAATAGAGAATAGAGAAAAGAAGAGAAAAGGGAAAAGAGATAAGAAGAGAAAAGAGAAAAGAAGTGAAAATGGAAAAGAGGAAAGAAGAGAAAAGAATAGAGGAGAAAAAAGAGACAAGAAGAGAAACAGAAAAGAAGAGAAAAGTGAAATGAGAAATGAGAAAAGAAGAGGGGCTGGAGAAGAAGAGAAAAGAGAAAAGAAGAGAAAAGATAAAAGAGAATAAAAGAGAAAAGGGAACAGAGGAAAGAAGACAAAAGAAAACAGAAGAGAATAGAGAAAAGATGAGAAAAGATAAAAGAGAATAAAAGAAAAAAGGGAACAGAGGAAAGAAGTCAAAAGAGAACAGAAGAGAATAGAGAAAAGACAAAAGAAGAAAAAACAAGATAGAAGAAGAGAAAAGAGAACAGAAGAAAATAGAGAAAAGAGAAAAGCAAACAGAAGATAAAAGAAGAGAAAAGAATAGAGAAAAGAAGAGAAAACGGAAAAGAGAAAAGAAGATAAAAGAGAAAAGAGAAAAAAAGAAAAGAGAAAAGAAGAGAAAAGAGAAAAGAGAAAAGAAAATGGAAGATAAAAGAAGAGAAAAGACAAAAGAAGAGAAAAGGGAAAAGAAGAGAAAAGGGAAAAGAGTAAAGAAGAGAGAAGAAGAGGATAGAGAAAAGAGAAAACATGAGAAAAGAAGAGAAAAGAGAAAACAGAAAAGAAGAGGAAATAGAAAAGAGACAAGAGAAAAGAAGAGTAAAGAGAAAAGAGATAAGAAGAGAAAACAGAAAAAAGAGAAAATGGAAAAGAGGAAAGAAGAGAACAGAATAGAGGAGATAAAAGAGACAAGAAGAGAAAGAGAAAAGAAGAGAAAAGAGAAATGAGAAAAGAGAAAAGAAGAGGGAATGGAGAAGAAGAGAAAAGAGAAAAGAAGAGAAAAGATAAAAGAGAATAAAAGAGAAAAGGGAACAGAGGAAAGAAGACAAAAGAGAACAGAAGAGAATAGAGAAAAGAGAAAACAAGAGAAAAGAAGAGAAAAGAGAAAATAGAATAGAAGAGGAAATAGAAAAGAGACAAGAGAAAAGAAGAGTAAAGAGAAAAGAGATAAGAAGAGAAAACAGAAAAGAAGAGAAAATGGAAAAGAGGAAAGAAGAGAACAGAATAGAGGAGAAAAAAGAGACAAGAAGAGAAAGAGAAAAGAAGAGAAAAGAGAAATGAGAAAAGAGAAAAGAAGAGGGAATGGAGAAGAAGAGAAAAGAGAAAAGAAGAGAAAAGATAAAAGAGAATAAAAGAGAAAAGGGAACAGAGGAAAGAAGACAAAAGAGAACAGAAGAGAATAGAGAAAAGAGACAAGAAGAAAAAAGAAGATAGAAGAAGAGAAAAGAGAACAGAAGAAAATAGAGAAAAGAGAAAAGCGAACAGAAGATAAAAGAAGAGAAAAGAATAGAGAAAAGAAGAGAATTGAAAAAAGAGAAATGGGAAAAGAAGAGAAAAGGGAAAAGAGAAAAGAACAGAAAAGAGAAAAGGGAAAAGTGAATAGAAGAGAAAAGAATAGAAAAGAGAAAAGAGAAAAGTCGAGAAAAGAGAAAAGAAAGGAAATGGGAAAAGAGAAAAGAAGAGAAAAGAGAAAAGAAGAGAAAAGGAAAAAGAAGAGAAAAGGGAAAAGAGAAAAGAAGAGAAAAGAGAAAAGAGAAAAAAGAAAAGAGAAAAGAAAAGAGAAAAGAGAAAAGAACAGTGAAAAGAGAAAAGAAGAGAAAAGAAATGAATAGACGAGAAAAGAGAAAAGAAGAGAAAAGAAATTAAAAGAAGAGAAAAGAGAAAAGAAGAGAAAAGAAGAGAAAAGAGAAAAGAAGAGAAAAGAAGAGAAAAGAGAAAAGAAGAGAGAAGAAGAGAAAAGAAGAGGATCGAGAAAATAGAAAACAAGAGAATAGAAGAGAATAGAGAAAATAGAAAAGAAGAGGATATAGAAAAGAGAAAAGAAGAGTAAAGAGAAAAGAGATAAGAAGAGAAAAGAGAAAAGAAGTGAAAAGAGAAAATAGACAAGAGAAAAGAAGAGAAAATGGAAAAGAGATAAGAAGAGAATAGAGAAAGAGAAAAGAAGAGAAAAGAGAAATGAGAAAAGAGAAAAGAAGAGGGAATGGAGAAGAAGAGAAAAGAGAAAAGAAGAGAAAAGATAAAAGAGAATAAAAGAGAAAAGGGAACAGAGGAAAGAAGACAAAAGAGAACAGAAGAGAATAGAGAAAAGAGAAATGTGATAAGAAGAGAAAAGAGAAAAGAGAAAAGAAGAGAAAAGAGAATAGAGAATAGAGAAAAGAAGAGAAAAGGGAAAAGAAGAGAAAAGAGAAAAGAGAAATGTGATAAGAAGAGAAAAGAGAAAAGAGAAAAGAAGAGAAAAGAGAATAGAGAATAGAGAAAAGAAGAGAAAGGGAAAAGAGAAAAGAAGAGAAAAGAGAAAAGAGAAAAAAAAAGAGAAAAGAATAGAAAAGACAAAGGAGAAAAGAACAGTGAAAAGAGAAAAGGAGAAAAAATAAATGAAAAGAAGCGAAAAGCGAAAAGAAGAGAAAAGAAGAGAAAAGAGAAGAGAAAAAAGTGAAAAGAGTAAAGAAGAGAAAAGAAGAGAAATGAGAAAAGAAGAGAAAAGAGAAAAGAGAAATGTGATAAGAAGCGAAAAGAGAAAAGAGAAAAGAAGAGAAAAGAGAATAGAGAATAGAGAAAAGAAGAGAAAAGGGAAAAGAGAAAAGAAGAGAAAAGGGAAAAGAGAAAAGAAGAGATAAGAACAGAAAAATGAAAAGAGAAAGGAAGAGAAAAGTGAAAAGCGAAAAGAGAATATATAGAGAAAAGAAGAGAATAGAAGAGAAAAGAGAAAAGAAGGGAAAAGAGAAAAGAAGAGAATAGAGAAATGAGGAAAGAGAAAAGAAGAGAAAAGAGAAAAGAAGAGAAACGGGAAAAGAGAAAAGAAGAGAAAAAGGACAAGAGGAAAGAAGAGAGAAGAAGAGAAAAGAAGAGGATAGATAAAAGAGAAAAGAGAGAAAAGAAGAGAAAAGAGAAAATAGAAAAGAAGAGGAAATAGAAAAGAGAAAAGAAGAGAAAAGAGAAAAGAAGAGAAAAGGAAAAAGAAGAGAAAAGGGAAAAGAGAAAAGAAGAGAAAAGAGAAAAGAGAAAAAAGAAAAGAGAAAAGAAAAGAGAAAAGAGAAAAGAACAGTGAAAAGAGAAAAGAAGAGAAAAGAAATGAATAGACGAGAAAAGAGAAAAGAAGAGAAAAGAATAGAAAAGAAGAGAAAAGAGAAAAGAAGAGAAAAGAATAGAAAAGAAGAGAAAAGAGAAAAGAAGAGAAAAGAAGAGAAAAGAGAAAAGAAGAGAGAAGAAGAGAAAAGAAGAGGATAGAGAAAATAGAAAACAAGAGAATAGAAGAGAATAGAGAAAATAGAAAAGAAGAGGATATAGAAAAGAGATAAGAAGAGTAAAGAGAAAAGAGATAAGAAGAGAAAAGAGAAAAGAAGTGAAAAGAGAAAATAGACAAGAGAAAAGAAGAGAAAATGGAAAAGAGATAAGAAGAGAATAGAGAAAGAGAAAAGAAGAGAAACGAGAAATGAGAAAAGAGAAAAGAAGAGGGAATGGAGAAGAAGAGAAAAGAGAAAAGAAGAGAAAAGATAAAAGAGAATAAAAGAGAAAAGGGAACAGAGGAAAGAAGACAAAAGAGAACAGAAGAGAATAGAGAAAAGAGAAATGTGATAAGAAGAGAAAAGAGAAAAGAGAAAAGAAGAGAAAAGAGAATAGAGAATAGAGAAAAGAAGAGAAAAGGGAAAAGAAGAGAAAAGAGAAAAGAGAAATGTGATAAGAAGAGAAAAGAGAAAAGAGAAAAGAAGAGAAAAGAGAATAGAGAATAGAGAAAAGAAGAGAAAAGGGAAAAGAGATAAGAAGAGAAAAGAGAAAAGAAGTGAAAATGGAAAAGAGGAAAGAAGAGAAAAGAATAGAGGAGAAAAAAGAGACAAGAAGAGAAAGAGAAAAGAAGAGAAAAGTGAAATGAGAAATGAGAAAAGAAGAGGGACTGGAGAAGAAGAGAAAAGAGAAAAGAAGAGAAAAGATAAAAGAGAATAAAAGAGAAAAGGGAACAGAGGAAAGAAGACAAAAGAGAACAGAAGAGAATAGAGAAAAGAGACAAGAAGAAAAAAGAAGATAGAAGAAGAGAAAAGAGAACAGAAGAAAATAGAGAAAAGAGAAAAGCGAACAGAAGATAAAAGAAGAGAAAAGAATAGAGAAAAGAAGAGAATTGAAAAAAGAGAAATGGGAAAAGAAGAGAAAAGGGAAAAGAGAAAAGAACAGAAAAGAGAAAAGGGAAAAGTGAATAGAAGAGAAAAGAATAGAAAAGAGAAAAGAGAAAAGTTGAGAAAAGAGAAAAGAAAGGAAATGGGAAAAGAGAAAAGAAGAGAAAAGAGAAAAGAAGAGAAAAGGAAAAAGAAGAGAAAAGGGAAAAGAGAAAAGAAGAGAAAAGAGAAAAGAGAAAAAAGAAAAGAGAAAAGAAAAGAGAAAAGAGAAAAGAACAGTGAAAAGAGAAAAGAAGAGAAAAGAAATGAATAGACGAGAAAAGAGAAAAGAAGAGAAAAGAAATTAAAAGAAGAGAAAAGAGAAAAGAAGAGAAAAGAAGAGAAAAGAAGAGAAAAGAGAAAAGAAGAGAAAAGAAGAGAAAAGAGAAAAGAAGAGAGAAGAAGGGAAAAGAAGAGGATAGAGAAAATAGAAAACAAGAGAATAGAAAAGAATAGAGAAAATAGAAAAGAAGAGGATATAGAAAAGAGAAAAGAAGAGTAAAGAGAAAAGAGATAAGAAGAGAATAGAGAAAGAGAAAAGAAGAGAAAAGAGAAATGAGAAAAGAGAAAAGAAGAGGGAATGGAGAAGAAGAGAAAAGAGAAAAGAGAAAAAAGAAAAGAGAAAAGAATAGAAAAGACAAAGGAGAAAAGAACAGTGAAAAGAGAAAAGGAGAGAAAATAAATGAAAAGAAGCGAAAAGCGAAAAGAAGAGAAAAGAAGAGAAAAGAGAAGAGAAAAAAGTGAAAAGAGTAAAGAAGAGAAATGAAGAGAAATGAGAAAAGAAGAGAAAAGAGAAAAGAGAAATGTGATAAGAAGCGAAAAGAGAAAAGAGAAAAGAAGAGAAAAGAGAAAAGAGAAATGTGATAAGGAGAGAATAGAGAAAAGAGAAAAGAAGAGAAAAGAGAATAGAGAATAGAGAAAAGAAGAGAAAAGGGAAAAGAGAAAAGAAGAGAAAAGGGAAAAGAGAAAAGAAGAGATAAGAACAGAAAAATTAAAAGAGAAAGGAAGAGAAAAGTGAAAAGCGAAAAGAGAATATATAGAGAAAAGAAGAGAATAGAAGAGAAAAGAGAAAAGAAGGGAAAAGAGAAAAGAAGAGAATAGAGAAATGAGGAAAGAGAAAAGAAGAGAAAAGTGAAAAGAAGAGAAACGGGAAAAGAGAAAAGAAGAGAAAGGGGACAAGAGGAAAGAAGAGAGAAGAAGAGAAAAGAAGAGGATAGAGAAAAGAGAAAAGAAGAGAAAAGAGAAATTAGAAAAGAAGAGGAAATAGAAAAGAGAAAAGAAGAGTAAAGAGAAAAGAGATAAGAAGAGAAAAGAGAAAAGAAGAGAAAATGGAAAAGAGGAAAGAAGAGGATAGAGAAAAGAGAAAAGAAGAGAAAAGAAGAGAAAAGAGAAAATAGAAAAGAAGAGGAAATAGAAAAGAGAAAAGAGAAAAGAAGAGTAAAGAGAAAAGCGTTAAGAAGAGAAAAGAGAAAAGAAGAGAAAATGGAAAAGACGAAAGAAGAGAAAAGAAGAGAAAAATGAAAAGAGAAAGGAATGGAAAAGTGAAAAGCGAAAAGAGAATATATAGAGAAAAGAAGAATAGAAGAGAAAAGAAGAGAAAAGAGAAAAGAAGAGAATAGAGAAATGAGGAAAGAGAAAAGAAGAGAAAAGAGAAAAGAAGAGAAAAGGGAAAAGAGAAAAGAAGAGGAAATAGAAAAGAGAAAAGAAGAGTAAAGAGAAAAGAGATAAGAAGAGAAAAGAGAAAAGAAGAGAAAATGGAAAAGAGGAAAGAAGAGGATAGAGAAAAGAGAAAAGAAGAGAAAAGAAGAGAAAAGAGAAAATAGAAAAGAAGAGGAAATAGAAAAGAGACAAGAGAAAAGAAGAGTAAAGAGAAAAGAGATAAGAAGAGAAAAGAGAAAAGAAGTGAAAATGGAAAAGAGGAAAGAAGAGAAAAGAATAGAGGAGAAAAAAGAGACAAGAAGAGAAAGAGAAAAGAAGAGAAAAGTGAAATGAGAAATGAGAAAAGAAGAGGGACTGGAGAAGAAGAGAAAAGAGAAAAGAAGAGAAAAGATAAAAGAGAATAAAAGAGAAAAGGGAACAGAGGAAAGAAGACAAAAGAGAACAGAAGAGAATAGAGAAAAGAGACAAGAAAAAAAAAGAAGATAGAAGAAGAGAAAAGAGAACAGAAGAAAATAGAGAAAAGAGAAAAGCGAACAGAAGATAAAAGAAGAGAAAAGAATAGGGAAAAGAAGAGAATTGAAAAAAGAGAAATGGGAAAAGAAGAGAAAAGGGAAAAGAGAAAAGAACAGAAAAGAGAAAAGGGAAAAGTGAATAGAAGAGAAAAGAATAGAAAAGAGAAAAGAGAAAAGTCGAGAAAAGAGAAAAGAAAGGAAATGGGAAAAGAGAAAAGAAGAGAAAAGAGAAAAGAAGAGAAAAGGAAAAAGAAGAGAAAAGGGAAAAGAGAAAAGAAGAGAAAAGAGAAAAGAGAAAAAAGAAAAGAGAAAAGAAAAGAGAAAAGAGAAAAGAACAGTGAAAAGAGAAAAGAAGAGAAAAGAAATGAATAGACGAGAAAAGAGAAAAGAAGAGAAAAGAAATTAAAAGAAGAGAAAAGAGAAAAGAAGAGAAAAGAAGAGAAAAGAGAAAACAAGAGAAAAGATGAGAGAAGAAGAGAAAAGAAGAGGATAGAGAAAATAGAAAACAAGAGAATAGAAGAGAATAGAGAAAATAGAAAAGAAGAGGATATAGAAAAGAGAAAAGAAGAGTAAAGAAAAAAGAGATAAGAAGAGAAAAGAGAAAAGAAGTGAAAAGAGAAAATAGACAAGAGAAAAGAAGAGAAAATGGAAAAGAGATAAGAAGAGAATAGAGAAAGAGAAAAGAAGAGAAACGAGAAATGAGAAAAGAGAAAAGAAGAGGGAATGGAGAAGAAGAGAAAAGAGAAAAGAAGAGAAAAGATAAAAGAGAATAAAAGAGAAAAGGGAACAGAGGAAAGAAGACAAAAGAGAACAGAAGAGAATAGAGAAAAGAGAAATGTGATAAGAAGAGAAAAGAGAAAAGAGAAAAGAAGAGAAAAGAGAATAGAGAATAGAGAAAAGAAGAGAAAAGGGAAAAGAAGAGAAAAGAGAAAAGAGAAATGTGATAAGAAGAGAAAAGAGAAAAGAGAAAAGAAGAGAAAAGAGAATAGAGAATAGAGAAAAGAAGAGAAAAGGGAAAAGAGAAAAGAAGAGAAAAGAGAAAAGAAGTGAAAATGGAAAAGAGGAAAGAAGAGAAAAGAATACAGGAGAAAAAAGAGACAAGAAGAGAAACAGAAAAGAAGAGAAAAGTGAAATGAGAAATGAGAAAAGAAGAGGGACTGGAGAAGAAGAGAAAAGAGAAAAGAAGAGAAAAGATAAAAGAGAATAAAAGAGAAAAGGGAACAGAGGAAAGAAGACAAAAGAGAACAGAAGAGAATAGAGAAAAGAGACAAGAAGAAAAAAGAAGATAGAAGAAGAGAAAAGAGAACAGAAGAAAATAGAGAAAAGAGAAAAGCGAACAGAAGATAAAAGAAGAGAAAAGAATAGAGAAAAGAAGAGAATTGAAAAAAGAGAAATGGGAAAAGAAGAGAAAAGGGAAAAGAGAAAAGAACAGAAAAGAGAAAAGGGAAAAGTGAATAGAAGAGAAAAGAATAGAAAAGAGAAAAGAGAAAAGTCGAGAAAAGAGAAAAGAAAGGAAATGGGAAAAGAGAAAAGAAGAGAAAAGAGAAAAGAAGAGAAATGGAAAAAGAAGAGAAAAGGGAAAAGAGAAAAGAAGAGAAAAGAGAAAAGAGAAAAAAGAAAAGAGAAAAGAAAAGAGAAAAGAGAAAAGAACAGTGAAAAGAGAAAAGAAGAGAAAAGAAATGAATAGACGAGAAAAGAGAAAAGAAGAGAAAAGAAATTAAAAGAAGAGAAAAGAGAAAAGAAGAGAAAAGAAGAGAAAAGAAGAGAAAAGAGAAAAGAAGAGAAAAGAAGAGAAAAGAGAAAAGAAGAGAGAAGAAGAGAAAAGAAGAGGATCGACAAAATAGAAAACAAGAGAATAGAAGAGAATAGAGAAAATAGAAAAGAAGAGGATATAGAAAAGAGAAAAGAAGAGTAAAGAGAAAAGAGATAAGAAGAGAAAAGAGAAAAGAAGTGAAAAGAGAAAATAGACAAGAGAAAAGAAGAGAAAATGGAAAAGAGATAAGAAGAGAATAGAGAAAGAGAAAAGAAGAGAAAAGAGAAATGAGAAAAGAGAAAAGAAGAGGGAATGGAGAAGAAGAGAAAAGAGAAAAGAAGAGAAAAGATAAAAGAGAATAAAAGAGAAAAGGGAACAGAGGAAAGAAGACAAAAGAGAACAGAAGAGAATAGAGAAAAGAGAAATGTGATAAGAAGAGAAAAGAGAAAAGAGAAAAGAAGAGAAAAGAGAATAGAGAATAGAGAAAAGAAGAGAAAAGGGAACAGAAGAGAAAAGAGAAAAGAGAAATGTGATAAGAAGAGAAAAGAGAAAAGAGAAAAGAAGAGAAAAGAGAATAGAGAATAGAGAAAAGAAGAGAAAAGGGAAAAGAGAAAAGAAGAGAAAAGAGAAAAGAGAAAAAAAAAAGAGAAAAGAATAGAAAAGACAAAGGAGAAAAGAACAGTGAAAAGAGAAAAGGAGAGAAAATAAATGAAAAGAAGCGAAAAGCGAAAAGAAGAGAAAAGAAGAGAAAAGAGAAGAGAAAAAAGTGAAAAGAGTAAAGAAGAGAAAAGAAGAGAAATGAGAAAAGAAGAGAAAAGAGAAAAGAGAAATGTGATAAGAAGCGAAAAGAGAAAAGAGAAAAGAAGAGAAAAGAGAATAGAGAATAGAGAAAAGAAGAGAAAAGGGAAAAGAGAAAAGAAGAGAAAAGGGAAAAGAGAAAAGAAGAGATAAGAACAGAAAAATGAAAAGAGAAAGGAAGAGAAAAGTGAAAAGCGAAAAGAGAATATATAGAGAAAAGAAGAGAATAGAAGAGAAAAGAGAAAAGAAGGGAAAAGAGAAAAGAAGAGAATAGAGAAATGAGGAAAGAGAAAAGAAGAGAAAAGAGAAAAGAAGAGAAACGGGAAAAGAGAAAAGAAGAGAAAAGAAGAGAAAAGAGAAAAGAAGAGAAAAGAAGAGAAAAGAGAAAAGAAGAGAGAAGAAGAGAAAAGAAGAGGATCGAGAAAATAGAAAACAAGAGAATAGAAGAGAATAGAGAAAATAGAAAAGAAGAGGATATAGAAAAGAGAAAAGAAGAGTAAAGAGAAAAGAGATAAGAAGAGAAAAGAGAAAAGAAGTGAAAAGAGAAAATAGACAAGAGAAAAGAAGAGAAAATGGAAAAGAGATAAGAAGAGAATAGAGAAAGAGAAAAGAAGAGAAAAGAGAAATGAGAAAAGAGAAAAGAAGAGGGAATGGAGAAGAAGAGAAAAGAGAAAAGAAGAGAAAAGATAAAAGAGAATAAAAGAGAAAAGGGAACAGAGGAAAGAAGACAAAAGAGAACAGAAGAGAATAGAGAAAAGAGAAATGTGATAAGAAGAGAAAAGAGAAAAGAGAAAAGAAGAGAAAAGAGAATAGAGAATAGAGAAAAGAAGAGAAAAGGGAACAGAAGAGAAAAGAGAAAAGAGAAATGTGATAAGAAGAGAAAAGAGAAAAGAGAAAAGAAGAGAAAAGAGAATAGAGAATAGAGAAAAGAAGAGAAAAGGGAAAAGAGAAAAGAAGAGAAAAGAGAAAAAAAAAAGAGAAAAGAATAGAAAAGACAAAGGAGAAAAGAACAGTGAAAAGAGAAAAGGAGAGAAAATAAATGAAAAGAAGCGAAAAGCGAAAAGAAGAGAAAAGAAGAGAAAAGAGAAGAGAAAAAAGTGAAAAGAGTAAAGAAGAGAAAAGAAGAGAAATGAGAAAAGAAGAGAAAAGAGAAAAGAGAAATGTGATAAGAAGCGAAAAGAGAAAAGAGAAAAGAAGAGAAAAGAGAATAGAGAATAGAGAAAAGAAGAGAAAAGGGAAAAGAGAAAAGAAGAGAAAAGGGAAAAGAGAAAAGAAGAGATAAGAACAGAAAAATGAAAAGAGAAAGGAAGAGAAAAGTGAAAAGCGAAAAGAGAATATATAGAGAAAAGAAGAGAATAGAAGAGAAAAGAGAAAAGAAGGGAAAAGAGAAAAGAAGAGAATAGAGAAATGAGGAAAGAGAAAAGAAGAGAAAAGAGAAAAGAAGAGAAACGGGAAAAGAGAAAAGAAGAGAAAAAGGACAAGAGGAAAGAAGAGAGAAGAAGAGAAAAGAAGAGGATAGATAAAAGAGAAAAGAAGGGGAAAGAGAAAATAGAAAAGAAGAGGAAATAGAAAAGAGAAAAGAAGAGAAAAGAGAAAAGAAGAGAAAAGGAAAAAGAAGAGAAAAGGGAAAAGAGAAAAGAAGAGAAAAGAGAAAAGAGAAAAAAGAAAAGAGAAAAGAAAAGAGAAAAGAGAAAAGAACAGTGAAAAGAGAAAAGAAGAGAAAAGAAATGAATAGACGAGAAAAGAGAAAAGAAGAGAAAAGAAATTAAAAGAAGAGAAAAGAGAAAAGAAGAGAAAAGAAGAGAAAAGAAGAGAAAAGAGAAAAGAAGAGAAAAGAAGAGAAAAGAGAAAAGAAGAGAGAAGAAGAGAAAAGAAGAGGATAGAGAAAATAGAAAACAAGAGAATAGAAGAGAATAGAGAAAATAGAAAAGAAGAGGATATAGAAAAGAGAAAAGAAGAGTAAAGAGAAAAGAGATAAGAAGAGAAAAGAGAAAAGAAGTGAAAAGAGAAAATAGACAAGAGAAAAGAAGAGAAAATGGAAAAGAGATAAGAAGAGAATAGAGAAAGAGAAAAGAAGAGAAACGAGAAATGAGAAAAGAGAAAAGAAGAGGGAATGGAGAAGAAGAGAAAAGAGAAAAGAAGAGAAAAGATAAAAGAGAATAAAAGAGAAAAGGGAACAGAGGAAAGAAGACAAAAGAGAACAGAAGAGAATAGAGAAAAGAGAAATGTGATAAGAAGAGAAAAGAGAAAAGAGAAAAGAAGAGAAAAGAGAATAGAGAATAGAGAAAAGAAGAGAAAAGGGAAAAGAGATAAGAAGAGAAAAGAGAAAAGAAGTGAAAATGGAAAAGTGGAAAGAAGAGAAAAGAATAGAGGAGAAAAAAGAGACAAGAAGAGAAACAGAAAAGAAGAGAAAAGTGAAATGAGAAATGAGAAAAGAAGAGGGACTGGAGAAGAAGAGAAAAGAGAAAAGAAGAGAAAAGATAAAAGAGAATAAAAGAGAAAAGGGAACAGAGGAAAGAAGACAAAAGAGAACAGAAGAGAATAGAGAAAAGACAAAAGAAGAAAAAAGAAGATAGAAGAAGAGAAAAGAGAACAGAAGAAAATAGAGAAAAGAGAAAAGCAAACAGAAGATAAAAGAAGAGAAAAGAATAGAGAAAAGAAGAGAAAACGGAAAAGAGAAAAGAAGATAAAAGAGAAAAGAGAAAAAAAGAAAAGAGAAAAGAAGAGAAAAGAGAAAAGAGAAAAGAAAATGGAAGATAAAAGAAGAGAAAAGACAAAAGAAGAGAAAAGGGAAAAGAAGAGAAAAGGGAAAAGAGTAAAGAAGAGAGAAGAAGAGGATAGAGAAAAGAGAAAACAAGAGAAAAGAAGAGAAAAGAGAAAACAGAAAAGAAGAGGAAATAGAAAAGAGACAAGAGAAAAGAAGAGTAAAGAGAAAAGAGATAAGAAGAGAAAACAGAAAAAAGAGAAAATGGAAAAGAGGAAAGAAGAGAACAGAATAGAGGAGATAAAAGAGACAAGAAGAGAAAGAGAAAAGAAGAGAAAAGAGAAATGAGAAAAGAGAAAAGAAGAGGGAATGGAGAAGAAGAGAAAAGAGAAAAGAAGAGAAAAGATAAAAGAGAATAAAAGAGAAAAGGGAACAGAGGAAAGAAGACAAAAGAGAACAGAAGAGAATAGAGAAAAGAGAAAACAAGAGAAAAGAAGAGAAAAGAGAAAATAGAATAGAAGAGGAAATAGAAAAGAGACAAGAGAAAAGAAGAGTAAAGAGAAAAGAGATAAGAAGAGAAAACAGAAAAGAAGAGAAAATGGAAAAGAGGAAAGAAGAGAACAGAATAGAGGAGAAAAAAGAGACAAGAAGAGAAAGAGAAAAGAAGAGAAAAGAGAAATGAGAAAAGAGAAAAGAAGAGGGAATGGAGAAGAAGAGAAAAGAGAAAAGAAGAGAAAAGATAAAAGAGAATAAAAGAGAAAAGGGAACAGAGGAAAGAAGACAAAAGAGAACAGAAGAGAATAGAGAAAAGAGACAAGAAGAAAAAAGAAGATAGAAGAAGAGAAAAGAGAACAGAAGAAAATAGAGAAAAGAGAAAAGCGAACAGAAGATAAAAGAAGAGAAAAGAATAGAGAAAAGAAGAGAATTGAAAAAAGAGAAATGGGAAAAGAAGAGAAAAGGGAAAAGAGAAAAGAACAGAAAAGAGAAAAGGGAAAAGTGAATAGAAGAGAAAAGAATAGAAAAGAGAAAAGAGAAAAGTCGAGAAAAGAGAAAAGAAAGGAAATGGGAAAAGAGAAAAGAAGAGAAAAGAGAAAAGAAGAGAAAAGGAAAAAGAAGAGAAAAGGGAAAAGAGAAAAGAAGAGAAAAGAGAAAAGAGAAAAAAGAAAAGAGAAAAGAAAAGAGAAAAGAGAAAAGAACAGTGAAAAGAGAAAAGAAGAGAAAAGAAATGAATAGACGAGAAAAGAGAAAAGAAGAGAAAAGAAATTAAAGGAAGAGAAAAGAGAAAAGAAGAGAAAAGAAGAGAAAAGAAGAGAAAAGAGAAAAGAAGAGAAAAGAAGAGAAAAGAGAAAAGAAGAGAGAAGAAGAGAAAAGAAGAGGATCGAGAAAATAGAAAACAAGAGAATAGAAGAGAATAGAGAAAATAGAAAAGAAGAGGATATAGAAAAGAGAAAAGAAGAGTAAAGAGAAAAGAGATAAGAAGAGAAAAGAGAAAAGAAGTGAAAAGAGAAAATAGACAAGAGAAAAGAAGAGAAAATGGAAAAGAGATAAGAAGAGAATAGAGAAAGAGAAAAGAAGAGAAAAGAGAAATGAGAAAAGAGAAAAGAAGAGGGAATGGAGAAGAAGAGAAAAGAGAAAAGAAGAGAAAAGATAAAAGAGAATAAAAGAGAAAAGGGAACAGAGGAAAGAAGACAAAAGAGAACAGAAGAGAATAGAGAAAAGAGAAATGTGATAAGAAGAGAAAAGAGAAAAGAGAAAAGAAGAGAAAAGAGAATAGAGAATAGAGAAAAGAAGAGAAAAGGGAACAGAAGAGAAAAGAGAAAAGAGAAATGTGATAAGAAGAGAAAAGAGAAAAGAGAAAAGAAGAGAAAAGAGAATAGAGAATAGAGAAAAGAAGAGAAAAGGGAAAAGAGAAAAGAAGAGAAAAGAGAAAAGAGAAAAAAAATATAGAAAAGAATAGAAAAGACAAAGGAGAAAAGAACAGTGAAAAGAGAAAAGGAGAGAAAATAAATGAAAAGAAGCGAAAAGCGAAAAGAAGAGAAAAGAAGAGAAAAGAGAAGAGAAAAAAGTGAAAAGAGTAAAGAAGAGAAAAGAAGAGAAATGAGAAAAGAAGAGAAAAGAGAAAAGAGAAATGTGATAAGAAGCGAAAAGAGAAAAGAGAAAAGAAGAGAAAAGAGAATAGAGAATAGAGAAAAGAAGAGAAAAGGGAAAAGAGAAAAGAAGAGAAAAGGGAAAAGAGAAAAGAAGAGATAAGAACAGAAAAATGAAAAGAGAAAGGAAGAGAAAAGTGAAAAGCGAAAAGAGAATATATAGAGAAAAGAAGAGAATAGAAGAGAAAAGAGAAAAGAAGGGAAAAGAGAAAAGAAGAGAATAGAGAAATGAGGAAAGAGAAAAGAAGAGAAAAGAGAAAAGAAGAGAAACGGGAAAAGAGAAAAGAAGAGAAAAAGGACAAGAGGAAAGAAGAGAGAAGAAGAGAAAAGAAGAGGATAGATAAAAGAGAAAAGAAGGGGAAAGAGAAAATAGAAAAGAAGAGGAAATAGAAAAGAGAAAAGAAGAGAAAAGAGAAAAGAAGAGAAAAGGAAAAAGAAGAGAAAAGGGAAAAGAGAAAAGAAGAGAAAAGAGAAAAGAGAAAAAAGAAAAGAGAAAAGAAAAGAGAAAAGAGAAAAGAACAGTGAAAAGAGAAAAGAAGAGAAAAGAAATGAATAGACGAGAAAAGAGAAAAGAAGAGAAAAGAAATTAAAAGAAGAGAAAAGAGAAAAGAAGAGAAAAGAATAGAAAAGAAGAGAAAAGAGAAAAGAAGAGAAAAGAAGAGAAAAGAGAAAAGAAGAGAGAAGAAGAGAAAAGAAGAGGATCGAGAAAATAGAAAACAAGAGAATAGAAGAGAATAGAGAAAATAGAAAAGAAGAGGATATAGAAAAGAGAAAAGAAGAGTAAAGAGAAAAGAGATAAGAAGAGAAAAGAGAAAAGAAGTGAAAAGAGAAAATAGACAAGAGAAAAGAAGAGAAAATGGAAAAGAGATAAGAAGAGAATAGAGAAAGAGAAAAGAAGAGAAACGAGAAATGAGAAAAGAGAAAAGAAGAGGGAATGGAGAAGAAGAGAAAAGAGAAAAGAAGAGAAAAGATAAAAGAGAATAAAAGAGAAAAGGGAACAGAGGAAAGAAGACAAAAGAGAACAGAAGAGAATAGAGAAAAGAGAAATGTGATAAGAAGAGAAAAGAGAAAAGAGAAAAGAAGAGAAAAGAGAATAGAGAATAGAGAAAAGAAGAGAAAAGGGAACAGAGGAAAGAAGACAAAAGAGAACAGAAGAGAATAGAGAAAAGAGAAATGTGATAAGAAGAGAAAAGAGAAAAGAGAAAAGAAGAGAAAAGAGAATAGAGAATAGAGAAAAGAAGAGAAAAGGGAAAAGAGATAAGAAGAGAAAAGAGAAAAGAAGTGAAAATGGAAAAGAGGAAAGAAGAGAAAAGAATAGAGGAGAAAAAAGAGACAAGAAGAGAAACAGAAAAGAAGAGAAAAGTGAAATGAGAAATGAGAAAAGAAGAGGGACTGGAGAAGAAGAGAAAAGAGAAAAGAAGAGAAAAGATAAAAGAGAATAAAAGAAAAAAGGGAACAGAGGAAAGAAGACAAAAGAGAACAGAAGAGAATAGAGAAAAGATGAGAAAAGATAAAAGAGAATAAAAGAAAAAAGGGAACAGAGGAAAGAAGACAAAAGAGAACAGAAGAGAATAGAGAAAAGACAAAAGAAGAAAAAAGAAGATAGAAGAAGAGAAAAGAGAACAGAAGAAAATAGAGAAAAGAGAAAAGCAAACAGAAGATAAAAGAAGAGAAAAGAATAGAGAAAAGAAGAGAAAACGGAAAAGAGAAAAGAAGATAAAAGAGAAAAGAGAAAAAAAGAAAAGAGAAAAGAAGAGAAAAGAGAAAAGAGAAAAGAAAATGGAAGATAAAAGAAGAGAAAAGACAAAAGAAGAGAAAAGACAAAAGAAGAGAAAAGGGAAAATAGTAAAGAAGAGAGAAGAAGAGGATAGAGAAAAGAGAAAACAAGAGAAAAGAAGAGAAAAGAGAAAACAGAAAAGAAGAGGAAATAGAAAAGAGACAAGAGAAAAGAAGAGTAAAGAGAAAAGAGATAAGAAGAGAAAACAGAAAAAAGAGAAAATGGAAAAGAGGAAAGAAGAGAACAGAATAGAGGAGATAAAAGAGACAAGAAGAGAAAGAGAAAAGAAGAGAAAAGAGAAATGAGAAAAGAGAAAAGAAGAGGGAATGGAGAAGAAGAGAAAAGAGAAAAGAAGAGAAAAGATAAAAGAGAATAAAAGAGAAAAGGGAACAGAGGAAAGAAGACAAAAGAGAACAGAAGAGAATAGAGAAAAGAGAAAACAAGAGAAAAGAAGAGAAAAGAGAAAATAGAATAGAAGAGGAAATAGAAAAGAGACAAGAGAAAAGAAGAGTAAAGAGAAAAGAGATAAGAAGAGAAAACAGAAAAGAAGAGAAAATGGAAAAGAGGAAAGAAGAGAACAGAATAGAGGAGAAAAAAGAGACAAGAAGAGAAAGAGAAAAGAAGAGAAAAGAGAAATGAGAAAAGAGAAAAGAAGAGGGAATGGAGAAGAAGAGAAAAGAGAAAAGAAGAGAAAAGATAAAAGAGAATAAAAGAGAAAAGGGAACAGAGGAAAGAAGACAAAAGAGAACAGAAGAGAATAGAGAAAAGAGAAAAGAAGAAAAAAGAAGATAGAAGAAGAGAAAAGAGAACAGAAGAAAATAGAGAAAAGAGAAAAGCGAACAGAAGATAAAAGAAGAGAAAAGAATAGAGAAAAGAAGAGAAAAGGGAAAAGAGAAAAGAAGATAAAAGAGAAAAGAGAAAATAAGAAAAGAGAAAAGAAGAGAAAAGAGAAAAGAGAAAAGAAAAGGGAAGAGAAAAGAAGAGAAAAGACAAAAGAAGAGAAAAGAGAAAAGGGAAAAGAGTAAAGAAGAGAGAAGAAGAGAGAAGAAGAGGATAGAGAAAAGAGAAAACAAGAGAAAAGAAGAGAAAAGAGAAAATAGAAAAGAAGAGGAAATAGAAAAGAGACAAGAGAAAAGAAGAGTAAAGAGAAAAGAGATAAGAAGAGAAAACAGAAAAGAAGAGAAAATGGAAAAGAGGAAAGAAGAGAACAGAATAGAGGAGAAAAAAGAGACAAGAAGAGAAAGAGAAAAGAAGAGAAAAGAGAAATGAGAAAATAAGAAAAGAGAAAAGAAGAGAAAAGAGAAAAGAGAAAAGAAAAGGGAAGAGAAAAGAAGAGAAAAGACAAAAGAAGAGAAAAGAGAAAAGGGAAAAGAGTAAAGAAGAGAGAAGAAGAGAGAAGAAGAGGATAGAGAAAAGAGAAAACAAGAGAAAAGAAGAGAAAAGAGAAAATAGAAAAGAAGAGGAAATAGAAAAGAGACAAGAGAAAAGAAGAGTAAAGAGAAAAGAGATAAGAAGAGAAAACAGAAAAGAAGAGAAAATGGAAAAGAGGAAAGAAGAGAACAGAATAGAGGAGAAAAAAGAGACAAAAAGAGAAAGAGAAAAGAAGAGAAAAGAGAAATGAGAAAAGAGAAAAGAAGAGGAAATGGAGAAGAAGAGAAAAGATAAAAGAGAATAAAAGAGAAAAGGGAACAGAGGAAAGAAGACAAAAGAGAACAGAAGAGAATAGAGAAAAGAGAAAAGAGAAAAGAAGAAAAAAGAAGATAGAAGAAGAGCAAAGAGAAAAGAGTAAAGAAAAGAAAAGAGAACAGAATAGAATCGAAAAAAGAGAAAAGAGAACAGAAGATAAAAGAAGAGAAAAGAATAGAGAAAAGAAGAGAAAAGGGAAAAGAGAAAAGAAGATAAAAGAGAAAAGAGGAAAAAAGAAAAGAGAAAAGAAGAGAAAAGAGAAAAGAGAAAAGAAGAGAAAAGAGAATATCGAATCGAGAAAAGAAGAGAAAAGGGAAAAGAGAAAAGAAGAGAAAAGGGAAAAGAGAAAAGAAGAGAAAAATGAAAAGAGAAAGGAAGAGAAAAGCGAAAAGCGAAAAGAGAATATATAGAGAAAAGAAGAGAATACAAGAGAAAAGAGAAAAGAAGGGAAAAGAGAAAAGAAGAGAATATAGAAATGAGGAAAGAGAAAAGAAGAGAAAAGAGAAAAGAAGAGAAAAAGGAAATGAGAAAAGAAGAGAAAGGGGACAAGAGAAAAGAAGAGAGAAGAAGAGAAAAGAAGAGGATATAGAAAAGAAGAGAAAAGATAATAGTGAAAAGTGAATAGAACAGAAAAGAATAGAAAAGAGAAATGAGAAATGAAGAGAAAAGAAGAGAAAAGTGAAAAGAAGAGAAAAGAGAAAAGAGAAAAGAAAAGAGATAAAGAGAAAAGAAGAGAAAAGAGAAAAGAGAAAAAAGAAAAGAGAAAAGAATAGAAAAGAGAAAAGAGAAAAGAACAGTGAAAAGAGAAAAGAAGAGAAAATAAATGAAAAGAAGCGAAAAGAAGAGAAAAGAAATTAAAAGAAGTGAAAAGAGAAAAGAAGAGAAAAGAAGAGAAAAGAAGAGAAAAGAAGAGGATAGAGAAAATAGAAAACAAGAGAATAGAAGAGAAAAGAGAAAATAGAAAAGAAGAGGATATAGAAAAGAGAAAAGAAGAGTAAAGAGAAAAGAGATAAGAAGAGAAAAGAGAAAAGAAGTGAAAAGAGAAAATAGACAAGAGAAAAGAAGAGAAAATGGAAAAGAGATAAGAAGAGAATAGAGAAAGAGAAAAGAAGAGAAAAGAGAAATGAGAAAAGAGAAAAGAAGAGGGAATGGAGAAGAAGAGAAAAGAGAAAAGAAGAGAAAAGATAAAAGAGAATAAAAGAGAAAAGGGAACAGAGGAAAGAAGACAAAAGAGAACAGAAGAGAATAGAGAAAAGAGAAAAGAGAAAAGAAGAAAAAAGAAGATAGAAGAAGAGCAAAGAGAAAAGAGTAAAGAAAAGAAAAGAGAACAGAATAGAATAGAAAAAAGAGAAAAGAGAACAGAAGATAAAAGAAGAGAAAAGAATAGAGAAAAGAAGAGAAAAGGGAAAAGAGAAAAGAAGATAAAAGAGAAAAGAGGAAAAAAGAAAAGAGAAAAGAAGAGAAAAGAGAAAAGAGAAAAGAAGAGAAAAGAGAATATCGAATCGAGAAAAGAAGAGAAAAGGGAAAAGAGAAAAGAAGAGAAAAGGGAAAAGAGAAAAGAAGAGAAAAATGAAAAGAGAAAGGAAGAGAAAAGCGAAAAGTGAAAAGAGAATATATAGAGAAAAGAAGAGAATACAAGAGAAAAGAGAAAAGAAGGGAAAAGAGAAAAGAAGAGAATATAGAAATGAGGAAAGAGAAAAGAAGAGAAAAGAGAAAAGAAGAGAAAAAGGAAATGAGAAAAGAAGAGAAAGGGGACAAGAGAAAAGAAGAGAGAAGAAGAGAAAAGAAGAGGATATAGAAAAGAAGAGAAAAGATAATAGTGAAAAGTGAATAGAACAGAAAAGAATAGAAAAGAGAAATGAGAAATGAAGAGAAAAGAAGAGAAAAGTGAAAAGAAGAGAAAAGAGAAAAGAGAAAAGAAAAGAGATAAAGAGAAAAGAAGAGAAAAGAGAAAAGAGAAAAAAGAAAAGAGAAAAGAATAGAAAAGAGAAAAGAGAAAAGAACAGTGAAAAGAGAAAAGAAGAGAAAATAAATGAAAAGAAGCGAAAAGAAGAGAAAAGAAATTAAAAGAAGTGAAAAGAGAAAAGAAGAGAAAAGAAGAGAAAAGAAGAGGATAGAGAAAATAGAAAACAAGAGAATAGAAGAGAAAAGAGAAAATAGAAAAGAAGAGGATATAGAAAAGAGAAAAGAAGAGTAAAGAGAAAAGAGATAAGAAGAGAAAAGAGAAAAGAAGTGAAAAGAGAAAATAGACAAGAGAAAAGAAGAGAAAATGGAAAAGAGATAAGAAGAGAATAGAGAAAGAGAAAAGAAGAGAAAAGAGAAATGAGAAAAGAGAAAAGAAGAGGGAATGGAGAAGAAGAAAAAAGAGAAAAGAAGAGAAAAGATAAAAGAGAATAAAAGAGAAAAGGGAACAGAGGAAAGAAGACAAAAGAGAACAGAAGAAAATAGAGAAAAGAGAAATGTGATAAGAAGAGAAAAGAGAAAAGAGAAAAGAAGAGAAAAGAGAATAGAGAATAGAGAAAAGAAGAGAAAAGGGAAAAGAAGAGAAAATGGAAAAGAGGAAAGAAGAGGATAGAGAAAAGAGAAAAGAAGAAAAAAGAGAAATGAGAAAAGCGAAAAGAAGAGGGAATGGAGAAGAAGAGAAAAGAGAAAAGAAGAAAAAAGAAGATAGATAGAAGAGAAAAGAGAACAGAAGAAAATAGAGATAAGAGAAAAGCGAACAGAAGATAAAAGAAGAGAAAAGAATAGAGAAAAGAAGAGAAAAGGGAAAAGAGAAAAGAAGATAAAAGAGAAAAGAGAAAAAAAGAAAAGAGAAAAGAAGAGAAAAGAGAAAAGAGAAAAGAAAAGGGAAGAGAAAAGAAGAGAAAAGACAAAAGAGAGAAAGGAGAAAAGGGAAAAGAGTAAAGAAGAGAATAGAGAAAAGAAGAGAATAGAGAAAAGAAGAGAAAAGATAAAAGTGAAAAGTGAATAGAACAGAAAAGAATAGAAAAGAGAAATGAGAAATGAATAGAAAAGAAGAGAAAAGTGAAAAGAAGAGAAAAGAGAAAAGAGAAAAGAAAAGAGATAAATAGAAAAGAAGAGAAAAGAGAAAAGAGAAAAAAGAAAAGAGAAAAGAATAGAAAAGAGAAAAGAGAAAAGAACAGTCAAAAGAGAAAAGAAGAGAAAATAAATGAAAAGAAGCGAAAAGCGAAAAGAAGAGAAAAGTGAAAAGAAGAGAAAAGAGAAAAGAGAAAAGAAAAGAGATAAATAGAAAAGAAGAGAAAAGAGAAAGGAGAAAAAAGAAAAGAGAAAAGAATAGAAAAGAGAAAAGAGAAAAGAACAGTCAAAAGAGAAAAGAAGAGAAAATAAATGAAAAGAAGCGAAAAGCGAAAAGAAGAGAAAAGATGAGAAAAGAAGAGAAAAAAGTGAAAAGAGTAAAGAAGAGAAAAGAAGAGAAATGAGAAAAGAAGAGAAAAGAGAAAAGAGAAATGTGATAAGAAGAGAAAAGAGAAAAGAGAAAAGAAGAGAAAAGAGAATAGAGAATAGAGAAAAGAAGAGAAAAGGGAAAAGAGAAAAGAAGAGAGAAGAGAAAAGAGAAAAAAGAAAAGAGAAAAGAATAGAAAAGAAAAAAGGGAAAAGAACAGTGAAAAGAGAAAAGGAGAGAAAATAAATGAAAAGAAGCGAAAAGCGAAAAGAAGAGAAAAGAAGAGAAAAGAGAAGACAAAAAAGTGAAAAGAGTAAAGAAGAGAAAAGAAGAGAAATGAGAAAAGAAGAGAAAAGAGAAAAGAGAAATGTGATAAGAAGCGAAAAGAGAAAAGAGAAAAGAAGAGAAAAGAGAATAGAGAATAGAGAAAAGAAGAGAAAAAGGAAAAGAGAAAAGAAGAGAAAAGGGAAAAGAGAAAAGAAGAGATAAGAACAGAAAAATGAAAAGAGAGAGGAAGAGAAAAGTGAAAAGCGAAAAGAGAATATATAGAGAAAAGAAGAGAATAGAAGAGAAAAGAGAAAAGAAGGGAAAAGAGAAAAGAAGAGAATAGAGAAATGAGGAAAGAGAAAAGAAGAGAAAAGAGAAAAGAAGAGAAACGGGAAAAGAGAAAAGAAGAGAAAGGGGACAAGAGGAAAGAAGAGAGAAGAAGAGAAAAGAAGAGGATAGAGAAAAGAGAAAAGAAGAGAAAAGAAGAGAAAAGAGAAAATAGAAAAGAAGAGGAAATAGAAAAGAGAAAAGAAGAGTAAAGAGAAAAGAGATAAGAAGAGAAAAGAGAAAAGAAGAGAAAATGGAAAAGAGGAAAGAAGAGGATAGAGAAAAGAGAAAAGAAGAGAAAAGAGAAAATAGAAAACAAGAGGAAATAGAAAAGAGAAAAGAGAAAAGAAGAGTAAAGAGAAAAGAGATAAGAAGAGAAAAGAGAAAAGAAGAGAAAATGGAAAAGACGAAAGAAGAGAAAAGAATAGAAGAGAAAAAAGAGACAAGAAGAGAAAGAGAAAAGAAGACAAAAGGGAAAAGAGAAAAGAAGATAAAAGAGAAAAGAGAAAAAAAGAAAAGAGAAAAGAAGAGAAAAGAGAAAAGAGAAAAGAAAAGGGAAGAGAAAAGAAGAGAAAAGACAAAAGAAGAGAAAAGAGAAAAGGGAAAAGAGTAAAGAAGAGAGAAGAAGAGAGAAGAAGAGGATAGAGAAAAGAGAAAACAAGAGAAAAGAAGAGAAAAGAGAAAATAGAAAAGAAGAGGAAATAGAAAAGAGAAAAGAAGAGTAAAGAGAAAAAAGATAAGAAGAGAAAAGAGAAAAGAAGAGAATAGAGAAAAGAAGAGAAAAGATAAAAGTGAAAAGTGAATAGAACAGAAAAGAATAGAAAAGAGAAATGAGAAATGAATAGAAAAGAAGAGAAACGTGAAAAGAAGAGAAAAGAGAAAAGAGAAAAGAAAAGAGATAAATAGAAAAGAAGAGAAAAGAGAAAAGAGAAAAAAGAAAAGAGAAAAGAATAGAAAAGAGAAAAGAGAAAAGATCAGTCAAAAGAGAAAAGAAGAGAAAATAAATGAAAAGAAGCGAAAAGCGAAAAGAAGAGAAAAGAAGAGAAAAGAAGAGAAAAAAGTGAAAAGAGTAAAGAAGAGAAAAGAAGAGAAATGAGAAAAGAAGAGAAAAGAGAAAAGAGAAATGTGATAAGAAGAGAAAAGAGAAAAGAAGAGAAAAGAGAATAGAGAATAGAGAAAAGAAGAGAAAAGGGAAAAGAGAAAAGAAGAGAGAAGAGAAAAGAGAAAAAAGAAAAGAGAAAAGAATAGAAAAGAGCAAAGAACAGTGAAAAGAGAAAAGGAGAGAAAATAAATGAAAAGAAGCGAAAAGCGAAAAGAAGAGAAAAGAAGAGAAAAGAGAAGAGAAAAAAGTGAAAAGAGTAAAGAAGAGAAAAGAAGAGAAATGAGAAAAGAAGAGAAAAGAGAAAAGAGAAATGTGATAAGAAGCGAAAAGAGAAAAGAGAAAAAAAGAGAAAAGAGAATAGAGAATAGAGAAAAGAAGAGAAAAAGGAAAAGAGAAAAGAAGAGAAAAGGGAAAAGAGAAAAGAAGAGATAAGAACAGAAAAATGAAAAGAGAAAGGAAGAGAAAAGTAAAAAGCGAAAATCGAATATATAGAGAAAAGAAGAGAATAGAAGAGAAAAGAGAAAAGAAGGGAAAAGAGAAAAGAAGAGAATAGAGAAATGAGGAAAGAGAAAAGAAGAGAAAAGAGAAAAGAAGAGAAACGGGAAAAGAGAAAAGAAGAGAAAGGGGACAAGAGGAAAGAAGAGAGAAGACGAGAAAAGAAGAGGATAGAGAAAAGAGAAAAGAAGAGAAAAGAAGAGAAAAGAGAAAATAGAAAAGAAGAGGAAATAGAAAAGAGAGAAGAGAAAAGAAGAGTAAAGAGAAAAGAGATAAGAAGAGAAAAGAGAAAAGATGAGAAAATGGAAAAGACGAAAGAAGAGAAAAGAATAGAAGAGAAAAAAGAGACAAGAAGAGAAAGAGAAAAGAAGAGAAAAGAGAAATGAGAAACGAGAAAAGAAGAGGGAATGGAGAAGAAGAGAAAAGAGAAAAGAAGAGAAAAGATAAAAGAGAATAGAAGAGAAAAGGGAACAGAGGAAAGAAGACAAAAGAGAACAGAAGAGAATAGAGAAAAGAGAAAAGAGAAAAGAAGAAAAAAGAAGAGAAAAGAGAAAAGAAGAGAAAAGGGAAAAGAGAAAAGAAGAGAAAGGGGACAAGAGAAAAGAAGAGAGAAGAGAAAAGAAGAGGATAGAGAAAAGAGAAAACAAGAGAAAAAAAGAGAAAAGAGAAAATAGAAAAGAAGACGAAATAGAAAAGAGACAAGAGAGAAGAAGAGTAAAGAGAAAAGAGATAAGAAGAGAAAAGAGAAAAGAAGAGAAAATGGAAAAGAGGAAAGAAGAGAAAAAAAGAAAAAGAGAATAGAGAAAAGAAGAGAAAAGAGAAATGAGAAAAGATGAGAAAAAAGAGAAAAGAAGAGAATAGAGAAGAGATGAAAAAAGAAAAGAGACAAGAATAGAAAAGAGAATAGAGAAATGAGAAATGAAGAAAAAAGCAGAGAAAAGAAGAGAAAAGAGAAAAGAAAAGAGATAAAGAGAAAAGAAGAGAAAAAAGTGAAAAGAGTAAAGAAGAGAAAAGAAGAGAAATGAGAAAAGAAGAGAAAAGAGAAAAGAGAAATGTGATAAGAAGAGAAAAAAGAAAAGAGAAAAGAAGCGAAAAGAGAAATGAGAAAAGAAGAGAAAAAAGAGAAAAGAAGAGAATAGAGAAAAGATGAGAAAAGATAAAAGAGAACAGTGAATAGAAGAGAAAAGAATAGAAAAGAGAAAAGAGAAATGAGAAATGAAGAGAAAAGCAGAAAAAAGAAGAGAAAAGAGAAAAGAAAAGAGATAAAGAGAATTGAAGAGAAAAAAAGTGAATAGAGTAAAGAAGAGAAAAGAAGAGAAATGAGAAAAGAAGAGAAAAGAGAAATGAGATAAGAAAAGAGAAATGAGTAAAGAAGTGAAAAGAGAAAAAGAGAATAGAGAAAAGAAGTGAAAAGGGAAAAGAGAAAAGAAGAGAAAAGAAGAGAAAAATGAAAAGAGAAAGGAATGGAAAAGTGAAAAGCGAAAAGAGAATATATAGAGAAAAGAAGAGAATAGAAGAGAAAAGAAGAGAAAAGAGAAAAGAAGAGAATAGAGAAATGAGGAAAGCGAAAAGAAGAGAAAAGAAGAGAAAAGAGAAGAGAAAAAAGTGAAAAGAGTAAAGAAGAGAAAAGAAGAGAAATGAGAAAAGAAGAGAAAAGAGAAAAGAGAAATGTGATAAGAAGAGAAAAGTGAAAAGAGAAAAGAAGAGTAAAGAGAAAAGAGATAAGAAGAGAAAAGAGAAAAGAAGAGAAAATGGAAAAGAGGAAATAAGAGAAAAAATAGAGGAGAAAAAAGAGACAAGAAGAGAAAGAGAAAAGAAGAAAAAAGTGAAATGAGAAAAGAGAAAAGAAGAGGGACTGGAGAAGAAGAGAAAAGATAAAAGAGAATAAAAGAGAATAGGGAACAGAGGAAAGAAGACAAAAGAGAACAGAAGAGAATAGAGAAAAGAGAAAAGAAGAAAAAAGAAGATAGAGAAAAGAATAGAGAAAAGAAGAGAAATGAAAAAAGTGAAATGGGAAAAGAAGAGAAAAGGGAAAAGAGAAAAGAACAGAAAAGACAAAAGGGAAAAGTGAATAGAAGAGAAAAGAATAGAAAAGAGAAAAGAGAAAAGTCGAGAAAAGAGAAAAGAAAGGAAATGGGAAAAGAGAAAAGAAGAGAAAAGAGAAAAGAAGAGAAAAGGAAAAAGAAGAGAAAAGGGAAAAGGGAAAAGAAGAGAAAAGAGAAAAGAGAAAAAAGAAAAGAGAAAAGAAAAGAGAAAAGAGAAAAGAACAGTGAAAAGAGAAAAGAAGAGAAAAGAAATGAAAAGACGAGAAAAGAGAAAAGAAGAGAAAAGAGAAAAGAAGAGAAACGGGAAAAGAGAAAAGAAGAGAAAGGGGACAAGAGGAAAGAAGAGAGAAGAAGAGAAAAGAAGAGGATAGAGAAAAGAGAAAAGAAGAGAAAAGTAGAGAAAAGAGAAAATAGAAAAGAAGAGGAAATAGAAAAGAGAAAAGAAGAGTAAAGAGAAAAGAGATAAGAAGAGAAAAGAGAAAAGAAGAGAAAATGGAAAAGAGGAAAGAAGAGGATAGAGAAAAGAGAAAAGAAGAGAAAAGAAGAGAAAAGAGAAAATAGAAAAGAAGAGGAAATAGAAAAGAGATAAGAGAAAAGAAGAGTAAAGAGAAAAGAGATAAGCAGAGAAAAGAGAAAAGAAGAGAAAATGGAAAAGACGAAAGAAGAGAAAAGAAGAGAAAAATGAAAAGAGAAAGGAATGGAAAAGTGAAAAGCGAAAAGAGAATATATAGAGAAAAGAAGAGAATAGAAGAGAAAAGAAGAGAAAAGAAAAAAGAAGAGAATAGAGAAATGAGGAAAGAGAAAAGAAGAGAAAAGAAGAGAAAAGAGAAAAGAAGAGAAAAGGGAAAAGAGAAAAGAAGAGAAAGGGGACAAGAGAAAAGAAGAGAGAACAGAAAAGAAGAGGATAGAGAAAAGAGAAAAGAAGAGAAAAGAGAAAATAGAAAAGAAGAGGAAATAGAAAAGAGACAAGAGAAAAGAAGAGTAAAGAGAAAAGAGATAAGAAGAGAAAAGAGAAAAGAAGTGAAAATGGAAAAGAGGAAAGAAGAGAAAAGAATAGAGGAGAAAAAAGAGACAAGAAGAGAAAGAGAAAAGAAGAGAAAAGTGAAATGAGAAATGAGAAAAGAAGAGGGACTGGAGAAGAAGAGAAAAGAGAAAAGAAGAGAAAAGATAAAAGAGAATAAAAGAGAAAAGGGAACAGAGGAAAGAAGACAAAAGAGAACAGAAGAGAATAGAGAAAAGAGACAAGAAGAAAAAAGAAGATAGAAGAAGAGAAAAGAGAACAGAAGAAAATAGAGAAAAGAGAAAAGCGAACAGAAGATAAAAGAAGAGAAAAGAATAGAGAAAAGAAGAGAATTGAAAAAAGAGAAATGGGAAAAGAAGAGAAAAGGGAAAAGAGAAAAGAACAGAAAAGAGAAAAGGGAAAAGTGAATAGAAGAGAAAAGAATAGAAAAGAGAAAAGAGAAAAGTCGAGAAAAGAGAAAAGAAAGGAAATGGGAAAAGAGAAAAGAAGAGAAAAGAGAAATGAAGAGAAAAGGAAAAAGAAGAGAAAAGGGAAAAGAGAAAAGAAGAGAAAAGAGAAAAGAGAAAAAAGAAAAGAGAAAAGAAAAGAGAAAAGAGAAAAGAACAGTTAAAAGAGAAAAGAAGAGAAAAGAAATCAAAAGACGAGAAAAGTGAAAAGAAGAGAAAAGAAATTAAAAGAAGTGAAAAGAGAAAAGAAGAGAAAAGAAGAGAAAAGAAGAGAAAAGAAGAGAGAAGAAGAGAAAAGAAGAGGATAGAGAAAATAGAAAACAAGAGAATAGAAGAGAATAGAGAAAATAGAAAAGAAGAGGATATAGAAAAGAGAAAAGAAGAGTAAAGAGAAAAGAGATAAGAAGAGAAAAGAGAAAAGAAGTGAAAAGAGAAAATAGACAAGAGAAAAGAAGAGAAAATGGAAAAGAGATAAGAAGAGAATAGAGAAAAGAAGAGAAAAGGAAAAAGAAGAGAAAAGGGAAAAGAGAAAAGAAGAGAAAAGAGAAAAGAGAAAAAAGAAAAGAGAAAAGAAAAGAGAAAAGAGAAAAGAACAGTGAAAAGAGAAAAGAAGAGAAAAGAAATGAATAGACGAGAAAAGAGAAAAGAAGAGAAAAGAAATTAAAAGAAGAGAAAAGAGAAAAGTAGAGAAAAGAAGAGAAAAGAAGAGAAAAGAGAAAAGAAGAGAAAAGAAGAGAGAAGAAGAGAAAAGAAGAGGATCGAGAAAATAGAAAACAAGAGAATAGAAGAGAATAGAGAAAATAGAAAAGAAGAGGATATAGAAAAGAGAAAAGAAGAGTAAAGAGAAAAGAGATAAGAAGAGAAAAGAGAAAAGAAGTGAAAAGAGAAAATAGACAAGAGAAAAGAAGATAAAATGGAAAAGAGATAAGAAGAGAATAGAGAAAGAGAAAAGAAGAGAAAAGAGAAATGAGAAAAGAGAAAAGAAGAGGGAATGGAGAAGAAGAGAAAAGAGAAAAGAAGAGAAAAGATAAAAGAGAATAAAAGAGAAAAGGGAACAGAGGAAAGAAGACAAAAGAGAACAGAAGAGAATAGAGAAAAGAGAAATGTGATAAGAAGAGAAAAGAGAAAAGAGAAGAGAGGAGAAAAGAGAATAGAGAATAGAGAAAAGAAGAGAAAAGGGAAAAGAAGAGAAAAGAGAAAAGAGAACTGTGATAAGAAGAGAAAAGAGAAAAGAGAAAAGAAGAGAAAAGGGAATAGAGAATAGAGAAAAGAAGAGAAAAGGGAAAAGAGAAAAGAAGAGAAAAGAGAAAAGAGAAAAAAAAGAGAAAAGAATAGAAAAGACAAAGGAGAAAAGAACAGTGAAAAGAGAAAAGGAGAGAAAATAAATGAAAAGAAGCGAAAAGCGAAAAGAAGAGAAAAGAGAAGAGAAAAAAGTGAAAAGAGTAAAGAAGAGAAAAGAAGAGAAATGAGAAAAGAAGAGAAAAGAGAAAAGAGAAAAGAAGAGAAAAGAGAATAGAGAATAGAGAAAAGAAGAGAAAAGGGAAAAGAGAAAAGAAGAGAAAAGGGAAAAGAGAAAAGAAGAGATAAGAACAGAAAAATGAAAAGAGAAAGGAAGAGAAAAGTGAAAAGCGAAAAGAGAATATATAGAGAAAAGAAGAGAATAGAAGAGAAAAGAGAAAAGAAGGGAAAAGAGAAAAGAAGAGAATAGAGAAATGAGGAAAGAGAAAAGAAGAGAAAAGAGAAAAGAAGAGAAACGGGAAAAGAGAAAAGAAGAGAAAAAGGACAAGAGGAAAGAAGAGAGAAGAAGAGAAAAGAAGAGGATAGATAAAAGAGAAAAGAAGAGAAAAGAAGAGAAAAGAGAAAATAGAAAAGAAGAGGAAATAGAAAAGAGAAAAGAAGAGAAAAGAGAAAAGAAGAGAAAAGAGAAAAGAGAAAAAAGAAAAGAGAAAAGAAAAGAGAAAAGAGAAAAGAACAGTGAAAAGAGAAAAGATGAGAAAAGAAATGAATAGACGAGAAAAAAGAAAAGAAGAGAAAAGAAATTAAAAGAAGAGAAAAGAGAAAAGAAGAGAAAAGAATAGAAAAGAAGAGAAAAGAGAAAAGAAGAGAAAAGAAGAGAAAAGAGAAAAGAAGAGAGAAGAAGAGAAAAGAAGAGGATAGAGAAAATAGAAAACAAGAGAATAGAAGAGAATAGAGAAAATAGAAAAGAAGAGGATATAGAAAAGAGAAAAGAAGAGTAAAGAGAAAAGAGATAAGAAGAGAAAAGAGAAAAGAAGTGAAAAGAGAAAATAGACAAGAGAAAAGAAGAGAAAATGGATAAGAGATAAGAAGAGAATAGAGAAAGAGAAAAGAAGAGAAAAGTGAAATGAGAAATGAGAAAAGAAGAGGGACTGGAGAAGAAGAGAAAAGAGAAAAGAAGAGAAAAGATAAAAGAGAATAAAAGAGAAAAGGGAACAGAGGAAAGAAGACAAAAGAGAACAGAAGAGAATAGAGAAAAGATGAGAAAAGATAAAAGAGAATAAAAGAAAAAAGGGAACAGAGGAAAGAAGACAAAAGAGAACAGAAGAGAATAGAGAAAAGACAAAAGAAGAAAAAAGAAGATAGAAGAAGAGAAAAGAGAACAGAAGAAAATAGAGAAAAGAGAAAAGCAAACAGAAGATAATAGAAGAGAAAAGAATAGAGAAAAGAAGAGAAAACGGAAAAGAGAAAAGAAGATAAAAGAGAAAAGAGAAAAAAAGAAAAGAGAAAAGAAGAGAAAAGAGAAAAGAGAAAAGAAAATGGAAGATAAAAGAAGAGAAAAGACAAAAGAAGAGAAAAGACAAAAGAAGAGAAAAGGGAAAAGAGTAAAGAAGAGAGAAGAAGAGGATAGAGAAAAGAGAAAACAAGAGAAAAGAAGAGAAAAGAGAAAACAGAAAAGAAGAGGAAATAGAAAAGAGACAAGAGAAAAGAAGAGTAAAGAGAAAAGAGATAAGAAGAGAAAACAGAAAAAAGAGAAAATGGAAAAGAGGAAAGAAGAGAACAGAATAGAGGAGAAAAAAGAGACAAGAAGAGAAAGAGAAAAGAAGAGAAAAGAGAAATGAGAAAAGAGAAAAGAAGAGGGAATGGAGAAGAAGAGAAAAGAGAAAAGAAGAGAAAAGCTAAAAGAGAATAAAAGAGAAAAGGGAACAGAGGAAAGAAGACAAAAGAGAACAGAAGAGAATAGAGAAAAGAGAAAACAAGAGAAAAGAAGAGAAAAGAGAAAATAGAATAGAAGAGGAAATAGAAAAGAGACAAGAGAAAAGAAGAGTAAAGAGAAAAGAGATAAGAAGAGAAAACAGAAAAAAGAGAAAATGGAAAAGAGGAAAGAAGAGAACAGAATAGAGGAGAAAAAAGAGACAAGAAGAGAAAGAGAAAAGAAGAGAAAAGAGAAATGAAAAAAGAGAAAAGAAGAGGGAATGGAGAAGAAGAGAAAAGAGAAAAGAAGAGAAAAGCTAAAAGAGAATAAAAGAGAAAAGGGAACAGAGGAAAGAAGACAAAAGAGAACAGAAGAGAATAGAGAAAAGAGAAAACAAGAGAAAAGAAGAGAAAAGAGAAAATAGAATAGAAGAGGAAATAGAAAAGAGACAAGAGAAAAGAAGAGTAAAGAGAAAAGAGATAAGAAGAGAAAACAGAAAAGAAGAGAAAATGGAAAAGAGGAAAGAAGAGAACAGAATAGAGGAGAAAAAAGAGACAAGAAGAGAAAGAGAAAAGAAGAGAAAAGAGAAATGAGAAAAGAGAAAAGAAGAGGGAATGGAGAAGAAGAGAAAAGAGAAAAGAAGAGAAAAGATAAAAGAGAATAAAAGAGAAAAGGGAACAGAGGAAAGAAGACAAAAGAGAACAGAAGAGAATAGAGAAAAGAGAAAAGAAGAAAAAAGAAGATAGAAGAAGAGAAAAGAGAACAGAAGAAAATAGAGAAAAGAGAAAAGCGAACAGAAGATAAAAGAAGAGAAAAGAATAGAGAAAAGAAGAGAAAAGGGAAAAGAGAAAAGAAGATAAAAGAGAAAAGAGAAAATAAGAAAAGAGAAAAGAAGAGAAAAGAGAAAAGAGAAAAGAAAAGGGAAGAGAAAAGAAGAGAAAAGACAAAAGAAGAGAAAAGGGAAAAGAGTAAAGAAGAGAGAAGAAGAGAGAAGAAGAGGATAGAGAAAAGAGAAAACAAGAGAAAAGAAGAGAAAAGAGAAAATAGAAAAGAAGAGGAAGTAGAAAAGAGACAAGAGAAAAGAAGAGTAAAGAGAAAAGAGATAAGAAGAGAAAACAGAAAAGAAGAGAAAATGGAAAAGAGGAAAGAAGAGAACAGAATAGAGGAGAAAAAAGAGACAAGAAGAGAAAGAGAAAAGAAGAGAAAAGAGAAATGAGAAAATAAGAAAAGAGAAAAGAAGAGAAAAGAGAAAAGAGAAAAGAAAAGGGAAGAGAAAAGAAGAGAAAAGACAAAAGAAGAGAAAAGAGAAAAGGGAAAAGAGTAAAGAAGAGAGAAGAAGAGAGAAGAAGAGGATAGAGAAAAGAGAAAACAAGAGAAAAGAAGAGAAAAGAGAAAATAGAAAAGAAGAGGAAATAGAAAAGAGACAAGAGAAAAGAAGAGTAAAGAGAAAAGAGATAAGAAGAGAAAACAGAAAAGAAGAGAAAATGGAAAAGAGGAAAGAAGAGAACAGAATAGAGGAGAAAAAAGAGACAAGAAGAGAAAGAGAAAAGAAGAGAAAAGAGAAATGAGAAAAGAGAAAAGAAGAGGAAATGGAGAAGAAGAGAAAAGATAAAAGAGAATAAAAGAGAAAAGGGAACAGAGGAAAGAAGACAAAAGAGAACAGAAGAGAATAGAGAAAAGAGAAAAGAGAAAAGAAGAAAAAAGAAGATAGAAGAAGAGCAAAGAGAAAAGAGTAAAGAAAAGAAAAGAGAACAGAATAGAATAGAAAAAAGAGAAAAGAGAACAGAAGATAAAAGAAGAGAAAAGAATAGAGAAAAGAAGAGAAAAGGGAAAAGAGAAAAGAAGATAAAAGAGAAAAGAGGAAAAAAGAAAAGAGAAAAGAAGAGAAAAGAGAAAAGAGAAAAGAAGAGAAAAGAGAATATCGAATCGAGAAAAGAAGAGAAAAGGGAAAAGAGAAAAGAAGAGAAAAGGGAAAAGAGAAAAGAAGAGAAAAATGAAAAGAGAAAGGAAGAGAAAAGCGAAAAGCGAAAAGAGAATATATAGAGAAAAGAAGAGAATACAAGAGAAAAGAGAAAAGAAGGGAAAAGAGAAAAGAAGAGAATATAGAAATGAGGATATAGAAAAGAAGAGAAAAGATAATAGTGAAAAGTGAATAGAACAGAAAAGAATAGAAAAGAGAAATGAGAAATGAAGAGAAAAGAAGAGAAAAGTGAAAAGAAGAGAAAAGAGAAAAGAGAAAAGAAAAGAGATAAAGAGAAAAGAAGAGAAAAGAGAAAAGAGAAAAAAGAAAAGAGAAAAGAATAGAAAAGAGAAAAGAGAAAAGAACAGTGAAAAGAGAAAAGAAGAGAAAAGAAATCAAAAGACGAGAAAAGTGAAAAGAAGAGAAAAGAAATTAAAAGAAGTGAAAAGAGAAAAGAAGAGAAAAGAAGAGAAAAGAAGAGAAAAGAAGAGGATAGAGAAAATAGAAAACAAGAGAATAGAAGAGAAAAGAGAAAATAGAAAAGAAGAGGATATAGAAAAGAGAAAAGAAGAGTAAAGAGAAAAGAGATAAGAAGAGAAAAGAGAAAAGAAGTGAAAAGAGAAAATAGACAAGAGAAAAGAAGAGAAAATGGAAAAGAGATAAGAAGAGAATAGAGAAAGAGAAAAGAAGAGAAAAGAGAAATGAGAAAATAGAAAAGAAGAGGGAATGGAGAAGAAGAGAAAAGAGAAAAGAAGAGAAAAGATAAAAGAGAATAAAAGAGAAAAGGGAACAGAGGAAAGAAGACAAAAGAGAACAGAAGAGAATAGAGAAAAGAGAAATGTGATAAGAAGAGAAAAGAGAAAAGAGAAAAGAAGAGAAAAGAGAATAGAGAATAGAGAAAAGAAGAGAAAAGGGAAAAGAAGAGAAAATGGAAAAGAGGAAAGAAGAGGATAGAGAAAAGAGAAAAGAAGAAAAAAGAGAAATGAGAAAAGAGAAAAGAAGAGGGAATGGAGAAGAAGAGAAAAGAGAAAAGAAGAAAAAAGAAGATAGATAGAAGAGAAAAGAGAACAGAAGAAAATAGAGATAAGAGAAAAGCGAACAGAAGATAAAAGAAGAGAAAAGAATAGAGAAAAGAAGAGAAATGAAAAAAGTGAAATGGGAAAAGAAGAGAAAAGGGAAAAGAGAAAAGAACAGAAAAGACAAAAGGGAAAAGTGAATAGAAGAGAAAAGAATAGAAAAGAGAAAAGAGAAAAGTCGAGAAAAGAGAAAAGAAAGGAAATGGGAAAAGAGAAAAGAAGAGAAAAGAGAAAAGAAGAGAAAAGGAAAAAGAAGAGAAAAGGGAAAAGGGAAAAGAAGAGAAAAGAGAAAAGAGAAAAAAGAAAAGAGAAAAGAAAAGAGAAAAGAGAAAAGAACAGTGAAAAGAGAAAAGAAGAGAAAAGAAATGAAAAGACGAGAAAAGAGAAAAGAAGAGAAAAGAGAAAAGAAGAGAAACGGGAAAAGAGAAAAGAAGAGAAAGGGGACAAGAGGAAAGAAGAGAGAAGAAGAGAAAAGAAGAGGATAGAGAAAAGAGAAAAGAAGAGAAAAGTAGAGAAAAGAGAAAATAGAAAAGAAGAGGAAATAGAAAAGAGAAAAGAAGAGTAAAGAGAAAAGAGATAAGAAGAGAAAAGAGAAAAGAAGAGAAAATGGAAAAGAGGAAAGAAGAGGATAGAGAAAAGAGAAAAGAAGAGAAAAGAAGAGAAAAGAGAAAATAGAAAAGAAGAGGAAATAGAAAAGAGAAAAGAGAAAAGAAGAGTAAAGAGAAAAGAGATAAGCAGAGAAAAGAGAAAAGAAGAGAAAATGGAAAAGACGAAAGAAGAGAAAAGAAGAGAAAAATGAAAAGAGAAAGGAATGGAAAAGTGAAAAGCGAAAAGAGAATATATAGAGAAAAGAAGAGAATAGAAGAGAAAAGAAGAGAAAAGAAAAAAGAAGAGAATAGAGAAATGAGGAAAGAGAAAAGAAGAGAAAAGAAGAGAAAAGAGAAAAGAAGAGAAAAGGGAAAAGAGAAAAGAAGAGAAAGGGGACAAGAGAAAAGAAGAGAGAACAGAAAAGAAGAGGATAGAGAAAAGAGAAAAGAAGAGAAAAGAGAAAATAGAAAAGAAGAGGAAATAGAAAAGAGACAAGAGAAAAGAAGAGTAAAGAGAAAAGAGATAAGAAGAGAAAAGAGAAAAGAAGTGAAAATGGAAAAGAGGAAAGAAGAGAAAAGAATAGAGGAGAAAAAAGAGACAAGAAGAGAAAGAGAAAAGAAGAGAAAAGTGAAATGAGAAATGAGAAAAGAAGAGGGACTGGAGAAGAAGAGAAAAGAGAAAAGAAGAGAAAAGATAAAAGAGAATAAAAGAGAAAAGGGAACAGAGGAAAGAAGACAAAAGAGAACAGAAGAGAATAGAGAAAAGAGACAAGAAGAAAAAAGAAGATAGAAGAAGAGAAAAGAGAACAGAAGAAAATAGAGAAAAGAGAAAAGCGAACAGAAGATAAAAGAAGAGAAAAGAATAGAGAAAAGAAGAGAATTGAAAAAAGAGAAATGGGAAAAGAAGAGAAAAGGGAAAAGAGAAAAGAACAGAAAAGAGAAAAGGGAAAAGTGAATAGAAGAGAAAAGAATAGAAAAGAGAAAAGAGAAAAGTCGAGAAAAGAGAAAAGAAAGGAAATGGGAAAAGAGAAAAGAAGAGAAAAGAGAAATGAAGAGAAAAGGAAAAAGAAGAGAAAAGGGAAAAGAGAAAAGAAGAGAAAAGAGAAAAGAGAAAAAAGAAAAGAGAAAAGAAAAGAGAAAAGAGAAAAGAACAGTTAAAAGAGAAAAGAAGAGAAAAGAAATCAAAAGACGAGAAAAGTGAAAAGAAGAGAAAAGAAATTAAAAGAAGTGAAAAGAGAAAAGAAGAGAAAAGAAGAGAAAAGAAGAGAAAAGAAGAGAGAAGAAGAGAAAAGAAGAGGATAGAGAAAATAGAAAACAAGAGAATAGAAGAGAATAGAGAAAATAGAAAAGAAGAGGATATAGAAAAGAGAAAAGAAGAGTAAAGAGAAAAGAGATAAGAAGAGAAAAGAGAAAAGAAGTGAAAAGAGAAAATAGACAAGAGAAAAGAAGAGAAAATGGAAAAGAGATAAGAAGAGAATAGAGAAAAGAAGAGAAAAGGAAAAAGAAGAGAAAAGGGAAAAGAGAAAAGAAGAGAAAAGAGAAAAGAGAAAAAAGAAAAGAGAAAAGAAAAGAGAAAAGAGAAAAGAACAGTGAAAAGAGAAAAGAAGAGAAAAGAAATGAATAGACGAGAAAAGAGAAAAGAAGAGAAAAGAAATTAAAAGAAGAGAAAAGAGAAAAGTAGAGAAAAGAAGAGAAAAGAAGAGAAAAGAGAAAAGAAGAGAAAAGAAGAGAAAAGAGAAAAGAAGAGAGAAGAAGAGAAAAGAAGAGGATCGAGAAAATAGAAAACAAGAGAATAGAAGAGAATAGAGAAAATAGAAAAGAAGAGGATATAGAAAAGAGAAAAGAAGAGTAAAGAGAAAAGAGATAAGAAGAGAAAAGAGAAAAGAAGTGAAAAGAGAAAATAGACAAGAGAAAAGAAGATAAAATGGAAAAGAGATAAGAAGAGAATAGAGAAAGAGAAAAGAAGAGAAAAGAGAAATGAGAAAAGAGAAAAGAAGAGGGAATGGAGAAGAAGAGAAAAGAGAAAAGAAGAGAAAAGATAAAAGAGAATAAAAGAGAAAAGGGAACAGAGGAAAGAAGACAAAAGAGAACAGAAGAGAATAGAGAAAAGAGAAATGTGATAAGAAGAGAAAAGAGAAAAGAGAAGAGAGGAGAAAAGAGAATAGAGAATAGAGAAAAGAAGAGAAAAGGGAAAAGAAGAGAAAAGAGAAAAGAGAACTGTGATAAGAAGAGAAAAGAGAAAAGAGAAAAGAAGAGAAAAGAGAATAGAGAATAGAGAAAAGAAGAGAAAAGGGAAAAGAGAAAAGAAGAGAAAAGAGAAAAGAGAAAAAAAAGAGAAAAGAATAGAAAAGACAAAGGAGAAAAGAACAGTGAAAAGAGAAAAGGAGAGAAAATAAATGAAAAGAAGCGAAAAGCGAAAAGAAGAGAAAAGAGAAGAGAAAAAAGTGAAAAGAGTAAAGAAGAGAAAAGAAGAGAAATGAGAAAAGAAGAGAAAAGAGAAAAGAGAAAAGAAGAGAAAAGAGAATAGAGAATAGAGAAAAGAAGAGAAAAGGGAAAAGAGAAAAGAAGAGAAAAGGGAAAAGAGAAAAGAAGAGATAAGAACAGAAAAATGAAAAGAGAAAGGAAGAGAAAAGTGAAAAGCGAAAAGAGAATATATAGAGAAAAGAAGAGAATAGAAGAGAAAAGAGAAAAGAAGGGAAAAGAGAAAAGAAGAGAATAGAGAAATGAGGAAAGAGAAAAGAAGAGAAAAGAGAAAAGAAGAGAAACGGGAAAAGAGAAAAGAAGAGAAAAAGGACAAGAGGAAAGAAGAGAGAAGAAGAGAAAAGAAGAGGATAGATAAAAGAGAAAAGAAGAGAAAAGAAGAGAAAAGAGAAAATAGAAAAGAAGAGGAAATAGAAAAGAGAAAAGAAGAGAAAAGAGAAAAGAAGAGAAAAGAGAAAAGAGAAAAAAGAAAAGAGAAAAGAAAAGAGAAAAGAGAAAAGAACAGTGAAAAGAGAAAAGATGAGAAAAGAAATGAATAGACGAGAAAAAAGAAAAGAAGAGAAAAGAAATTAAAAGAAGAGAAAAGAGAAAAGAAGAGAAAAGAATAGAAAAGAAGAGAAAAGAGAAAAGAAGAGAAAAGAAGAGAAAAGAGAAAAGAAGAGAGAAGAAGAGAAAAGAAGAGGATAGAGAAAATAGAAAACAAGAGAATAGAAGAGAATAGAGAAAATAGAAAAGAAGAGGATATAGAAAAGAGAAAAGAAGAGTAAAGAGAAAAGAGATAAGAAGAGAAAAGAGAAAAGAAGTGAAAAGAGAAAATAGACAAGAGAAAAGAAGAGAAAATGGAAAAGAGATAAGAAGAGAATAGAGAAAGAGAAAAGAAGAGAAAAGTGAAATGAGAAATGAGAAAAGAAGAGGGACTGGAGAAGAAGAGAAAAGAGAAAAGAAGAGAAAAGATAAAAGAGAATAAAAGAGAAAAGGGAACAGAGGAAAGAAGACAAAAGAGAACAGAAGAGAATAGAGAAAAGATGAGAAAAGATAAAAGAGAATAAAAGAAAAAAGGGAACAGAGGAAAGAAGACAAAAGAGAACAGAAGAGAATAGAGAAAAGACAAAAGAAGAAAAAAGAAGATAGAAGAAGAGAAAAGAGAACAGAAGAAAATAGAGAAAAGAGAAAAGCAAACAGAAGATAATAGAAGAGAAAAGAATAGAGAAAAGAAGAGAAAACGGAAAAGAGAAAAGAAGATAAAAGAGAAAAGAGAAAAAAAGAAAAGAGAAAAGAAGAGAAAAGAGAAAAGAGAAAAGAAAATGGAAGATAAAAGAAGAGAAAAGACAAAAGAAGAGAAAAGACAAAAGAAGAGAAAAGGGAAAAGAGTAAAGAAGAGAGAAGAAGAGGATAGAGAAAAGAGAAAACAAGAGAAAAGAAGAGAAAAGAGAAAACAGAAAAGAAGAGGAAATAGAAAAGAGACAAGAGAAAAGAAGAGTAAAGAGAAAAGAGATAAGAAGAGAAAACAGAAAAAAGAGAAAATGGAAAAGAGGAAAGAAGAGAACAGAATAGAGGAGAAAAAAGAGACAAGAAGAGAAAGAGAAAAGAAGAGAAAAGAGAAATGAGAAAAGAGAAAAGAAGAGGGAATGGAGAAGAAGAGAAAAGAGAAAAGAAGAGAAAAGCTAAAAGAGAATAAAAGAGAAAAGGGAACAGAGGAAAGAAGACAAAAGAGAACAGAAGAGAATAGAGAAAAGAGAAAACAAGAGAAAAGAAGAGAAAAGAGAAAATAGAATAGAAGAGGAAATAGAAAAGAGACAAGAGAAAAGAAGAGTAAAGAGAAAAGAGATAAGAAGAGAAAACAGAAAAAAGAGAAAATGGAAAAGAGGAAAGAAGAGAACAGAATAGAGGAGAAAAAAGAGACAAGAAGAGAAAGAGAAAAGAAGAGAAAAGAGAAATGAAAAAAGAGAAAAGAAGAGGGAATGGAGAAGAAGAGAAAAGAGAAAAGAAGAGAAAAGCTAAAAGAGAATAAAAGAGAAAAGGGAACAGAGGAAAGAAGACAAAAGAGAACAGAAGAGAATAGAGAAAAGAGAAAACAAGAGAAAAGAAGAGAAAAGAGAAAATAGAATAGAAGAGGAAATAGAAAAGAGACAAGAGAAAAGAAGAGTAAAGAGAAAAGAGATAAGAAGAGAAAACAGAAAAGAAGAGAAAATGGAAAAGAGGAAAGAAGAGAACAGAATAGAGGAGAAAAAAGAGACAAGAAGAGAAAGAGAAAAGAAGAGAAAAGAGAAATGAGAAAAGAGAAAAGAAGAGGGAATGGAGAAGAAGAGAAAAGAGAAAAGAAGAGAAAAGATAAAAGAGAATAAAAGAGAAAAGGGAACAGAGGAAAGAAGACAAAAGAGAACAGAAGAGAATAGAGAAAAGAGAAAAGAAGAAAAAAGAAGATAGAAGAAGAGAAAAGAGAACAGAAGAAAATAGAGAAAAGAGAAAAGCGAACAGAAGATAAAAGAAGAGAAAAGAATAGAGAAAAGAAGAGAAAAGGGAAAAGAGAAAAGAAGATAAAAGAGAAAAGAGAAAATAAGAAAAGAGAAAAGAAGAGAAAAGAGAAAAGAGAAAAGAAAAGGGAAGAGAAAAGAAGAGAAAAGTCAAAAGAAGAGAAAAGGGAAAAGAGTAAAGAAGAGAGAAGAAGAGAGAAGAAGAGGATAGAGAAAAGAGAAAACAAGAGAAAAGAAGAGAAAAGAGAAAATAGAAAAGAAGAGGAAATAGAAAAGAGACAAGAGAAAAGAAGAGTAAAGAGAAAAGAGATAAGAAGAGAAAACAGAAAAGAAGAGAAAATGGAAAAGAGGAAAGAAGAGAACAGAATAGAGGAGAAAAAAGAGACAAGAAGAGAAAGAGAAAAGAAGAGAAAAGAGAAATGAGAAAATAAGAAAAGAGAAAAGAAGAGAAAAGAGAAAAGAGAAAAGAAAAGGGAAGAGAAAAGAAGAGAAAAGACAAAAGAAGAGAAAAGAGAAAAGGGAAAAGAGTAAAGAAGAGAGAAGAAGAGAGAAGAAGAGGATAGAGAAAAGAGAAAACAAGAGAAAAGAAGAGAAAAGAGAAAATAGAAAAGAAGAGGAAATAGAAAAGAGACAAGAGAAAAGAAGAGTAAAGAGAAAAGAGATAAGAAGAGAAAACAGAAAAGAAGAGAAAATGGAAAAGAGGAAAGAAGAGAACAGAATAGAGGAGAAAAAAGAGACAAGAAGAGAAAGAGAAAAGAAGAGAAAAGAGAAATGAGAAAAGAGAAAAGAAGAGGAAATGGAGAAGAAGAGAAAAGATAAAAGAGAATAAAAGAGAAAAGGGAACAGAGGAAAGAAGACAAAAGAGAACAGAAGAGAATAGAGAAAAGAGAAAAGAGAAAAGAAGAAAAAAGAAGATAGAAGAAGAGCAAAGAGAAAAGAGTAAAGAAAAGAAAAGAGAACAGAATAGAATAGAAAAAAGAGAAAAGAGAACAGAAGATAAAAGAAGAGAAAAGAATAGAGAAAAGAAGAGAAAAGGGAAAAGAGAAAAGAAGATAAAAGAGAAAAGAGGAAAAAAGAAAAGAGAAAAGAAGAGAAAAGAGAAAAGAGAAAAGAAGAGAAAAGAGAATATCGAATCGAGAAAAGAAGAGAAAAGGGAAAAGAGAAAAGAAGAGAAAAGGGAAAAGAGAAAAGAAGAGAAAAATGAAAAGAGAAAGGAAGAGAAAAGCGAAAAGCGAAAAGAGAATATATAGAGAAAAGAAGAGAATACAAGAGAAAAGAGAAAAGAAGGGAAAAGAGAAAAGAAGAGAATATAGAAATGAGGATATAGAAAAGAAGAGAAAAGATAATAGTGAAAAGTGAATAGAACAGAAAAGAATAGAAAAGAGAAATGAGAAATGAAGAGAAAAGAAGAGAAAAGTGAAAAGAAGAGAAAAGAGAAAAGAGAAAAGAAAAGAGATAAAGAGAAAAGAAGAGAAAAGAGAAAAGAGAAAAAAGAAAAGAGAAAAGAATAGAAAAGAGAAAAGAGAAAAGAACAGTGAAAAGAGAAAAGAAGAGAAAAGAAATCAAAAGACGAGAAAAGTGAAAAGAAGAGAAAAGAAATTAAAAGAAGTGAAAAGAGAAAAGAAGAGAAAAGAAGAGAAAAGAAGAGAAAAGAAGAGGATAGAGAAAATAGAAAACAAGAGAATAGAAGAGAAAAGAGAAAATAGAAAAGAAGAGGATATAGAAAAGAGAAAAGAAGAGTAAAGAGAAAAGAGATAAGAAGAGAAAAGAGAAAAGAAGTGAAAAGAGAAAATAGACAAGAGAAAAGAAGAGAAAATGGAAAAGAGATAAGAAGAGAATAGAGAAAGAGAAAAGAAGAGAAAAGAGAAATGAGAAAATAGAAAAGAAGAGGGAATGGAGAAGAAGAGAAAAGAGAAAAGAAGAGAAAAGATAAAAGAGAATAAAAGAGAAAAGGGAACAGAGGAAAGAAGACAAAAGAGAACAGAAGAGAATAGAGAAAAGAGAAATGTGATAAGAAGAGAAAAGAGAAAAGAGAAAAGAAGAGAAAAGAGAATAGAGAATAGAGAAAAGAAGAGAAAAGGGAAAAGAAGAGAAAATGGAAAAGAGGAAAGAAGAGGATAGAGAAAAGAGAAAAGAAGAAAAAAGAGAAATGAGAAAAGAGAAAAGAAGAGGGAATGGAGAAGAAGAGAAAAGAGAAAAGAAGAAAAAAGAAGATAGATAGAAGAGAAAAGAGAACAGAAGAAAATAGAGATAAGAGAAAAGCGAACAGAAGATAAAAGAAGAGAAAAGAATAGAGAAAAGAAGAGAAAAGGGAAAAGAGAAAAGAAGATAAAAGAGAAAAGAGAAAAAAAGAAAAGAGAAAAGAAGAGAAAAGAGAAAAGAGAAAAGAAAAGGGAAGAGAAAAGAAGAGAAAAGACAAAAGAGAGAAAGGAGAAAAGGGAAAAGAAGAGAAAAAGGACAAGAGGAAAGAAGAGAGAAGAAGAGAAAAGAAGAGGATAGATAAAAGAGAAAAGAAGAGAAAAGAAGAGAAAAGAGAAAATAGAAAAGAAGAGGAAATAGAAAAGAGAAAAGAAGAGAAAAGAGAAAAGAAGAGAAAAGAGAAAAGAGAAAAAAGAAAAGAGAAAAGAAAAGAGAAAAGAGAAAAGAACAGTGAAAAGAGAAAAGATGAGAAAAGAAATGAATAGACGAGAAAAAAGAAAAGAAGAGAAAAGAATTAAAAGAAGAGAAAAGAGAAAAGAAGAGAAAAGAATAGAAAAGAAGAGAAAAGAGAAAAGAAGAGAAAAGAAGAGAAAAGAGAAAAGAAGAGAGAAGAAGAGAAAAGAAGAGGATAGAGAAAATAGAAAACAAGAGAATAGAAGAGAATAGAGAAAATAGAAAAGAAGAGGATATAGAAAAGAGAAAAGAAGAGTAAAGAGAAAAGAGATAAGAAGAGAAAAGAGAAAAGAAGTGAAAAGAGAAAATAGACAAGAGAAAAGAAGAGAAAATGGAAAAGAGATAAGAAGAGAATAGAGAAAGAGAAAAGAAGAGAAACGAGAAATGAGAAAAGAGAAAAGAAGAGGGAATGGAGAAGAAGAGAAAAGAGAAAAGAAGAGAAAAGATAAAAGAGAATAAAAGAGAAAAGGGAACAGAGGAAAGAAGACAAAAGAGAACAGAAGAGAATAGAGAAAAGAGAAATGTGATAAGAAGAGAAAAGAGAAAAGAAGAGAAAAGAGAATAGACAATAGAGAAAAGAAGAGAAAAGGGAAAAGAGATAAGAAGAGAAAAGAGAAAAGAAGTGAAAATGAAAAAGAGGAAAGAAGAGAAAAGAATAGAGGAGAAAAAAGAGACAAGAAGACAAACAGAAAAGAAGAGAAAAGTGAAATGAGAAATGAGAAAAGAAGAGGGACTGGAGAAGAAGAGAAAAGAGAAAAGAAGAGAAAAGATAAAAGAGAATAAAAGAGAAAAGGGAACAGAGGAAAGAAGACAAAAGAGAACAGAAGAGAATAGAGAAAAGATGAGAAAAGATAAAAGAGAATAAAAGAAAAAAGGGAACAGAGGAATGAAGACAAAAGAGAACAGAAGAGAATAGAGAAAAGACAAAAGAAGAAAAAAGAAGATAGAAGAAGAGAAAAGAGAACAGAAGAAAATAGAGAAAAGAGAAAAGCAAACAGAAGAGAAAAGAAGAGAAAAGAATAGAGAAAAGAAGAGAAAACGGAAAAGAGAAAAGAAGATAAAAGAGAAAAGAGAAAAAAAGAAAAGAGAAAAGAAGAGAAAAGAGAAAAGAGAAAAGAAAATGGAAGATAAAAGAAGAGAAAAGACAAAAGAAGAGAAAAGACAAAAGAAGAGAAAAGGGAAAAGAGTAAAGAAGAGAGAAGAAGAGGATAGAGAAAAGAGAAAACAAGAGAAAAGAAGAGAAAAGAGAAAACAGAAAAGAAGAGGAAATAGAAAAGAGACAAGAGAAAAGAAGAGTAAAGAGAAAAGAGATAAGAAGAGAAAACAGAAAAAAGAGAAAATGGAAAAGAGGAAAGAAGAGAACAGAATAGAGGAGAAAAAAGAGACAAGAAGAGAAAGAGAAAAGAAGAGAAAAGAGAAATGAGAAAAGAGAAAAGAAGAGGGAATGGAGAAGAAGAGAAAAGAGAAAAGAAGAGAAAAGCTAAAAGAGAATAAAAGAGAAAAGGGAACAGAGGAAAGAAGACAAAAGAGAACAGAAGAGAATAGAGAAAAGAGAAAACAAGAGAAAAGAAGAGAAAAGAGAAAATAGAATAGAAGAGGAAATAGAAAAGAGACAAGAGAAAAGAAGAGTAAAGAGAAAAGAGATAAGAAGAGAAAACAGAAAAGAAGAGAAAATGGAAAAGAGGAAAGAAGAGAACAGAATAGAGGAGAAAAAAGAGACAAGAAGAGAAAGAGAAAAGAAGAGAAAAGAGAAATGAGAAAAGAGAAAAGAAGAGGGAATGGAGAAGAAGAGAAAAGAGAAAAGAAGAGAAAAGATAAAAGAGAATAAAAGAGAAAAGGGAACAGAGGAAAGAAGACAAAAGAGAACAGAAGAGAATAGAGAAAAGAGAAAAGAAGAAAAAAGAAGATAGAAGAAGAGAAAAGAGAACAGAAGAAAATAGAGAAAAGAGAAAAGCGAACAGAAGATAAAAGAAGAGAAAAGAATAGAGAAAAGAAGAGAAAAGGGAAAAGAGAAAAGAAGATAAAAGAGAAAAGAGAAAATAAGAAAAGAGAAAAGAAGAGAAAAGAGAAAAGAGAAAAGAAAAGGGAAGAGAAAAGAAGAGAAAAGACAAAAGAAGAGAAAAGAGAAAAGGGAAAAGAGTAAAGAAGAGAGAAGAAGAGAGAAGAAGAGGATAGAGAAAAGAGAAAACAAGAGAAAAGAAGAGAAAAGAGAAAATAGAAAAGAAGAGGAAATAGAAAAGAGACAAGAGAAAAGAAGAGTAAAGAGAAAAGAGATAAGAAGAGAAAACAGAAAAGAAGAGAAAATGGAAAAGAGGAAAGAAGAGAACAGAATAGAGGAGAAAAAAGAGACAAGAAGAGAAAGAGAAAAGAAGAGAAAAGAGAAATGAGAAAATAAGAAAAGAGAAAAGAAGAGAAAAGAGAAAAGAGAAAAGAAAAGGGAAGAGAAAAGAAGAGAAAAGACAAAAGAAGAGAAAAGAGAAAAGGGAAAAGAGTAAAGAAGAGAGAAGAAGAGAGAAGAAGAGGATAGAGAAAAGAGAAAACAAGAGAAAAGAAGAGAAAAGAGAAAATAGAAAAGAAGAGGAAATAGAAAAGAGACAAGAGAAAAGAAGAGTAAAGAGAAAAGAGATAAGAAGAGAAAACAGAAAAGAAGAGAAAATGGAAAAGAGGAAAGAAGAGAACAGAATAGAGGAGAAAAAAGAGACAAGAAGAGAAAGAGAAAAGAAGAGAAAAGAGAAATGAGAAAAGAGAAAAGAAGAGGAAATGGAGAAGAAGAGAAAAGATAAAAGAGAATAAAAGAGAAAAGGGAACAGAGGAAAGAAGACAAAAGAGAACAGAAGAGAATAGAGAAAAGAGAAAAGAGAAAAGAAGAAAAAAGAAGATAGAAGAAGAGCAAAGAGAAAAGAGTAAAGAAAAGAAAAGAGAACAGAATAGAATAGAAAAAAGAGAAAAGAGAACAGAAGATAAAAGAAGAGAAAAGAATAGAGAAAAGAAGAGAAAAGGGAAAAGAGAAAAGAAGATAAAAGAGAAAAGAGGAAAAAAGAAAAGAGAAAAGAAGAGAAAAGAGAAAAGAGAAAAGAAGAGAAAAGAGAATATCGAATCGAGAAAAGAAGAGAAAAGGGAAAAGAGAAAAGAAGAGAAAAGGGAAAAGAGAAAAGAAGAGAAAAATGAAAAGAGAAAGGAAGAGAAAAGCGAAAAGCGAAAAGAGAATATATAGAGAAAAGAAGAGAATACAAGAGAAAAGAGAAAAGAAGGGAAAAGAGAAAAGAAGAGAATATAGAAATGAGGAAAGAGAAAAGAAGAGAAAAGAGAAAAGAAGAGAAAAAGGAAATGAGAAAAGAAGAGAAAGGGGACAAGAGAAAAGAAGAGAGAAGAAGAGAAAAGAAGAGGATATAGAAAAGAAGAGAAAAGATAATAGTGAAAAGTGAATAGAACAGAAAAGAATAGAAAAGAGAAATGAGAAATGAAGAGAAAAGAAGAGAAAAGTGAAAAGAAGAGAAAAGAGAAAAGAGAAAAGAAAAGAGATAAAGAGAAAAGAAGAGAAAAGAGAAAAGAGAAAAAAGAAAAGAGAAAAGAATAGAAAAGAGAAAAGAGAAAAGAACAGTGAAAAGAGAAAAGAAGAGAAAAGAAATCAAAAGACGAGAAAAGTGAAAAGAAGAGAAAAGAAATTAAAAGAAGTGAAAAGAGAAAAGAAGAGAAAAGAAGAGAAAAGAAGAGAAAAGAAGAGGATAGAGAAAATAGAAAACAAGAGAATAGAAGAGAAAAGAGAAAATAGAAAAGAAGAGGATATAGAAAAGAGAAAAGAAGAGTAAAGAGAAAAGAGATAAGAAGAGAAAAGAGAAAAGAAGTGAAAAGAGAAAATAGACAAGAGAAAAGAAGAGAAAATGGAAAAGAGATAAGAAGAGAATAGAGAAAGAGAAAAGAAGAGAAAAGAGAAATGAGAAAATAGAAAAGAAGAGGGAATGGAGAAGAAGAGAAAAGAGAAAAGAAGAGAAAAGATAAAAGAGAATAAAAGAGAAAAGGGAACAGAGGAAAGAAGACAAAAGAGAACAGAAGAGAATAGAGAAAAGAGAAATGTGATAAGAAGAGAAAAGAGAAAAGAGAAAAGAAGAGAAAAGAGAATAGAGAATAGAGAAAAGAAGAGAAAAGGGAAAAGAAGAGAAAATGGAAAAGAGGAAAGAAGAGGATAGAGAAAAGAGAAAAGAAGAAAAAAGAGAAATGAGAAAAGAGAAAAGAAGAGGGAATGGAGAAGAAGAGAAAAGAGAAAAGAAGAAAAAAGAAGATAGATAGAAGAGAAAAGAGAACAGAAGAAAATAGAGATAAGAGAAAAGCGAACAGAAGATAAAAGAAGAGAAAAGAATAGAGAAAAGAAGAGAAAAGGGAAAAGAGAAAAGAAGATAAACGAGAAAAGAGAAAAAAAGAAAAGAGAAAAGAAGAGAAAAGAGAAAAGAGAAAAGAAAAGGGAAGAGAAAAGAAGAGAAAAGACAAAAGAGAGAAAGGAGAAAAGGGAAAAGAGTAAAGAAGAGAATAGAGAAAAGAAGAGAATAGAGAAAAGAAGAGAAAAGATAAAAGTGAAAAGTGAATAGAACAGAAAAGAATAGAAAAGAGAAATGAGAAATGAATAGAAAAGAAGAGAAAAGTGAAAAGAAGAGAAAAGAGAAAAGAGAAAAGAAAAGAGATAAATAGAAAAGAAGAGAAAAGAGAAAAGAGAAAAAAGAAAAGAGAAAAGAATAGAAAAGAGAAAAGAGAAAAGAACAGTCAAAAGAGAAAAGAAGAGAAAATAAATGAAAAGAAGCGAAAAGCGAAAAGAAGAGAAAAGATGAGAAAAGAAGAGAAAAAAGTGAAAAGAGTAAAGAAGAGAAAAGAAGAGAAATGAGAAAAGAAGAGAAAAGAGAAAAGAGAAATGTGATAAGAAGAGAAAAGAGAAAAGAGAAAAGAAGAGAAAAGAGAATAGAGAATAGAGAAAAGAAGAGGATATAGAAAAGAGAAAAGAAGAGAGAAGAGAAAAGAGAAAAAAGAAAAGAGAAAAGAATAGAAAAGAGAAAAGAGAAAAGAACAGTGAAAAGAGAAAAGGAGAGAAAATAAATGAAAAGAAGCGAAAAGCGAAAAGAAGAGAAAAGAAGAGAAAAGAGAAGAGAAAAAAGTGAAAAGAGTAAAGAAGAGAAAAGAAGAGAAATGAGAAAAGAAGAGAAAAGAGAAAAGAGAAATGTGATAAGAAGCGAAAAGAGAAAAGAGAAAAGAAGAGAAAAGAGAATAGAGAATAGAGAAAAGAAGAGAAAAAGGAAAAGAGAAAAGAAGAGAAAAGGGAAAAGAGAAAAGAAGAGATAAGAACAGAAAAATGAAAAGAGAAAGGAAGAGAAAAGTAAAAAGCGAAAATCGAATATATAGAGAAAAGAAGAGAATAGAAGAGAAAAGAGAAAAGAAGGGAAAAGAGAAAAGAAGAGAATAGAGAAATGAGGAAAGAGAAAAGAAGAGAAAAGAGAAAAGAAGAGAAACGGGAAAAGAGAAAAGAAGAGAAAGGGGACAAGAGGAAAGAAGAGAGAAGAAGAGAAAAGAAGAGGATAGAGAAAAGAGAAAAGAAGAGAAAAGAAGAGAAAAGAGAAAATAGAAAAGAAGAGGAAATAGAAAAGAGAAAAGAAGAGTAAAGAGAAAAGAGATAAGAAGAGAAAAGAGAAAAGAAGAGAAAATGGAAAAGAGGAAAGAAGAGGATAGAGAAAAGAGAAAAGAAGAGAAAAGAAGAGAAAAGAGAAAATAGAAAAGAAGAGGAAATAGAAAAGAGAAAAGAGAAAAGAAGAGTAAAGAGAAAAGAGATAAGAAGAGAATGGAGAAAAGAAGAGAAAATGGAAAAGACGAAAGAAGAGAAAAGAATAGAAGAGAAAAAAGAGACAAGAAGAGAAAGAGAAAAGAAGAGAAAAGGGAAAAGAGAAAAGAAGATAAAAGAGAAAAGAGAAAAAAAGAAAAGAGAAAAGAAGAGAAAAGAGAAAAGAAAAGGGAAGAGAAAAGAAGAGAAAAGACAAAAGAAGAGAAAAGAGAAAAGGGAAAAGAGTAAAGAAGAGAGAAGAAGAGAGAAGAAGAGGATAGAGAAAAGAGAAAACAAGAGAAAAGAAGAGAAAAGAGAAAATAGAAAAGAAGAGGAAATAGAAAAGAGAAAAGAAGAGTAAAGAGAAAAAAGATAAGAAGAGAAAAGAGAAAAGAAGAGAATAGAGAAAAGAAGAGAAAAGATAAAAGTGAAAAGTGAATAGAACAGAAAAGAATAGAAAAGAGAAATGAGAAATGAATAGAAAAGAAGAGAAAAGTGAAAAGAAGAGAAAAGAGAAAAGAGAAAAGAAAAGAGATAAATAGAAAAGAAGAGAAAAGAGAAAAGAGAAAAAAGAAAAGAGAAAAGAATAGAAAAGAGAAAAGAGAAAAGAACAGTCAAAAGAGAAAAGAAGAGAAAATAAATGAAAAGAAGCGAAAAGCGAAAAGAAGAGAAAAGAAGAGAAAAGAAGAGGAAAAAGTGAAAAGAGTAAAGAAGAGAAAAGAAGAGAAATGAGAAAAGAAGAGAAAAGAGAAAAGAGAAATGTGATAAGAAGAGAAAAGAGAAAAGAGAAAAGAAGAGAAAAGAGAATAGAGAATAGAGAAAAGAAGAGAAAAGGGAAAAGAGAAAAGAAGAGAGAAGAGAAAAGAGAAAAAAGAAAAGAGAAAAGAATAGAAAAGAGAAAAGAACAGTGATAAGAGAAAAGGAGTGAAAATAAATGAAAAGAAGCGAAAAGCGAAAAGAAGAGAAAAGAAGAGAAAAGAGAAGAGAAAAAAGTGAAAAGAGTAAAGAAGAGAAAAGAAGAGAAATGAGAAAAGAAGAGAAAAGAGAAATGTGATAAGAAGCGAAAAGAGAAAAGAGAAAAGAAGAGAAAAGAGAATAGAGAATAGAGAAAAGAAGAGAAAAAGGAAAAGAGAAAAGAAGAGAAAAGGGAAAAGAGAAAAGAAGAGATAAGAACAGAAAAATGAAAAGAGAAAGGAAGAGAAAAGTAAAAAGCGAAAATCGAATATATAGAGAAAAGAAGAGAATAGAAGAGAAAAGAGAAAAGAAGGGAAAAGAGAAAAGAAGAGAATAGAGAAATGAGGAAAGAGAAAAGAAGAGAAAAGTGAAAAGAAGAGAAAAGAGAAAAGAGAAAAGAAAAGAGATAAATAGAAAAGAAGAGAAAAGAGAAAAGAGAAAAAAGAAAAGAGAAAAGAATAGAAAAGAGAAAAGAGAAAAGAACAGTCAAAAGAGAAAAGAAGAGAAAATAAATGAAAAGAAGCGAAAAGCGAAAAGAAGAGAAAAGAAGAGAAAAGAAGAGAAAAAAGTGAAAAGAGTAAAGAAGAGAAAAGAAGAGAAATGAGAAAAGAAGAGAAAAGAGAAAAGAGAAATGTGATAAGAAGAGAAAAGAGAAAAGAAGAGAAAAGAGAATAGAGAATAGAGAAAAGAAGAGAAAAGGGAAAAGAGAAAAGAAGAGAGAAGAGAAAAGAGAAAAAAGAAAAGAGAAAAGAATAGAAAAGAGAAAAGAACAGTGAAAAGAGAAAAGGAGAGAAAATAAATGAAAAGAAGCGAAAAGCGAAAAGAAGAGAAAAGAAGAGAAAAGAGAAGAGAAAAAAGTGAAAAGAGTAAAGAAGAGAAAAGAAGAGAAATGAGAAAAGAAGAGAAAAGAGAAAAGAGAAATGTGATAAGAAGCGAAAAGAGAAAAGAGAAAAGAAGAGAAAAGAGAATAGAGAATAGAGAAAAGAAGAGAAAAAGGAAAAGAGAAAAGAAGAGAAAAGGGAAAAGAGAAAAGAAGAGATAAGAACAGAAAAATGAAAAGAGAAAGGAAGAGAAAAGTAAAAAGCGAAAATCGAATATATAGAGAAAAGAAGAGAATAGAAGAGAAAAGAGAAAAGAAGGGAAAAGAGAAAAGAAGAGAATAGAGAAATGAGGAAAGAGAAAAGAAGAGAAAAGAGAAAAGAAGAGAAACGGGAAAAGAGAAAAGAAGAGAAAGGGGACAAGAGGAAAGAAGAGAGAAGAAGAGAAAAGAAGAGGATAGATAAAAGAGAAAAGAAGAGAAAAGAAGAGAAAAGAGAAAATAGAAAAGAAGAGGAAATAGAAAAGAGAAAAGAAGAGAAAAGAGAAAAGAAGAGAAAAGGAAAAAGAAGAGAAAAGGGAAAAGAGAAAAGAAGAGAAAAGAGAAAAGAGAAAAAAGAAAAGAGAAAAGAAAAGAGAAAAGAGAAAAGAACAGTGAAAAGAGAAAAGATGAGAAAAGAAATGAATAGACGAGAAAAGAGAAAAGAAGAGAAAAGAAATTAAAAGAAGAGAAAAGAGAAAAGAAGAGAAAAGAATAGAAAAGAAGAGAAAAGAGAAAAGAAGAGAAAAGAAGAGAAAAGAGAAAAGAAGAGAGAAGAAGAGAAAAGAAGAGGATAGAGAAAATAGAAAACAAGAGAATAGAAGAGAATAGAGAAAATAGAAAAGAAGAGGATATAGAAAAGAGAAAAGAAGAGTAAAGAGAAAAGAGATAAGAAGAGAAAAGAGAAAAGATGAGAAAATGGAAAAGACGAAAGAAGAGAAAAGAATAGAAGAGAAAAAAGAGACAAGAAGAGAAAGAGAAAAGAAGAGAAAAGAGAAATGAGAAAAGAGAAAAGAAGAGGGAATGGAGAAGAAGAGAAAAGAGAAAAGAAGAGAAAAGATAAAAGAGAATAGAAGAGAAAAGGGAACAGAGGAAAGAAGACAAAAGAGAACAGAAGAGAATAGAGAAAAGAGAAAAGAGAAAAGAAGAAAAAAGAAGAGAAAAGAGAAAAGAAGAGAAAAGGGAAAAGAGAAAAGAAGAGAAAGGGGACAAGAGAAAAGAAGAGAGAAGAGAAAAGAAGAGGATAGAGAAAAGAGAAAACAAGAGAAAAAAAGAGAAAAGAGAAAATAGAAAAGAAGACGAAATAGAAAAGAGACAAGAGAGAAGAAGAGTAAAGAGAAAAGAGATAAGAAGAGAAAAGAGAAAAGAAGAGAAAAAAAGAAAAAGAGAATAGAGAAAAGAAGAGAAAAGAGAAATGAGAAAAGATGAGAAAAAAGAGAAAAGAAGAGAATAGAGAAGAGATGAAAAAAGAAAAGAGACAAGAATAGAAAAGAGAATAGAGAAATGAGAAATGAAGAAAAAAGCAGAGAAAAGAAGAGAAAAGAGAAAAGAAAAGAGATAAAGAGAAAAGAAGAGAAAAAAGTGAAAAGAGTAAAGAAGAGAAAAGAAGAGAAATGAGAAAAGAAGAGAAAAGAGAAAAGAGAAATGTGATAAGAAGAGAAAAAGGAAAAGAGAAAAGAAGCGAAAAGAGAAATGAGAAAAGAAGAGAAAAAAGAGAAAAGAAGAGAAAATGGAAAAGAGGAAAGAAGAGGATAGAGAAAAGAGAAAACAAGAGAAAAGAAGAGAAAAGAGAAAATAGAATAGAAGAGGAAATAGAAAAGAGACAAGAGAAAAGAAGAGTAAAGAGAAAAGAGATAAGAAGAGAAAACAGAAAAGAAGAGAAAATGGAAAAGAGGAAAGAAGAGAACAGAATAGAGGAGAAAAAAGAGACAAGAAGAGAAAGAGAAAAGAAGAGAAAAGAGAAATGAGAAAAGAGAAAAGAAGAGGGAATGGAGAAGAAGAGAAAAGAGAAAAGAAGAGAAAAGATAAAAGAGAATAAAAGAGAAAAGGGAACAGAGGAAAGAAGACAAAAGAGAACAGAAGAGAATAGAGAAAAGAGAAAAGAAGAAAAAAGAAGATAGAAGAAGAGAAAAGAGAACAGAAGAAAATAGAGAAAAGAGAAAAGCGAACAGAAGATAAAAGAAGAGAAAAGAATAGAGAAAAGAAGAGAAAAGGGAAAAGAGAAAAGAAGATAAAAGAGAAAAGAGAAAATAAGAAAAGAGAAAAGAAGAGAAAAGAGAAAAGAGAAAAGAAAAGGGAAGAGAAAAGAAGAGAAAAGACAAAAGAAGAGAAAAGAGAAAAGGGAAAAGAGTAAAGAAGAGAGAAGAAGAGAGAAGAAGAGGATAGAGAAAAGAGAAAACAAGAGAAAAGAAGAGAAAAGAGAAAATAGAAAAGAAGAGGAAATAGAAAAGAGACAAGAGAAAAGAAGAGTAAAGAGAAAAGAGATAAGAAGAGAAAACAGAAAAGAAGAGAAAATGGAAAAGAGGAAAGAAGAGAACAGAATAGAGGAGAAAAAAGAGACAAGAAGAGAAAGAGAAAAGAAGAGAAAAGAGAAATGAGAAAATAAGAAAAGAGAAAAGAAGAGAAAAGAGAAAAGAGAAAAGAAAAGGGAAGAGAAAAGAAGAGAAAAGACAAAAGAAGAGAAAAGAGAAAAGGGAAAAGAGTAAAGAAGAGAGAAGAAGAGAGAAGAAGAGGATAGAGAAAAGAGAAAACAAGAGAAAAGAAGAGAAAAGAGAAAATAGAAAAGAAGAGGAAATAGAAAAGAGACAAGAGAAAAGAAGAGTAAAGAGAAAAGAGATAAGAAGAGAAAACAGAAAAGAAGAGAAAATGGAAAAGAGGAAAGAAGAGAACAGAATAGAGGAGAAAAAAGAGACAAGAAGAGAAAGAGAAAAGAAGAGAAAAGAGAAATGAGAAAAGAGAAAAGAAGAGGAAATGGAGAAGAAGAGAAAAGATAAAAGAGAATAAAAGAGAAAAGGGAACAGAGGAAAGAAGACAAAAGAGAACAGAAGAGAATAGAGAAAAGAGAAAAGAGAAAAGAAGAAAAAAGAAGATAGAAGAAGAGCAAAGAGAAAAGAGTAAAGAAAAGAAAAGAGAACAGAATAGAATAGAAAAAAGAGAAAAGAGAACAGAAGATAAAAGAAGAGAAAAGAATAGAGAAAAGAAGAGAAAAGGGAAAAGAGAAAAGAAGATAAAAGAGAAAAGAGGAAAAAAGAAAAGAGAAAAGAAGAGAAAAGAGAAAAGAAGAGAAAAGAGAATATCGAATCGAGAAAAGAAGAGAAAAGGGAAAAGAGAAAAGAAGAGAAAAGGGAAAAGAGAAAAGAAGAGAAAAATGAAAAGAGAAAGGAAGAGAAAAGCGAAAAGCGAAAAGAGAATATATAGAGAAAAGAAGAGAATACAAGAGAAAAGAGAAAAGAAGGGAAAAGAGAAAAGAAGAGAATATAGAAATGAGGAAAGAGAAAAGAAGAGAAAAGAGAAAAGAAGAGAAAAAGGAAATGAGAAAAGAAGAGAAAGGGGACAAGAGAAAAGAAGAGAGAAGAAGAGAAAAGAAGAGGATATAGAAAAGAAGAGAAAAGATAATAGTGAAAAGTGAATAGAACAGAAAAGAATAGAAAAGAGAAATGAGAAATGAAGAGAAAAGAAGAGAAAAGTGAAAAGAAGAGAAAAGAGAAAAGAGAAAAGAAAAGAGATAAAGAGAAAAGAAGAGAAAAGAGAAAAGAGAAAAAAGAAAAGAGAAAAGAATAGAAAAGAGAAAAGAGAAAAGAACAGTGAAAAGAGAAAAGAAGAGAAAAGAAATCAAAAGACGAGAAAAGTGAAAAGAAGAGAAAAGAAATTAAAAGAAGTGAAAAGAGAAAAGAAGAGAAAAGAAGAGAAAAGAAGAGAAAAGAAGAGGATAGAGAAAATAGAAAACAAGAGAATAGAAGAGAAAAGAGAAAATAGAAAAGAAGAGGATATAGAAAAGAGAAAAGAAGAGTAAAGAGAAAAGAGATAAGAAGAGAATAGAGAAAGAGAAAAGAAGAGAAAAGAGAAATGAGAAAATAGAAAAGAAGAGGGAATGGAGAAGAAGAGAAAAGAGAAAAGAAGAGAAAAGATAAAAGAGAATAAAAGAGAAAAGGGAACAGAGGAAAGAAGACAAAAGAGAACAGAAGAGAATAGAGAAAAGAGAAATGTGATAAGAAGAGAAAAGAGAAAAGAGAAAAGAAGAGAAAAGAGAATAGAGAATAGAGAAAAGAAGAGAAAAGGGAAAAGAAGAGAAAATGGAAAAGAGGAAAGAAGAGGATAGAGAAAAGAGAAAAGAAGAAAAAAGAGAAATGAGAAAAGAGAAAAGAAGAGGGAATGGAGAAGAAGAGAAAAGAGAAAAGAAGAAAAAAGAAGATAGAAGAGAAAAGAGAACAGAAGAAAATAGAGATAAGAGAAAAGCGAACAGAAGATAAAAGAAGAGAAAAGAATAGAGAAAAGAAGAGAAAAGGGAAAAGAGAAAAGAAGATAAAAGAGAAAAGAGAAAAAAAGAAAAGAGAAAAGAAGAGAAAAGAGAAAAGAGAAAAGAAAAGGGAAGAGAAAAGAAGAGAAAAGACAAAAGAGAGAAAGGAGAAAAGGGAAAAGAGTAAAGAAGAGAATAGAGAAAAGAAGAGAATAGAGAAAAGAAGAGAAAAGATAAAAGTGAAAAGTGAATAGAACAGAAAAGAATAGAAAAGAGAAATGAGAAATGAATAGAAAAGAAGAGAAAAGTGAAAAGAAGAGAAAAGAGAAAAGAGAAAAGAAAAGAGATAAATAGAAAAGAAGAGAAAAGAGAAAAGAGAAAAAAGAAAAGAGAAAAGAATAGAAAAGAGAAAAGAGAAAAGAACAGTCAAAAGAGAAAAGAAGAGAAAATAAATGAAAAGAAGCGAAAAGCGAAAAGAAGAGAAAAGATGAGAAAAGAAGAGAAAAAAGTGAAAAGAGTAAAGAAGAGAAAAGAAGAGAAATGAGAAAAGAAGAGAAAAGAGAAAAGAGAAATGTGATAAGAAGAGAAAAGAGAAAAGAGAAAAGAAGAGAAAAGAGAATAGAGAATAGAGAAAAGAAGAGGATATAGAAAAGAGAAAAGAAGAGAGAAGAGAAAAGAGAAAAAAGAAAAGAGAAAAGAATAGAAAAGAGAAAAGAGAAAAGAACAGTGAAAAGAGAAAAGGAGAGAAAATAAATGAAAAGAAGCGAAAAGCGAAAAGAGAAAAGAAGAGAAAAGAGAAGAGAAAAAAGTGAAAAGAGTAAAGAAGAGAAAAGAAGAGAAATGAGAAAAGAAGAGAAAAGAGAAAAGAGAAATGTGATAAGAAGCGAAAAGAGAAAAGAGAAAAGAAGAGAAAAGAGAATAGAGAATAGAGAAAAGAAGAGAAAAAGGAAAAGAGAAAAGAAGAGAAAAGGGAAAAGAGAAAAGAAGAGATAAGAACAGAAAAATGAAAAGAGAGAGGAAGAGAAAAGTGAAAAGCGAAAAGAGAATATATAGAGAAAAGAAGAGAATAGAAGAGAAAAGAGAAAAGAAGGGAAAAGAGAAAAGAAGAGAATAGAGAAATGAGGAAAGAGAAAAGAAGAGAAAAGAGAAAAGAAGAGAAACGGGAAAAGAGAAAAGAAGAGAAAGGGGACAAGAGGAAAGAAGAGAGAAGAAGAGAAAAGAAGAGGATAGAGAAAAGAGAAAAGAAGAGAAAAGAAGAGAAAAGAGAAAATAGAAAAGAAGAGGAAATAGAAAAGAGAAAAGAAGAGTAAAGAGAAAAGAGATAAGAAGAGAAAAAAGAAAAGAAGAGAAAATGGAAAAGAGGAAAGAAGAGGATAGAGAAAAGAGAAAAGAAGAGAAAAGAAGAGAAAAGAGAAAATAGAAAAGAAGAGGAAATAGAAAAGAGAAAAGAGAAAAGAAGAGTAAAGAGAAAAGAGATAAGAAGAGAATGGAGAAAAGAAGAGAAAATGGAAAAGACGAAAGAAGAGAAAAGAATAGAAGAGAAAAAAGAGACAAGAAGAGAAAGAGAAAAGAAGAGAAAAGGGAAAAGAGAAAAGAAGATAAAAGAGAAAAGAGAAAAAAAGAAAAGAGAAAAGAAGAGAAAAGAGAAAAGAAAAGGGAAGAGAAAAGAAGAGAAAAGACAAAAGAAGAGAAAAGAGAAAAGGGAAAAGAGTAAAGAAGAGAGAAGAAGAGAGAAGAAGAGGATAGAGAAAAGAGAAAACAAGAGAAAAGAAGAGAAAAGAGAAAATAGAAAAGAAGAGGAAATAGAAAAGAGAAAAGAAGAGTAAAGAGAAAAAAGATAAGAAGAGAAAAGAGAAAAGAAGAGAATAGAGAAAAGAAGAGAAAAGATAAAAGTGAAAAGTGAATAGAACAGAAAAGAATAGAAAAGAGAAATGAGAAATGAATAGAAAAGAAGAGAAAAGTGAAAAGAAGAGAAAAGAGAAAAGAGAAAAGAAAAGAGATAAATAGAAAAGAAGAGAAAAGAGAAAAGAGAAAAAAGAAAAGAGAAAAGAATAGAAAAGAGAAAAGAGAAAAGAACAGTCAAAAGAGAAAAGAAGAGAAAATAAATGAAAAGAAGCGAAAAGCGAAAAGAAGAGAAAAGAAGAGAAAAGAAGAGGAAAAAGTGAAAAGAGTAAAGAAGAGAAAAGAAGAGAAATGAGAAAAGAAGAGAAAAGAGAAAAGAGAAATGTGATAAGAAGAGAAAAGAGAAAAGAGAAAAGAAGAGAAAAGAGAATAGAGAATAGAGAAAAGAAGAGAAAAGGGAAAAGAGAAAAGAAGAGAGAAGAGAAAAGAGAAAAAAGAAAAGAGAAAAGAATAGAAAAGAGAAAAGAACAGTGATAAGAGAAAAGGAGTGAAAATAAATGAAAAGAAGCGAAAAGCGAAAAGAAGAGAAAAGAAGAGAAAAGAGAAGAGAAAAAAGTGAAAAGAGTAAAGAAGAGAAAAGAAGAGAAATGAGAAAAGAAGAGAAAAGAGAAAAGAGAAATGTGATAAGAAGAGAAAAGAGAAAAGAAGAGAAAAGAGAATAGAGAATAGAGAAAAGAAGAGAAAAGGGAAAAGAGAAAAGAAGAGAGAAGAGAAAAGAGAAAAAAGAAAAGAGAAAAGAATAGAAAAGAGAAAAGAACAGTGAAAAGAGAAAAGGAGAGAAAATAAATGAAAAGAAGCGAAAAGCGAAAAGAAGAGAAAAGAAGAGAAAAGAGAAGAGAAAAAAGTGAAAAGAGTAAAGAAGAGAAAAGAAGAGAAATGAGAAAAGAAGAGAAAAGAGAAAAGAGAAATGTGATAAGAAGCGAAAAGAGAAAAGAGAAAAGAAGAGAAAAGAGAATAGAGAATAGAGAAAAGAAGAGAAAAAGGAAAAGAGAAAAGAAGAGAAAAGGGAAAAGAGAAAAGAAGAGATAAGAACAGAAAAATGAAAAGAGAAAGGAAGAGAAAAGTAAAAAGCGAAAATCGAATATATAGAGAAAAGAAGAGAATAGAAGAGAAAAGAGAAAAGAAGGGAAAAGAGAAAAGAAGAGAATAGAGAAATGAGGAAAGAGAAAAGAAGAGAAAAGAGAAAAGAAGAGAAACGGGAAAAGAGAAAAGAAGAGAAAGGGGACAAGAGGAAAGAAGAGAGAAGAAGAGAAAAGAAGAGGATAGATAAAAGAGAAAAGAAGAGAAAAGAAGAGAAAAGAGAAAATAGAAAAGAAGAGGAAATAGAAAAGAGAAAAGAAGAGAAAAGAGAAAAGAAGAGAAAAGGAAAAAGAAGAGAAAAGTGAAAAGAGAAAAGAAGAGAAAAGAGAAAAGAGAAAAAAGAAAAGAGAAAAGAAAAGAGAAAAGAGAAAAGAACAGTGAAAAGAGAAAAGATGAGAAAAGAAATGAATAGACGAGAAAAGAGAAAAGAAGAGAAAAGAAATTAAAAGAAGAGAAAAGAGAAAAGAAGAGAAAAGAATAGAAAAGAAGAGAAAAGAGAAAAGAAGAGAAAAGAAGAGAAAAGAGAAAAGAAGAGAGAAGAAGAGAAAAGAAGAGGGTAGAGAAAATAGAAAACAAGAGAATAGAAGAGAATAGAGAAAATAGAAAAGAAGAGGATATAGAAAAGAGAAAAGAAGAGTAAAGAGAAAAGAGATAAGAAGAGAAAAGAGAAAAGATGAGAAAATGGAAAAGACGAAAGAAGAGAAAAGAATAGAAGAGAAAAAAGAGACAAGAAGAGAAAGAGAAAAGAAGAGAAAAGAGAAATGAGAAAAGAGAAAAGAAGAGGGAATGGAGAAGAAGAGAAAAGAGAAAAGAAGAGAAAAGATAAAAGAGAATAGAAGAGAAAAGGGAACAGAGGAAAGAAGACAAAAGAGAACAGAAGAGAATAGAGAAAAGAGAAAAGAGAAAAGAAGAAAAAAGAAGAGAAAAGAGAAAAGAAGAGAAAAGGGAAAAGAGAAAAGAAGAGAAAGGGGACAAGAGAAAAGAAGAGAGAAGAGAAAAGAAGAGGATAGAGAAAAGAGAAAACAAGAGAAAAAAAGAGAAAAGAGAAAATAGAAAAGAAGACGAAATAGAAAAGAGACAAGAGAGAAGAAGAGTAAAGAGATAAGAGATAAGAAGAGAAAAGAGAAAAGAAGAGAAAAAAAGAAAAAGAGAATAGAGAAAAGAAGAGAAAAGAGAAATGAGAAAAGATGAGAAAAAAGAGAAAAGAAGAGAATAGAGAAGAGATGAAAAAAGAAAAGAGACAAGAATAGAAAAGAGAATAGAGAAATGAGAAATGAAGAAAAAAGCAGAGAAAGAAGAGAAAAGAGAAAAGAAAAGAGATAAAGAGAAAAGAAGAGAAAAAAGTGAAAAGAGTAAAGAAGAGAAAAGAAGAGAAATGAGAAAAGAAGAGAAAAGAGAAAAGAGAAATGTGATAAGAAGAGAAAAAAGAAAAGAGAAAAGAAGCGAAAAGAGAAATGAGAAAAGAAGAGAAAAAAGAGAAAAGAAGAGAATAGAGAAAAGATGAGAAAAGATAAAAGAGAACAGTGAATAGAAGAGAAAAGAATAGAAAAGAGAAAAGAGAAATGAGAAATGAAGAGAAAAGCAGAAAAAAGAAGAGAAAAGAGAAAAGAAAAGAGATAAAGAGAATTGAAGAGAAAAAAAGTGAATAGAGTAAAGAAGAGAAAAGAAGAGAAATGAGAAAAGAAGAGAAAAGAGAAATGAGATAAGAAAAGAGAAATGAGTAAAGAAGTGAAAAGAGAAAAAGAGAATAGAGAAAAGAAGTGAAAAGGGAAAAGAGAAAAGAAGAGAAAAGAAGAGAAAAATGAAAAGAGAAAGGAATGGAAAAGTGAAAAGCGAAAAGAGAATATATAGAGAAAAGAAGAGAATAGAAGAGAAAAGAAGAGAAAAGAGAAAAGAAGAGAATAGAGAAATGAGGAAAGCGAAAAGAAGAGAAAAGAAGAGAAAAGAGAAGAGAAAAAAGTGAAAAGAGTAAAGAAGAGAAAAGAAGAGAAATGAGAAAAGAAGAGAAAAGAGAAAAGAGAAATGTGATAAGAAGAGAAAAGAGAGAAGAGAAAAGAAGAGTAAAGAGAAAAGATATAAGAAGAGAAAAGAGAAAAGAAGAGAAAATGGAAAAGAGGAAAGAAGAGAAAAAAATAGAGGAGAAAAAAGAGACAAGAAGAGAAAGAGAAAAGAAGAAAAAAGTGAAATGAGAAAAGAGAAAAGAAGAGGGACTGGAGAAGAAGAGAAAAGAGAAAAGAAGAGAAAAGATAAAAGAGAATAAAAGAGAATAGGGAACAGAGGAAAGAAGACAAAAGAGAACAGAAGAGAATAGAGAAAAGAGAAAAGAAGAAAAAAGAAGATAGAGAAAAGAATAGAGAAAAGAAGAGAAATTAAAAAAGAGAAATGGGAAAAGAAGAGAAAAGGGAAAAGAGAAAAGAACAGAAAAGACAATAGGGAAAAGTGAATAGAAGAGAAAAGAATAGAAAAGAGAAAAGAGAAAAGTCGAGAAAAGAGAAAAGAAAGGAAATGGGAAAAGAGAAAAGAAGAGAAAAGAGAAAAAAGAGAAAAGGAAAAAGAAGAGAAAAGGGAAAAGGGAAAAGAAGAGAAAAGAGAAAAGAGAAAAAAGAAAAGAGAAAAGAAAAGAGAAAAGAGAAAAGAACAGTGAAAAGAGAAAAGAAGAGAAAAGAAATGAAAAGACGAGAAAAGAGAAAAGAAGAGAAAAGAGAAAAGAAGAGAAACGGGAAAAGAGAAAAGAAGAGAAAGGGGACAAGAGGAAAGAAGAGAGAAGAAGAGAAAGAAGAGGATAGAGAAAAGAGAAAAGAAGAGAAAAGTAGAGAAAAGAGAAAATAGAAAAGAAGAGGAAATAGAAAAGAGAAAAGAAGAGTAAAGAGAAAAGAGATAAGAAGAGAAAAGAGAAAAGAAGAGAAAATGGAAAAGAGGAAAGAAGAGGATAGAGAAAAGAGAAAAGAAGAGAAAAGAAGAGAAAAGAGAAAATAGAAAAGAAGAGGAAATAGAAAAGAGAAAAGAGAAAAGAAGAGTAAAGAGAAAAGAGATAAGAAGAGAAAAGAGAAAAGAAGAGAAAATGGAAAAGACGAAAGAAGAGAAAAGAAGAGAAAAATGAAAAGAGAAAGGAATGGAAAAGTGAAAAGCGAAAAGAGAATATATAGAGAAAAGAAGAGAATAGAAGAGAAAAGAAGAGAAAAGAGAAAAGAAGAGAATAGAGAAATGAGGAAAGAGAAAAGAAGAGAAAAGAAGAGAAAAGAGAAAAGAAGAGAAAAGGGAAAAGAGAAAAGAAGAGAAAGGGGACAAGAGAAAAGAAGAGAGAACAGAAAAGAAGAGGATAGAGAAAAGAGAAAAGAAGAGAGAAGAAGAGAAAAGAGAAAATAGAAAAGAAGAGGAAATAGAAAAGAGACAAGAGAAAAGAAGAGTAAAGAGAAAAGAGATAAGAAGAGAAAAGAGAAAAGAAGTGAAAATGGAAAAGAGGAAAGAAGAGAAAAGAATAGAGGAGAAAAAAGAGACAAGAAGAGAAAGAGAAAAGAAGAGAAAAGTGAAATGAGAAATGAGAAAAGAAGAGGGACTGGAGAAGAAGAGAAAAGAGAAAAGAAGAGAAAAGATAAAAGAGAATAAAAGAGAAAAGGGAACAGAGTAAAGAAGACAAAAGAGAACAGAAGAGAATAGAGAAAAGAGACAAGAAGAAAAAAGAAGATAGAAGAAGAGAAAAGAGAACAGAAGAAAATAGAGAAAAGAGAAAAGCGAACAGAAGATAAAAGAAGAGAAAAGAATAGAGAAAAGAAGAGAATTGAAAAAAGAGAAATGGGAAAAGAAGAGAAAAGGGAAAAGAGAAAAGAACAGAAAAGAGAAAAGGGAAAAGTGAATAGAAGAGAAAAGAATAGAAAAGAGAAAAGAGAAAAGTCGAGAAAAGAGAAAAGAAAGGAAATGGGAAAAGAGAAAAGAAGAGAAAAGAGAAAAGAAGAGAAAAGGAAAAAGAAGAGAAAAGGGAAAAGAGAAAAGAAGAGAAAAGAGAAAAGAGAAAAAAGAAAAGAGAAAAGAGAAAAGAACAGTGAAAAGAGAAAAGAAGAGAAAAGAAATGAATAGACGAGAAAAGAGAAAAGAAGAGAAAAGAAATTAAAAGAAGAGAAAAGAGAAAAGAAGAGAAAAGAAGAGAAAAGAAGAGAAAAGAGAAAAGAAGAGAAAAGAAGAGAAAAGAGAAAAGAAGAGAGAAGAAGAGAAAAGAAGAGGATAGAGAAAATAGAAAACAAGAGAATAGAAGAGAATAGAGAAAATAGAAATGAAGAGGATATAGAAAAGAGAAAAGAGAAAAGAGATAAGAAGAGAAAAGAGAAAAGAACAGTGAAAAGAGAAAAGAAATGAATAGACGAGAAAAGAGAAAAGAAGAGAAAAGAAATTAAAAGAAGAGAAAAGAGAAAAGAAGAGAAAAGAAGAGAAAAGAAGAGAAAAGAGAAAAGAAGAGAAAAGAGAAAAGAAGAGAGAAGAAGAGAAAAGAAGAGGATAGAGAAAATAGAAAACAAGAGAATAGAAGAGAATAGAGAAAATAGAAAAGAAGAGGATATAGAAAAGAGAAAAGAAGAGTAAAGAGAAAAGAGATAAGAAGAGAAAAGAGAAAAGAAGTGAAAAGAGAAAATAGACAAGAGAAAAGAAGAGAAAATGGAAAAGAGATAAGAAGAGAATAGAGAAAGAGAAAAGAAGAGAAAAGAGAAATGAGAAAAGAGAAAAGAAGAGGGAATGGAGAAGAAGAGAAAAGAGAAAAGAAGAGAAAAGATAAAAGAGAATAAAAGAGAAAAGGGAACAGAGGAAAGAAGACAAAAGAGAACAGAAGAGAATAGAGAAAAGAGAAATGTGATAAGAAGAGAAAAGAGAAAAGAGAAAAGAAGAGAAAAGAGAATAGAGAATAGAGAAAAGAAGAGAAAAGGGAAAAGAAGAGAAAAGAGAAAAGAGAAATGTGATAAGAAGAGAAAAGAGAAAAGAGAAAAGAAGAGAAAAGAAAATAGAGAATAGAGAAAAGAAGAGAAAAGGGAAAAGAGAAAAGAAGAGAAAAGGGAAAAGAGAAAAGAAGAGATAAGAACAGAAAAATGAAAAGAGAAAGGAAGAGAAAAGTGAAAAGCGTAAAGAGAATATATAGAGAAAAGAAGAGAATAGAAGAGAAAAGAGAAAAGAAGGGAAAAGAGAAAAGAAGAGAATAGAGAAATGAGGAAAGAGAAAAGAAGAGAAAAGAGAAAAGAAGAGAAACGGGAAAAGAGAAAAGAACAGAAAGGGGACAAGAGGAAAGAAGAGAGAAGAAGAGAAAAGAAGAGGATAGAGAAAAGAGAAAAGAAGAGAAAATTAGAGAAAAGAGAAAATAGAAAAGAAGAGGAAATAGAAAAGAGAAAAGAAGAGTAAAGAGAAAAGAGATAAGAAGAGAAAAGAGAAAAGAAGAGAAAATGGAAAAGAGGAAAGAAGAGGATAGAGAAAAGAGAAAAGAAGAGAAAAGAAGAGAAAAGAGAAAATAGAAAAGAAGAGGAAATAGAAAAGAGAAAAGAGAAAAGAAGAGTAAAGAGAAAAGAGATAAGAAGAGAAAAGAGAAAAGAAGAGAAAATGGAAAAGACGAAAGAAGAGAAAAGAATAGAAGAGAAAAAAGAGACAAGAAGAGAAAGAGAAAAGAAGAGAAAAGAGAAATGAGAAAAGAGAAAAGAAGAGGGAATGGAGAAGAAGAGAAAAGAGAAAAGAAGAGAAAAGATAAAAGAGAATAGAAGAGAAAAGGGAACAGAGGAAAGAAGACAAAAGAGAACAGAAGACAATAGAGAAAAGAGAAAAGAGAAAAGAAGAAAAAAGAAGAGAAAAGAGAAAAGAAGAGAAAAGGGAAAAGAGAAAAGAAGAGAAAGGGGACAAGAGAAAAGAAGAGAGAAGAGAAAAGAAGAGGATAGAGAAAAGAGAAAACAAGAGAAAAGAAGAGAAAAGAGAAAATAGAAAAGAAGACGAAATAGAAAAGAGACAAGAGAGAAGAAGAGTAAAGAGAAAAGAGATAAGAAGAGAAAAGAGAAAAGAAGAGAAAATGGAAAAGAGGAAAGAAGAGAAAAAAAGAAAAAGAGAATAGAGAAAAGAAGAGAAAAGAGAAATGAGAAAAGATGAGAAAAAAGAGAAAAGAAGAGAATAGAGAAGAGATGAAAAAAGAAAAGAGACAAGAATAGAAAAGAGAAAAGAGAAATGAGAAATGAAGAAAAAAGCAGAGAAAAGAGAAAAGAAAAGAGATAAAGAGAAAAGAAGAGAAAAAAGTGAAAAGAGTAAAGAAGAGAAAAGAAGAGAAATGAGAAAAGAAGAGAAAAGAGAAAAGAGAAATGTGATAAGAAGAGAAAAAAGAAAAGAGAAAACAAGCGAAAAGAGAAATGAGAAACGAAGAGATAAAAGAGAAAAGAAGAGAATGGAGAAAAGATGAGAAAAGATAAAAGAGAACAGTGAATAGAAGAGAAAAGAATAGAAAAGAGAAAAGAGAAATGAGAAATGAAGAGAAAAGCAGAAAAAAGAAGAGAAAAGAGAAAAGAAAAGAGATAAAGAGAATTGAAGAGAAAAAAAGTGAATAGAGTAAAGAAGAGAAAAGAAGAGAAATGAGAAAAGAAGAGAAAAGAGAAATGAGATAAGAAAAGAGAAATGAGTAAAAAAGTGAAAAGAGAAAAAGAGAATAGAGAAAAGAAGTGAAAAGGGAAAAGAGAAAAGAAGAGAATAGAAGAGAAAAATGAAAAGAGAAAGGAATGGAAAAGTGAAAAGCGAAAAGAGAATATATAGAGAAAAGAAGAGAATAGAAGAGAAAAGAAGAGAATAGAGAAATGAGGAAAGAGAAAAGAAGAGAAAAGAAGAGAAAAGAGAAAAGAAGAGAAAAGGGAAAAGGAGAAAAGAAGAGAAAGGGGACAAGAGAAAAGAAGAGAGAACAGAAAAGAAGAGGATAGAGAAAAGAGAAAAGAAGAGAAAAGAAGAGAAAAGAGAAAATAGAAAAGAAGAGGAAATAGAAAAGAGACAAGAGAAAAGAAGAGTAAAGAGAAAAGAGATAAGAAGAGAAAAGAGAAAAGAAGTGAAAATGGAAAAGAGGAAAGAAGAGAAAAGAATAGAGGAGAAAAAAGAGACAAGAAGAGAAAGAGAAAAGAAGAGAAAAGTGAAATGAGAAATGAGAAAAGAAGAGGGACTGGAGAAGAAGAGAAAAGAGAAAAGAAGAGAAAAGATAAAAGAGAATAAAAGAGAAAAGGGAACAGAGGAAAGAAGACAAAAGAGAACAGAAGAGAATAGAGAAAAGAGACAAGAAGAAAAAAGAAGATAGAAGAAGAGAAAAGAGAACAGAAGAAAATAGAGAAAAGAGAAAAGCGAACAGAAGATAAAAGAAGAGAAAAGAATAGAGAAAAGAAGAGAATTGAAAAAAGAGAAATGGGAAAAGAAGAGAAAAGGGAAAAGAGAAAAGAACAGAAAAGAGAAAAGGGTAAAGTGAATAGAAGAGAAAAGAATAGAAAGGAGAAAAGAGAAAAGTCGAGAAAAGAGAAAAGAAAGGAAATGGGAAAAGAGAAAAGAAGAGAAAAGAGAAAAGAAGAGAAAAGGAAAAAGAAGAGAAAAGGGAAAAGAGAAAAGAGAAAAGAGAAAAGAGAAAAAAGAAAAGAGAAAAGAAAAGAGAAAAGAGAAAAGAACAGTGAAAAGAGAAAAGAAGAGAAAAGAAATGAATAGACGAGAAAAGAGAAAAGAAGAGAAAAGAAATTAAAAGAAGAGAAAAGAGAAAAGAAGAGAAAAGAAGAGAAAAGAAGAGAAAAGAGAAAAGAAGAGAAAAGAAGAGAAAAGAGAAAAGAAAAGAGAAGAAGAGAAAAGAAGAGGATAGAGAAAATAGAAAACAAGAGAATAGAAGAGAATAGAGAAAATAGAAAAGAAGAGGATATAGAAAAGAGAAAAGAAGAGTAAAGAGAAAAGAGATAAGAAGAGAAAAGAGAAAAGAAGTGAAAAGAGAAAATAGACAAGAGAAAAGAAGAGAAAATGGAAAAGAGATAAGAAGAGAATAGAGAAAGAGAAAAGAAGAGAAAAGAGAAATGAGAAAAGAGAAAAGAAGAGGGAATGGAGAAGAAGAGAAAAGAGAAAAGAAGAGAAAAGATAAAAGAGAATAAAAGAGAAAAGGGAACAGAGGAAAGAAGACAAAAGAGAACAGAAGAGAATAGAGAAAAGAGAAATGTGATAAGAAGAGAAAAGAGAAAAGAAGAGAAAAGAGAATAGAGAATAGAGAAAAGAAGAGAAAAGGGAAAAGAAGAGAAAAGAGAAAAGAGAAATGTGATAAGAAGAGAAAAGAGAAAAGAGAAAAGAAGAGAAAAGAGAATAGAGAATAGAGAAAAGAAGAGAAAAGGGAAAAGAGAAAAGAAGAGAAAAGAGAAAAGAGAAAAAAGAAAAGAGAAAAGAATAGAAAAGACAAAGGAGAAAAGAACAGTGAAAAGAGAAAAAGAGAGAAAATAAATGAAAAGAAGCGAAAAGCGAAAAGAAGAGAAAAGAAGAGAAAAGAGAAGAGAAAAAAGTGAAAAGAGTAAAGAAGAGAAAAGAAGAGAAATGAGAAAAGAAGAGAAAAGAGAAAAGAGAAATGTGATAAGAAGCGAAAAGAGAAAAGAGAAAAGAAGAGAAAAGAGAATAGAGAATAGAGAAAAGAAGAGAAAAGGGAAAAGAGAAAAGAAGAGAAAAGGGAAAAGAGAAAAGAAGAGATAAGAACAGAAAAATGAAAAGAGAAAGGAAGAGAAAAGTGAAAAGCGAAAAGAGAATATATAGAGAAAAGAAGAGAATAGAAGAGAAAAGAGAAAAGAAGGGAAAAGAGAAAAGAAGAGAATAGAGAAATGAGGAAAGAGAAAAGAAGAGAAAAGAGAAAAGAAGAGAAACGGGAAAAGAGAAAAGAAGAGAAAGGGGACAAGAGGAAAGAAGAGAGAAGAAGAGAAAAGAAGAGGATAGATAAAAGAGAAAAGAAGAGAAAAGAAGAGAAAAGAGAAAATAGAAAAGAAGAGGAAATAGAAAAGAGAAAAGAAGAGTAAAGAGAAAAGAGATAAGAAGAGAAAAGAGAAAAGAAGAGAAAATGGAAAAGAGGAAAGAAGAGGATAGAGAAAAGAGAAAAGAAGAGAAAAGAAGAGAAAAGAGAAAATAGAAAAGAAGAGGAAATAGAAAAGAGAAAAGAGAAAAGAAGAGTAAAGAGAAAAGAGATAAGAAGAGAAAAGAGAAAACCAGAGAAAATGGAAAAGACGAAAGAAGAGAAAAGAATAGAAGAGAAAAAAGAGACAAGAAGAGAAAGAGAAAAGAAGAGAAAAGAGAAATGAGAAAAGAGAAAAGAAGAGGGAATGGAGAAGAAGAGAAAAGAGAAAAGAAGAGAAAAGATGAAAGAGAATAGAAGAGAAAAGGGAACAGAGGAAAGAAGACAAAAGAGAACAGAAGAGAATAGAGAAAAGAGAAAAGAGAAAAGAAGAAAAAAGAAGATAGAAGAAGAGAAAAGAGAAAAGAGTAAAGAAGAGAAAAGAGAACAGAAGAGAATAGACAAAAGAGAAAAGAGAACAGAAGGTAAAAGAAGAGAAAAGAATAGAGAAAAGAAGAGAAAAGGGAAAAGAGAAAAAAGAAAAGAGAAAAGAAAAGAGAAAAGAACAGTGAAAAGAAGAGAAAAATGAAAAGACGAGAAAAGAGAAAAGAAGAGAAAAGTGAAATGAGAAATGAGAAAAGAAGAGGGACTGGAGAAGAAGAGAAAAGAGAAAAGAAGAGAAAAGATAAAAGAGAATAAAAGAGAAAAGGGAACAGAGGAAAGAAGACAAAAGAGAACAGAAGAGAATAGAGAAAAGAGACAAGAAGAAAAAAGAAGATAGAAGAAGAGAAAAGAGAACAGAAGAAAATAGAGAAAAGAGAAAAGCGAACAGAAGATAAAAGAAGAGAAAAGAATAGAGAAAAGAAGAGAATTGAAAAAAGAGAAATGGGAAAAGAAGAGAAAAGGGAAAAGAGAAAAGAACAGAAAAGAGAAAAGGGAAAAGTGAATAGAAGAGAAAAGAATAGAAAAGAGAAAAGAGAAAAGTCGAGAAAAGAGAAAAGAAAGGAAATGGGAAAAGAGAAAAGAAGAGAAAAGAGAAAAGAAGAGAAAAGGAAAAAAGAAGAGAAAAGGGAAAAGAGAAAAGAAGAGAAAAGAGAAAAGAGAAAAAAGAAAAGAGAAAAGAAAAGAGAAAAGAGAAAAGAACAGTGAAAAGAGAAAAGAAGAGAAAAGAAATGAATAGACGAGAAAAGAGAAAAGAAGAGAAAAGAAATTAAAAGAAGAGAAAAGAGAAAAGAAGAGAAAAGAAGAGAAAAGAAGAGAAAAGAGAAAAGAAGAGAAAAGAAGAGAAAAGAGAAAAGAAGAGAGAAGAAGAGAAAAGAAGAGGATAGAGAAAATAGAAAACAAGAGAATAGAAGAGAATAGAGAAAATAGAAATGAAGAGGATATAGAAAAGAGAAAAGAGAAAAGAGATAAGAAGAGAAAAGAGAAAAGAAGTGAAAAGAGAAAATAGACAAGAGAAAAGAAGAGAAAATGGAAAAGAGATAAGAAGAGAATAGAGAAAGAGAAAAGAAGAGAAAAGAGAAATGAGAAAAGAGAAAAGAAGAGGGAATGGAGAAGAAGAGAAAAGAGAAAAGAAGAGAAAAGATAAAAGAGAATAAAAGAGAAAAGGGAACAGAGGAAAGAAGACAAAAGAGAACAGAAGAGAATAGAGAAAAGAGAAATGTGATAAGAAGAGAAAAGAGAAAAGAGAAAAGAAGAGAAAAGAGAATAGAGAATAGAGAAAAGAAGAGAAAAGGGAAAAGAAGAGAAAAGAGAAAAGAGAAATGTGATAAGAAGAGAAAAGAGAAAAGAGAAAAGAAGAGAAAAGAGAATAGAGAATAGAGAAAAGAAGAGAAAAGGGAAAAGAGAAAAGAAGAGAAAAGAGAATAGAGAATAGAGAAAAGAAGAGAAAAGGGAAAAGAGAAAAGAAGAGAAAAGAGAAAAGAGAAAAAAGAAAAGAGAAAAGAATAGAAAAGACAAAAGAGAAAAGAACAGTGAAAAGAGAAAAGGAGAGAAAATAAATGAAAAGAAGCGAAAAGCGAAAAGAAGAGAAAGAAGAGAAAAGAGAAGAGAAAAAAGTGAAAAGAGTAAAGAAGAGAAAAGAAGAGAAATGAGAAAAGAAGAGAAAAGAGAAAAGAGAAATGTGATAAGAAGCGAAAAGAGAAAAGAGAAAAGAAGAGAAAAGAGAATAGAGAATAGAGAAAAGAAGAGAAAAGGGAAAAGAGAAAAGAAGAGAAAAGGGAAAAGAGAAAAGAAGAGATAAGAACAGAAAAATGAAAAGAGAAAGGAAGAGAAAAGTGAAAAGCGAAAAGAGAATATATAGAGAAAAGAAGAGAATAGAAGAGAAAAGAGAAAAGAAGGGAAAAGAGAAAAGAAGAGAATAGAGAAAAGAGAAAAGAAGAGAAAAGAAGAGAAAAGAGAAAATAGAAAAGAAGAGGAAATAGAAAAGAGAAAAGAGAAAAGAAGAGTAAAGAGAAAAGAGATAAGAAGAGAAAAGAGAAAAGAAGAGAAAATGGAAAAGACGAAAGAAGAGAAAAGAATAGAAGAGAAAAAAGAGACAAGAAGAGAAAGAGAAAAGAAGAGAAAAGAGAAATGAGAAAAGAGAAAAGAAGAGGGAATGGAGAAGAAGAGAAAAGAGAAAAGAAGAGAAAAGATGAAAGAGAATAGAAGAGAAAAGGGAACAGAGGAAAGAAGACAAAAGAGAACAGAAGAGAATAGAGAAAAGAGAAAAGAGAAAAGAAGAAAAAAGAAGATAGAAGAAGAGAAAAGAGAAAAGATTAAAGAAGAGAAAATAGAACAGAAGAGAATAGACAAAAGAGAAAAGAGAACAGAAGGTAAAAGAAGAGAAAAGAATCGAGAAAAGAAGAGAAAAGGGAAAAGAGAAAAAAAAGAACAGAGAAATGAGAAAAGAAAAGGGAAGAGAAAAGAAGAGAAAAGAGAAAAGAAGAGAAAAGAAAAAAGAAGAGAAAAGGGAAAAGAGTAAAGAAGAGAAAGGAAGAAAAAAGAGACAAAAGAAAAGAGTGAAGAAGAGAAAAGAGAAAAGAAGAGAAAAAAGAGAAAAGAAGAGAGTAGAGAAAAGAAAAGATAAAAGAGAAAAGTGAATAGAAGAGAAAAGAATAGAAAAGCGAAAAAAGAAATGAGAAATGAAGAGAAAAGAAGAGAAAAGAGAAAAGAAGAGAAAAGGGAAAAGAGAAAAGAAAAGATATAAAGAGAATAGAAGAGAAATAAGGGAAAAGAATAAAGAAGAGAAAAGAAGAGAAAAGAAGAGAAAAGAGAAAAGAGTAAAGAAGAGAAAGAGAAAAGAGAAAAGAAGAGAACAAAAGGGAAAAGAGAAAAGAGAATATATAGAGAAAAGAAGAGAATAGAAGAGAAAAGAAGAGAAAAGAGAAAAGAAGAGGAAATAGAAAAGAGACAAGAGAAAAGAAGAGTAAAGAGAAAAGAGATAAGAAGAGAAAAGAGAAAAGAAGAGAAAATGGAAAAGAGGAAAGAAGAGAAAAAAGAAAAAGAGAATAGAGATAAGAAGAGAAAAGAGAAATGAGAAAAGATGAGAAAAAAGAGAAAAGAAGAGAATAGAGAAGAGATGAAAAAAGATAAAAGAGAAAAGTGAATAGAAGAGAAAAGAATAGAAAAGAGAAAAGAGAAATGAGAAATGAAGAGAAAAGAAGAGAAAAAAGTAAAGAAGACAAAAGAAAATAGAAAATTGGGCAAAGAAAAGAAAAGGGAAAAGAGATAAAGAGAATAGAGAAAAGAAGAGAAAAGAGAAATGAGAAAAGAAGAGACAAAAGAGAAAAGAAGAGAATAGAGAAAAGATGAGAAAAGATAAAAGAGAACAGTGAATAGAAGGGAAAAGAATAGAAAAGAGAAATGAGAAATGAAGAGAAAAGCAGAGAAAAGAAGAGAAAAGAGAAAAGAAAAGAGATAAAGAGAATTGAAGAGAAAAAAGTGAAAAGAGTAAAGAAGAGAAAAGAAGAGAAATGAGAAAAGAAGCGAAAAGAGAAAAAGAGAATAGAGAAAAGAAGTGAAAAGGGAAAAGAGAAAAGAACAAAAAAGAAGATAGAAGAAGAGAAAAGAGAACAGAAGGAAATAGAGAAAAGAGAAAAGCGATCAGAAGATAAAAGAAGAGAAAAGAATAGAGAAAAGAAGAGAAAAGGGAAAAGAGAAAAGAAGATAAAAGAGAAAAGAGAAAAAAAGAAAAGAGAAAAGAAGAGAAAAGAGAAAAGAGAAAAGAAAAGGGAAGAGAAAAGAAGAGAAAAGACAAAAGAAGAGAAAAGAGAAAAGTAGAGAAAAGGGAAAAGAGAAAAGAAGAGAAAGGGGACAAGAGAAAAGAAGAGAGAACAGAAAAGAAGAGGATAGAGAAAAGAGAAAACAAGAGAAAAGAAGAGAAAAGAGAAAATAGAAAAGAAGAGGAAATAGAAAAGAGACAAGAGAAGAAGAGTAAAGAGAAAAGAGATAAGAAGAGAAAAGAGAAAAGAAGAGAAAATGTAAAAGAGGAAAGAAGAGAAAAAATAGAGGAGAAAAAAGAGACAAGAAGAGAAAGAGAAAAGAAGAGAAAAGAGAAGAGAAAAAAGTGAAAAGAGTAAAGAAGAGAAAAGAAGAGAAATGAGAAAAGAAGAGAAAAGAGAAAAGAGAAATGTGATAAGAAGCGAAAAGAGAAAAGAGAAAAGAAGAGAAAAGAGAATAGAGAATAGAGAAAAGAAGAGAAAAGGGAAAAGAGAAAAGAAGAGAAAAGGGAAAAGAGAAAAGAAGAGATAAGAACAGAAAAATGAAAAGAGAAAGGAAGAGAAAAGTGAAAAGCGAAAAGAGAATATAGAGAAAAGAAGAGAATAGAAGAGAAAAGAGAAAAGAAGGGAAAAGAGAAAAGAAGAGAATAGAGAAATGAGGAAAGAGAAAAGAAGAGAAAAGAGAAAAGAAGAGAAACGGGAAAAGAGAAAAGAAGAGAAAGGGGACAAGAGGAAAGAAGAGAGAAGAAGAGAAAAGAAGAGGATAGAGAAAAGAGAAAAGAAGAGAAAATTAGAGAAAAGAGAAAATAGAAAAGAAGAGGAAATAGAAAAGAGAAAAGAAGAGTAAAGAGAAAAGAGATAAGAAGAGAAAAGAGAAAAGAAGAGAAAATGGAAAAGAGGAAAGAAGAGGATAGAGAAAAGAGAAAAGAAGAGAAAAGAAGAGAAAAGAGAAAATAGAAAAGAAGAGGAAATAGAAAAGAGAAAAGAGAAAAGAAGAGTAAAGAGAAAAGAGATAAGAAGAGAAAAGAGAAAAGAAGAGAAAATGGAAAAGACGAAAGAAGAGAAAAGAATAGAAGAGAAAAAAGAGACAAGAAGAGAAAGAGAAAAGAAGAGAAAAGAGAAATGAGAAAAGAGAAAAGAAGAGGGAATGGAGAAGAAGAGAAAAGAGAAAAGAAGAGAAAAGATAAAAGAGAATAGAAGAGAAAAGGGAACAGAGGAAAGAAGACAAAAGAGAACAGAAGAGAATAGAGAAAAGAGAAAAGAGAAAAGAAGAAAAAAGAAGAGAAAAGAGAAAAGAAGAGAAAAGGGAAAAGAGAAAAGAAAAGAAAGGGGACAAGAGAAAAGAAGAGAGAAGAGAAAAGAAGAGGATAGAGAAAAGAGAAAAGAAGAGAAACGAGAAATGAGAAAAGAGAAAAGAAGCGGGAATGGAGAAGAAGAGAAAAGAGAAAAGAAGAGAAAAGATAAAAGAGAATAAAAGAGAAAAGGGAACAGAGGAAAGAAGACAAAAGAGAACAGAAGAGAATAGAGAAAAGAGAAATGTGATAAGAAGAGAAAAGAGAAAGAGAAAAGAAGAGAAACGAGAAATGAGAAAAGAGAAAAGAAGCGGGAATGGAGAAGAAGAGGAAAGAGAAAAGAAGAGAAAAGATAAAAGAGAATAAAAGAGAAAAGGGAACAGAGGAAAGAAGACAAAAGAGAACAGAAGAGAATAGAGAAAAGAGAAATGTGATAAGAAGAGAAAAGAGAAAAGAGAAAAGAAGAGAAAAGAGAATAGAGAATAGAGAAAAGAAGAGAAAAGGGAAAAGAAGAGAAAAGAGAAAAGAGAAATGTGATAAGAAGAGAAAAGAGAAAAGAGAAAAGAAGAGAAAAGAGAATAGAGAATAGAGAAAAGAAGAGAAAAGGGAAAAGAGAAAAGAAGAGAAAAGAGAAAAGAGAAAAAAGAAAAGAGAAAAGAATAGAAAAGACAAAGGAGAAAAGAACAGTGAAAAGAGAAAAGGAGAGAAAATAAATGAAAAGAAGCGAAAAGCGAAAAGAAGAGAAAAGAAGAGAAAAGAGAAGAGAAAAAAGTGAAAAGAGTAAAGAAGAGAAAAGAAGAGAAAAGAGAAAAGAGAAATGTGATAAGAAGCGAAAAGAGAAAAGAGAAAAGAAGAGAATAGAGAATAGAGAATAGAGAAAAGAAGAGAAAAGGGAAAAGAGAAAAGAAGAGAAAAGGGAAAAGAGAAAAGAAGAGATAAGAACAGAAAAATGAAAAGAGAAAGGAAGAGAAAAGTGAAAAGCGAAAAGAGAATATATAGAGAAAAGAAGAGAATAGAAGAGAAAAGAGAAAAGAAGGGAAAAGAGAAAAGAAGAGAATAGAGAAATGAGGAAAGAGAAAAGAAGAGAAAAGAGAAAAGAAGAGAAACGGGAAAAGAGAAAAGAAGAGAAAAAGGACAAGAGGAAAGAAGAGAGAAGAAGAGAAAAGAAGAGGATAGATAAAAGAGAAAAGAAGAGAAAAGAAGAGAAAAGGGAAAAGAGAAAAGAAGAGAAAAGAGAAACGAGAAAAAAGAAAAGAGAAAAGAAAAGAGAAAAGAGAAAAGAAGAGAAAAGAGAAAAGAAGAGAAAAGGAAAAAGAAGAGAAAAGGGAAAAGAGAAAAGAAGAGAATAGAAATTAAAAGAAGAGAAAAGAGAAAAGAAGAGAAAAGAAGAGAAAAGAGAAAAGAAGAGAAAAGAAGAGAAAAGAGAAAAGAAGAGAGAAGAAGAGAAAAGAAGAGGATAGAGAAAATAGAAAACAAGAGAATAGAAGAGAATAGAGAAAATAGAAAAGAAGAGGATATAGAAAAGAGAAAAGAAGAGTAAAGAGAAAAGAGATAAGAAGAGAAAAGAGAAAAGAAGTGAAAAGAGAAAATAGACAAGAGAAAAGAAGAGAAAATGGAAAAGAGATAAGAAGAGAATAGAGAAAGAGAAAAGAAGAGAAAAGAGAAATGAGAAAAGAGAAAAGAAGAGGGAATGGAGAAGAAGAGAAAAGAGAAAAGAAGAGAAAAGATAAAAGAGAATAAAAGAGAAAAGGGAACAGAGGAACGAAGACAAAAGAGAACAGAAGAGAATAGAGAAAAGAGAAATGTGATAAGAAGAGAAAAGAGAAAAGAGAAAAGAAGAGAAAAGAGAATAGAGAATAGAGAAAAGAAGAGAAAAGGGAAAAGAAGAGAAAAGGGAAAAGAAGAGAAAAGAGAAAAGAGAAATGTGATAAGAAGAGAAAAGAGAAAAGAAGAGAAAAGAGAATAGAGAATAGAGAAAAGAAGAGAAAAGGGAAAAGAGATAAGAAGAGAAAAGAGAAAAGAAGTGAAAATGGAAAAGAGGAAAGAAGAGAAAAGAATAGAGGAGAAAAAAGAGACAAGAAGAGAAACAGAAAAGAAGAGAAAAGTGAAATGAGAAATGAGAAAAGAAGAGGGACTGGAGAAGAAGAGAAAAGAGAAAAGAAGAGAAAAGATAAAAGAGAATAAAAGAGAAAAGGGAACAGAGGAAAGAAGACAAAAGAGAACAGAAGAGAATAGAGAAAAGAGACAAGAAGAAAAAAGAAGATAGAAGTAGAGAAAAGAGAACAGAAGAAAATAGAGAAAAGAGAAAAGCGAACAGAAGATAAAAGAAGAGAAAAGAATAGAGAAAAGAAGAGAATTGAAAAAAGAGAAATGGGAAAAGAAGAGAAAAGGGAAAAGAGAAAAGAACAGAAAAGAGTAAAGGGAAAAGTGAATAGAAGAGAAAAGAATAGAAAAGAGCAAAGAGAAAAGTCGAGAAAAGAGAAAAGAAAGGAAATGGGAAAAGAGAAAAGAACAGAAAAGAGAAAAGAAGAGAAAAGGAAAAAGAAGAGAAAAGGGAAAAGAGAAAAGAAGAGAAAAGAGAAAAGAGAAAAAAGAAAAGAGAAATGAAAAGAGAAAAGAGAAAAGAACAGTGAAAAGAGAAAAGAAGAGAAAAGAAATGAATAGACGAGAAAAGAGAAAAGAAGAGAAAAGAAATTAAAAGAAGAGAAAAGAGAAAAGAAGAGAAAAGAAGAGAAAAGAAGAGAAAAGAGAAAAGAAGAGAAAAGAGAAAAGAAGAGAGAAGAAGAGAAAAGAAGAGGATAGAGAAAATAGAAAACAAGAGAATAGAAGAGAAATGAGAAAATAGAAAAGAAGAGGATATAGAAAAGAGAAAAGAAGAGTAAAGAGAAAAGCGATAAGAAGAGAAAAGAGAAAAGAAGTGAAAAGAGAAAATAGACAAGAGAAAAGAAGAGAAAATGGAAAAGAGATAAGAAGAGAATAGAGAAAGAGAAAAGAAGAGAAACGAGAAATGAGAAAAGAGAAAAGAAGAGGGAATGGAGAAGAAGAGAAAAGAGAAAAGAAGAGAAAAGATAAAAGAGAATAAAAGAGAAAAGGGAACAGAGGAAAGAAGACAAAAGAGAACAGAAGAGAATAGAGAAAAGAGAAATGTGATAAGAAGAGAAAAGAGAAAAGAGAAAAGAAGAGAAAAGAGAATAGAGAATAGAGAAAAGAAGAGAAAAGGGAAAAGAAGAGAAAAGAGAAAAGAGAAATGTGATAAGAAGAGAAAAGAGAAAAGAGAAAAGAAGAGAAAAGAGAATAGAGAATAGAGAAAAGAAGAGAAAAGGGAAAAGAGAAAAGAAGAGAAAAGAGAAAAGAGAAAAAAGAAAAGAGAAAAGAATAGAAAAGACAAAGGAGAAAAGAACAGTGAAAAGAGAAAAGGAGAGAAAATAAATGAAAAGAAGCGAAAAGCGAAAAGAAGAGAAAAGAAGAGAAAAGAGAAGAGAAAAAAGTGAAAAGAGTAAAGAAGAGAAAAGAAGAGAAAAGAGAAAAGAGAAATGTGATAAGAAGCGAAAAGAGAAAAGAGAAAAGAAGAGAAAAGAGAATAGAGAATAGAGAAAAGAAGAGAAAAGGGAAAAGAGAAAAGAAGAGAAAAGGGAAAAGAGAAAAGAAGAGATAAGAACAGAAAAATGAAAAGAGAAAGGAAGAGAAAAGTGAAAAGCGAAAAGAGAATATATAGAGAAAAGAAGAGAATAGAAGAGAAAAGAGAAAAGAAGGGAAAAGAGAAAAGAAGAGAATAGAGAAATGAGGAAAGAGAAAAGAAGAGAAAAGAGAAAAGAAGAGAAACGGGAAAAGAGAAAAGAAGAGAAAAAGGACAAGAGGAAAGAAGAGAGAAGAAGAGAAAAGAAGAGGATAGATAAAAGAGAAAAGAAGAGAAAAGAAGAGAAAAGAGAAAATAGAAAAGAAGAGGAAATAGAAAAGAGAAAAGAAGAGAAAAGAGAAAAGAAGAGAAAAGGAAAAAGAAGAGAAAAGGGAAAAGAGAAAAGAAGAGAAAAGAGAAACGAGAAAAAAGAAAAGAGAAAAGAAAAGAGAAAAGAGAAAAGAAGAGAAAAGAGAAAAGAAGAGAAAAGGAAAAAGAAGAGAAAAGGGAAAAGAGAAAAGAAGAGAAAAGAAATTAAAAGAAGAGAAAAGAGAAAAGAAGAGAAAAGAAGAGAAAAGAAGAGAAAAGAGAAAAGAAGAGAAAAGAAGAGAAAAGAGAAAAGAAGAGAGAAGAAGAGAAAAGAAGAGGATAGAGAAAATAGAAAACAAGAGAATAGAAGAGAATAGAGAAAATAGAAAAGAAGAGGATATAGAAAAGAGAAAAGAAGAGTAAAGAGAAAAGAGATAAGAAGAGAAAAGAGAAAAGAAGTGAAAAGAGAAAATAGACAAGAGAAAAGAAGAGAAAATGGAAAAGAGATAAGAAGAGAATAGAGAAAGAGAAAAGAAGAGAAAAGAGAAATGAGAAAAGAGAAAAGAAGAGGGAATGGAGAAGAAGAGAAAAGAGAAAAGAAGAGAAAAGAGAATAGAGAATAGAGAAAAGAAGAGAAAAGGGAAAAGAGAAAAGAAGAGAAAAGAGAAAAGAGAAAAAAGAAAAGAGAAAAGAATAGAAAAGACAAAGGAGAAAAGAACAGTGAAAAGAGAAAAGGAGAGAAAATAAATGAAAAGAAGCGAAAAGCGAAAAGAAGAGAAAAGAAGAGAAAAGAGAAGAGAAAAAAGTGAAAAGAGTAAAGAAGAGAAAAGAAGAGAAAAGAGAAAAGAGAAATGTGATAAGAAGCGAAAAGAGAAAAGAGAAAAGAAGAGAAAAGAGAATAGAGAATAGAGAAAAGAAGAGAAAAGGGAAAAGAGAAAAGAAGAGAAAAGGGAAAAGAGAAAAGAAGAGATAAGAACAGAAAAATGAAAAGAGAAAGGAAGAGAAAAGTGAAAAGCGAAAAGAGAATATATAGAGAAAAGAAGAGAATAGAAGAGAAAAGAGAAAAGAAGGGAAAAGAGAAAAGAAGAGAATAGAGAAATGAGGAAAGAGAAAAGAAGAGAAAAGAGAAAAGAAGAGAAACGGGAAAAGAGAAAAGAAGAGAAAAAGGACAAGAGGAAAGAAGAGAGAAGAAGAGAAAAGAAGAGGATAGATAAAAGAGAAAAGAAGAGAAAAGAAGAGAAAAGAGAAAATAGAAAAGAAGAGGAAATAGAAAAGAGAAAAGAAGAGAAAAGAGAAAAGAAGAGAAAAGGAAAAAGAAGAGAAAAGGGAAAAGAGAAAAGAGAAACGAGAAAAAAGAAAAGAGAAAAGAAAAGAGAAAAGAGAAAAGAAGAGAAAAGGAAAAAGAAGAGAAAAGGGAAAAGAGAAAAGAAGAGAAAAGAAATTAAAAGAAGAGAAAAGAGAAAAGAAGTGAAAAGAGAAAATAGACAAGAGAAAAGAAGAGAAAATGGAAAAGAGATAAGAAGAGAATAGAGAAAGAGAAAAGAAGAGAAAAGAGAAATGAGAAAAGAGAAAAGAAGAGGGAATGGAGAAGAAGAGAAAAGAGAAAAGAGAATAAAAGAGAAAAGGGAACAGAGGAAAGAAGACAAAAGAGAACAGAAGAGAATAGAGAAAAGAGACAAGAAGAAAAAAGAAGATAGAAGAAGAGAAAAGAGAACAGAAGAAAATAGAGAAAAGAGAAAAGCGAACAGAAGATAAAAGAAGAGAAAAGAATAGAGAAAAGAAGAGAATTGAAAAAAGAGAAATGGGAAAAGAAGAGAAAAGGGAAAAGAGAAAAGAACAGAAAAGAGTAAAGGGAAAAGTGAATAGAAGAGAAAAGAATAGAAAAGAGCAAAGAGAAAAGTCGAGAAAAGAGAAAAGAAAGGAAATGGGAAAAGAGAAAAGAACAGAAAAGAGAAAAGAAGAGAAAAGGAAAAAGAAGAGAAAAGGGAAAAGAGAAAAGAAGAGAAAAGAGAAAAGAGAAAAAAGAAAAGAGAAATGAAAAGAGAAAAGAGAAAAGAACAGTGAAAAGAGAAAAGAAGAGAAAAGAAATGAATAGACGAGAAAAGAGAAAAGAAGAGAAAAGAAATTAAAAGAAGAGAAAAGAGAAAAGAAGAGAAAAGAAGAGAAAAGAAGAGAAAAGAGAAAAGAAGAGAAAAGAAGAGAAAAGAGAAAAGAAGAGAGAAGAAGAGAAAAGAAGAGGATAGAGAAAAAAGAAAACAAGAGAATAGAAGAGAAATGAGAAAATAGAAAAGAAGAGGATATAGAAAAGAGAAAAGAAGATTAAAGAGAAAAGCGATAAGAAGAGAAAAGAGAAAAGAAGTGAAAAGAGAAAATAGACAAGAGAAAAGAAGAGAAAATGGAAAAGAGATAAGAAGAGAATAGAGAAAGAGAAAAGAAGAGAAACGAGAAATGAGAAAAGAGAAAAGAAGAGGGAATGGAGAAGAAGAGAAAAGAGAAAAGAAGAGAAAAGATAAAAGAGAATAAAAGAGAAAAGGGAACAGAGGAAAGAAGACAAAAGAGAACAGAAGAGAATAGAGAAAAGAGAAATGTGATAAGAAGAGAAAAGAGAAAAGAGAAAAGAAGAGAAAAGAGAATAGAGAATAGAGAAAAGAAGAGAAAAGGGAAAAGAAGAGAAAAGAGAAAAGAGAAATGTGATAAGAAGAGAAAAGAGAAAAGAGAAAAGAAGAGAAAAGAGAATAGAGAATAGAGAAAAGAAGAGAAAAGGGAAAAGAGAAAAGAAGAGAAAAGAGAAAAGAGAAAAAAGAAAAGAGAAAAGAATAGAAAAGACAAAGGAGAAAAGAACAGTGAAAAGAGAAAAGGAGAGAAAATAAATGAAAAGAAGCGAAAAGCGAAAAGAAGAGAAAAGAAGAGAAAAGAGAAGAGAAAAAAGTGAAAAGAGTAAAGAAGAGAAAAGAAGAGAAAAGAGAAAAGAGAAATGTGATAAGAAGCGAAAAGAGAAAAGAGAAAAGAAGAGAAAAGAGAATAGAGAATAGAGAAAAGAAGAGAAAAGGGAAAAGAGAAAAGAAGAGAAAAGGGAAAAGAGAAAAGAAGAGATAAGAACAGAAAAATGAAAAGAGAAAGGAAGAGAAAAGTGAAAAGCGAAAAGAGAATATATAGAGAAAAGAAGAGAATAGAAGAGAAAAGAGAAAAGAAGGGAAAAGAGAAAAGAAGAGAATAGAGAAATGAGGAAAGAGAAAAGAAGAGAAAAGAGAAAAGAAGAGAAACGGGAAAAGAGAAAAGAAGAGAAAAAGGACAAGAGGAAAGAAGAGAGAAGAAGAGAAAAGAAGAGGATAGATAAAAGAGAAAAGAAGAGAAAAGAAGAGAAAAGAGAAAATAGAAAAGAAGAGGAAATAGAAAAGAGAAAAGAAGAGAAAAGAGAAAAGAAGAGAAAAGGAAAAAGAAGAGAAAAGGGAAAAGAGAAAAGAAGAGAAAAGAGAAACGAGAAAAAAGAAAAGAGAAAAGAAAAGAGAAAAGAGAAAAGAAGAGAAAAGAGAAAAGAAGAGAAAAGGAAAAAGAAGAGAAAAGGGAAAAGAGAAAAGAAGAGAAAAGAAATTAAAAGAAGAGAAAAGAGAAAAGAAGAGAAAAGAAGAGAAAAGAAGAGAAAAGAGAAAAGAAGAGAAAAGAAGAGAAAAGAGAAAAGAAGAGAGAAGAAGAGAAAAGAAGAGGATAGAGAAAATAGAAAACAAGAGAATAAAAGAGAATAGAGAAAATAGAAAAGAAGAGGATATAGAAAAGAGAAAAGAAGAGTAAAGAGAAAAGAGATAAGAAGAGAAAAGAGAAAAGAAGTGAAAAGAGAAAATAGACAAGAGAAAAGAAGAGAAAATGGAAAAGAGATAAGAAGAGAATAGAGAAAGAGAAAAGAAGAGAAAAGAGAAATGAGAAAAGAGAAAAGAAGAGGGAATGGAGAAGAAGAGAAAAGAGAAAAGAAGAGAAAAGAGAATAGAGAATAGAGAAAAGAAGAGAAAAGGGAAAAGAGAAAAGAAGAGAAAAGAGAAAAGAGAAAAAAGAAAAGAGAAAAGAATAGAAAAGACAAAGGAGAAAAGAACAGTGAAAAGAGAAAAGGAGAGAAAATAAATGAAAAGAAGCGAAAAGCGAAAAGAAGAGAAAAGAAGAGAAAAGAGAAGAGAAAAAAGTGAAAAGAGTAAAGAAGAGAAAAGAAGAGAAAAGAGAAAAGAGAAATGTGATAAGAAGCGAAAAGAGAAAAGAGAAAAGAAGAGAAAAGAGAATAGAGAATAGAGAAAAGAAGAGAAAAGGGAAAAGAGAAAAGAAGAGAAAAGGGAAAAGAGAAAAGAAGAGATAAGAACAGAAAAATGAAAAGAGAAAGGAAGAGAAAAGTGAAAAGCGAAAAGAGAATATATAGAGAAAAGAAGAGAATAGAAGAGAAAAGAGAAAAGAAGGGAAAAGAGAAAAGAAGAGAATAGAGAAATGAGGAAAGAGAAAAGAAGAGAAAAGAGAAAAGAAGAGAAACGGGAAAAGAGAAAAGAAGAGAAAAAGGACAAGAGGAAAGAAGAGAGAAGAAGAGAAAAGAAGAGGATAGATAAAAGAGAAAAGAAGAGAAAAGAAGAGAAAAGAGAAAATAGAAAAGAAGAGGAAATAGAAAAGAGAAAAGAAGAGAAAAGAGAAAAGAAGAGAAAAGGAAAAAGAAGAGAAAAGGGAAAAGAGAAAAGAAGAGAAAAGAGAAACGAGAAAAAAGAAAAGAGAAAAGAAAAGAGAAAAGAGAAAAGAAGAGAAAAGGAAAAAGAAGAGAAAAGGGAAAAGAGAAAAGAAGAGAAAAGAAATTAAAAGAAGAGAAAAGAGAAAAGAAGTGAAAAGAGAAAATAGACAAGAGAAAAGAAGAGAAAATGGAAAAGAGATAAGAAGAGAATAGAGAAAGAGAAAAGAAGAGAAAAGAGAAATGAGAAAAGAGAAAAGAAGAGGGAATGGAGAAGAAGAGAAAAGAGAAAAGAAGAGAAAAGATAAAAGAGAATAAAAGAGAAAAGGGAACAGAGGAACGAAGACAAAAGAGAACAGAAGAGAATAGAGAAAAGAGAAATGTGATAAGAAGAGAAAAGAGAAAAGAGAAAAGAAGAGAAAAGAGAATAGAGAATAGAGAAAAGAAGAGAAAAGGGAAAAGAGAAAAGAAGAGAAAAGGGAAAAGAGAAAAGAAGAGATAAGAACAGAAAAATGAAAAGAGAAAGGAAGAGAAAAGTGAAAAGCGAAAAGAGAATATATAGAGAAAAGAAGAGAATAGAAGAGAAAAGAGAAAAGAAGGGAAAAGAGAAAAGAAGAGAAAAGAGAATAGAGAATAGAGAAAAGAAGAGAAAAGGGAAAAGAAGAGAAAAGAGAAAAGAGAAATGTGATAAGAAGAGAAAAGAGAAAAGAAGAGAAAAGAGAATAGAGAATAGAGAAAAGAAGAGAAAAGGGAAAAGAGATAAGAAGAGAAAAGAGAAAAGAAGTGAAAATGGAAAAGAGGAAAGAAGAGAAAAGAATAGAGGAGAAAAAAGAGACAAGAAGAGAAACAGAAAAGAAGAGAAAAGTGAAATGAGAAATGAGAAAAGAAGAGGGACTGGAGAAGAAGAGAAAAGAGAAAAGAAGAGAAAAGATAAAAGAGAATAAAAGAGAAAAGGGAACAGAGGAAAGAAGACAAAAGAGAACAGAAGAGAATAGAGAAAAGAGACAAGAAGAAAAAAGAAGATAGAAGAAGAGAAAAGAGAACAGAAGAAAATAGAGAAAAGAGAAAAGCGAACAGAAGATAAAAGAAGAGAAAAGAATAGAGAAAAGAAGAGAATTGAAAAAAGAGAAATGGGAAAAGAAGAGAAAAGGGAAAAGAGAAAAGAACAGAAAAGAGTAAAGGGAAAAGTGAATAGAAGAGAAAAGAATAGAAAAGAGAAAAGAGAAAAGTCGAGAAAAGAGAAAAGAAAGGAAATGGGAAAAGAGAAAAGAACAGAAAAGAGAAAAGAAGAGAAAAGGAAAAAGAAGAGAAAAGGGAAAAGAGAAAAGAAGAGAAAAGAGAAAAGAGAAAAAAGAAAAGAGAAAAGAAAAGAGAAAAGAGAAAAGAACAGTGAAAAGAGAAAAGAAGAGAAAAGAAATGAATAGACGAGAAAAGAGAAAAGAAGAGAAAAGAAATTAAAAGAAGAGAAAAGAGAAAAGAAGAGAAAAGAAGAGAAAAGAGAAAAGAAGAGAAAAGAGAAAAGAAGAGAGAAGAAGAGAAAAGAAGAGAGAAGAAGAGAAAAGAAGAGGATAGAGAAAATAGAAAACAAGAGAATAGAAGAGAATAGAGAAAATAGAAAAGAAGAGGATATAGAAAAGAGAAAAGAAGAGTAAAGAGAAAAGAGATAAGAAGAGAAAAGAGAAAAGAAGTGAAAAGAGAAAATAGACAAGAGAAAAGAAGAGAAAATGGAAAAGAGATAAGAAGAGAATAGAGAAAGAGAAAAGAAGAGAAAAGACAAATGAGAAAAGAGAAAAGAAGAGGGAATGGAGAAGAAGAGAAAAGAGAAAAGAAGAGAAAAGATAAAAGAGAATAAAAGAGAAAAGGGAACAGAGGAACGAAGACAAAAGAGAACAGAAGAGAATAGAGAAAAGAGAAATGTGATAAGAAGAGAAAAGAGAAAAGAGAAAAGAAGAGAAAAGAGAATAGAGAATAGAGAAAAGAAGAGAAAAGGGAAAAGAAGAGAAAAGAGAAAAGAGAAATGTGATAAGAAGAGAAAAGAGAAAAGAGAAAAGAAGAGAAAAGAGAATAGAGAATAGAGAAAAGAAGAGAAAAGGGAAAAGAGAAAAGAAGAGAAAAGATAAAAGAGAATAAAAGAGAAAAGGGAACAGAGGAAAGAAGACAAAAGAGAACAGAAGAGAATAGAGAAAAGAGAAATGTGATAAGAAGAGAAAAGAGAAAAGAGAAAAGAAGAGAATAGAGAAATGAGGAAAGAGAAAAGAAGAGAAAAGGGAAAAGAAGAGAAAAGAGAAAAGAGAAATGTGATAACAAGAGAAAAGAGAAAAGGGAAAAGAAGAGAAAAGAGAATAGAGAATAGAGAAAAGAAGAGAAAAGGGAAAAGAGAAAAGAAGAGAAAAGGGAAAAGAGAAAAGAAGAGATAAGAACAGAAAAATGAAAAGAGAAAGGAAGAGAAAAGTGAAAAGCGAAAAGAGAATATATAGAGAAAAGAAGAGAATAGAAGAGAAAAGAGAAAAGAAGGGAAAAGAGAAAAGAAGAGAAAAGAGAATAGAGAATAGAGAAAAGAAGAGAAAAGGGAAAAGAAGAGAAAAGAGAAAAGAGAAATGTGATAAGAAGAAAAAAGAGAAAAGAGAAAAGAAGAGAAAAGAGAATAGAGAATAGAGAAAAGAAGAGAAAAGGGAAAAGAGATAAGAAGAGAAAAGAGAAAAGAAGTGAAAATGGAAAAGAGGAAAGAAGAGAAAAGAATAGAGGAGAAAAAAGAGACAAGAAGAGAAACAGAAAAGAAGAGAAAAGTGAAATGAGAAATGAGAAAAGAAGAGGGACTGGAGAAGAAGAGAAAAGAGAAAAGAAGAGAAAAGATAAAAGAGAATAAAAGAGAAAAGGGAACAGAGGAAAGAAGACAAAAGAGAACAGAAGAGAATAGAGAAAAGAGACAAGAAGAAAAAAGAAGATAGAAGAAGAAAAAAGAGAACAGAAGAAAATAGAGAAAAGAGAAAAGCGAACAGAAGATAAAAGAAGAGAAAAGAATAGAGAAAAGAAGAGAATTGAAAAAAGAGAAATGGGAAAAGAAGAGAAAAGGGAAAAGAGAAAAGAACAGAAAAGAGTAAAGGGAAAAGTGAATAGAAGAGAAAAGAATAGAAAAGAGAAAAGAGAAAAGTCGAGAAAAGAGAAAAGAAAGGAAATGGGAAAAGAGAAAAGAACAGAAAAGAGAAAAGAAGAGAAAAGGAAAAAGAAGAGAAAAGGGAAAAGAGAAAAGAAGAGAAAAGAGAAAAGAGAAAAAAGAAAAGAGAAATGAAAAGAGAAAAGAGAAAAGAACAGTGAAAAGAGAAAAGAAGAGAAAAGAAATGAATAGACGAGAAAAGAGAAAAGAAGAGAAAAGAAATTAAAAGAAGAGAAAAGAGAAAAGAAGAGAAAAGAAGAGAAAAGAAGAGAAAAGAGAAAAGAAGAGAAAAGAAGAGAAAAGAGAAAAGAAGAGAGAAGAAGAGAAAAGAAGAGGATAGAGAAAATAGAAAACAAGAGAATAGAAGAGAATAGAGAAAATAGAAAAGAAGAGGATATAGAAAAGAGAAAAGAAGAGTAAAGAGAAAAGAGATAAGAAGAGAAAAGAGAAAAGAAGTGAAAAGAGAAAATAGACAAGAGAAAAGAAGAGAAAATGGAAAAGAGATAAGAAGAGAATAGAGAAAGAGAAAAGAAGAGAAACGAGAAATGAGAAAAGAGAAAAGAAGAGGGAATGGAGAAGAAGAGAAAAGAGAAAAGAAGAGAAAAGATAAAAGAGAATAAAAGAGAAAAGGGAACAGAGGAAAGAAGACAAAAGAGAACAGAAGAGAATAGAGAAAAGAGAAATGTGATAAGAAGAGAAAAGAGAAAAGAAGAGAAAAGAGAATAGAGAATAGAGAAAAGAAGAGAAAAGGGAAAAGAAGAGAAAAGAGAAAAGAGAAATGTGAAAAGAAGAGAAAAGAGAAAAGAGAAAAGAAGAGAAAAGAGAATAGAGAATAGAGAAAAGAAGAGAAAAGGGAAAAGAGAAAAGAAGAGAAAAGAGAAAAGAGAAAAAAGAAAAGAGAAAAGAATAGAAAAGACAAAGGAGAAAAGAACAGTGAAAAGAGAAAAGGAGAGAAAATAAATGAAAAGAAGCGAAAAGCGAAAAGAAGAGAAAAGAAGAGAAAAGAGAAGAGAAAAAAGTGAAAAGAGTAAAGAAGAGAAAAGAAGAGAAAAGAGAAAAGAGAAATGTGATAAGAAGCGAAAAGAGAAAAGAGAAAAGAAGAGAAAAGAGAATAGAGAATAGAGAAAAGAAGAGAAAAGGGAAAAGAGAATTGTAGAAGAGAAAAGGGAAAAGAGAAAAGAAGAGATAAGAACAGAAAAATGAAAAAGAGAAAGGAAGAGAAAAGTGAAAAGCGAAAAGAGAATATATAGAGAAAAGAAGAGAATAGAAGAGAAAAGAGAAAAGAAGGGAAAAGAGAAAAGAAGAGAATAGAGAAATGAGGAAAGAGAAAAGAAGAGAAAAGAGAAAAGAAGAGAAACGGGAAAAGAGAAAAGAAGAGAAAAAGGACAAGAGGAAAGAAGAGAGAAGAAGAGAAAAGAAGAGGATAGATAAAAGAGAAAAGAAGAGAAAAGAAGAGAAAAGAGAAAATAGAAAAGAAGAGGAAATAGAAAAGAGAAAAGAAGAGAAAAGAGAAAAGAAGAGAAAAGGAAAAAGAAGAGAAAAGGGAAAAGAGAAAAGAAGAGAAAAGAGAAAAGAGAAAAAAGAAAAGAGAAAAGAAAAGAGAAAAGAGAAAAGAAGAGAAAAGAGAAAAGAAGAGAAAAGGAAAAAGAAGAGAAAAGGGAAAAGAGAAAAGAAGAGAAAAGAAATTAAAAGAAGAGAAAAGAGAAAAGAAGAGAAAAGAAGAGAAAAGAAGAGAAAAGAGAAAAGAAGAGAAAAGAAGAGAAAAGAGAAAAGAAGAGAGAAGAAGAGAAAAGAAGAGGATAGAGAAAATAGAAAACAAGAGAATAGAAGAGAATAGAGAAAATAGAAAAGAAGAGGATATAGAAAAGAGAAAAGAAGAGTAAAGAGAAAAGAGATAAGAAGAGAAAAGAGAAAAGAAGTGAAAAGAGAAAATAGACAAGAGAAAAGAAGAGAAAATGGATAAGAGATAAGAAGAGAATAGAGAAAGAGAAAAGAAGAGAAAAGAGAAATGAGAAAAGAGAAAAGAAGAGGGAATGGAGAAGAAGAGAAAAGAGAAAAGAAGAGAAAAGATAAAAGAGAATAAAAGAGAAAAGGGAACAGAGGAACGAAGACAAAAGAGAACAGAAGAGAATAGAGAAAAGAGAAATGTGATAAGAAGAGAAAAGAGAAAAGAGAAAAGAAGAGAAAAGAGAATAGAGAATAGAGAAAAGAAGAGAAAAGGGAAAAGAAGAGAAAAGAGAAAAGAGAAATGTGATAAGAAGAGAAAAGAGAAAAGAGAAAAAAGAAAAGAGAAAAGAATAGAAAAGACAAAGGAGAAAAGAACAGTGAAAAGAGAAAAGGAGAGAAAATAAATGAAAAGAAGCGAAAAGCGAAAAGAAGAGAAAAGAAGAGAAAAGAGAAGAGAAAAAAGTGAAAAGAGTAAAGAAGAGAAAAGAAGAGAAATGAGAAAAGAAGAGAAAAGAGAAAAGAGAAATGTGATAAGAAGCGAAAAGAGAAAAGAGAAAAGAAGAGAAAAGAGAATAGAGAATAGAGAAAAGAAGAGAAAAGGGAAAAGAGAAAAGAAGAGAAAAGGGAAAACAGAAAAGAAGAGATAAGAACAGAAAAATGAAAAGAGAAAGGAAGAGAAAAGTGAAAAGCGAAAAGAGAATATATAGAGAAAAGAAGAGAATAGAAGAGAAAAGAGAAAAGAAGGGAAAAGAGAAAAGAAGAGAATAGAGAAATGAGGAAAGAGAAAAGAAGAGAAAAGAGAAAAGAAGAGAAACGGGAAAAGAGAAAAGAAGAGAAAGGGGACAAGAGGAAAGAAGAGAGATGAAGAGAAAAGAAGAGGATAGATAAAAGAGAAAAGAAGAGAAAAGAAGAGAAAAGAGAAAATAGAAAAGAAGAGGAAATAGAAAAGAGAAAAGAAGAGTAAAGAGAAAAGAGATAAGAAGAGAAAAGAGAAAAGAAGAGAAAATGGAAAAGAGGAAAGAAGAGGATAGAGAAAAGAGAAAAGAAGAGAAAAGAGAAAAGAGAAAAAAGAAAAGAGAAAAGAAAAGAGAAAAGAGAAAAGAACAGTGCAAAGAGAAAAGAAGAGAAAAGAAATGAATAGACGAGAAAACAGAAAAGAAGAGAAAAGAAATTAAAAGAAGAGAAAAGAGAAAAGAAGAGAAAAGAAGAGAAAAGAAGAGAAAAGAGAAAAGAAGAGAAAAGAGAAAAGAAGAGAGAAGAAGAGAAAAGAAGAGGATAGAGAAAATAGAAAACAAGAGAATAGAAGAGAATAGAGAAAATAGAAAAGAAGAGGATATAGAAAAGAGAAAAGAAGAGTAAAGAGAAAAGAGATAAGAAGAGAAAAGAGAAAAGAAGTGAAAAGAGAAAATAGACAAGAGAAAAGAAGAGAAAATGGAAAAGAGATAAGAAGAGAATAGAGAAAGAGAAAGAAGAGAAAAGAGAAATGAGAAAAGAGAAAAGAAGAGGGAATGGAGAAGAAGAGAAAAGAGAAAAGAAGAGAAAAGATAAAAGAGAATAAAAGAGAAAAGGGAACAGAGGAAAGAAGACAAAAGAGAACAGAAGAGAATAGAGAAAAGAGAAATGTGATAAGAAGAGAAAAGAGAAAAGAAGAGAAAAGAGAATAGAGAATAGAGAAAAGAAGAGAAAAGGGAAAAGAAGAGAAAAGAGAAAAGAGAAATGTGATAAGAAGAGAAAAGAGAAAAGGGAAAAGAAGAGAAAAGAGAATAGAGAATAGAGAAAAGAAGAGAAAAGGGAAAAGAGAAAAGAAGAGAAAAGGGAAAAGAGAAAAGAAGAGATAAGAACAGAAAAATGAAAAGAGAAAGGAAGAGAAAAGTGAAAAGCGAAAAGAGAATATATAGAATAAGAAGAGAATAGAAGAGAAAAGAGAAAAGAAGGGAAAAGAGAAAAGAAGAGAATAGAGAAATGAGGAAAGAGAAAAGAAGAGAAAAGAGAAAAGAAGAGAAACGGGAAAAGAGAAAAGAAGAGAAAGGGGACAGGAGGAAAGAAGAGAGAAGAAGAGAAAAGAAGAGGATAGAGAAAAGAGAAAAGAAGAGAAAAGAGAAAAGAAAGGAAATGGGAAAAGAGAATAGAACAGAAAAGAGAAAAGAAGAGAAAAGGAAAAAGAAGAGAAAAGGGAAAAGAGAAAAGAAGAGAAAAGAGAAAAGAGAAAAAAGAAAAGAGAAATGAAAAGAGAAAAGAGAAAAGAACAGTGAAAAGAGAAAAGAAGAGAAAAGAAATGAATAGACGAGAAAAGAGAAAAGAAGAGAAAAGAAATTAAAAGAAGAGAAAAGAGAAAAGAAGAGAAAAGAAGAGAAAAGAAGAGAAAAGAGAAAAGAAGAGAAAAGAAGAGAAAAGAGAAAAGAAGAGAGAAGAAGAGAAAAGAAGAGGATAGAGAAAATAGAAAACAAGAGAATAGAAGAGAATAGAGAAAATAGAAAAGAAGAGGATATAGAAAAGAGAAAAGAAGAGTAAAGAGAAAAGAGATAAGAAGAGAAAAGAGAAAAGAAGTGAAAAGAGAAAATAGACAAGAGAAAAGAAGAGAAAATGGAAAAGAGATAAGAAGAGAATAGAGAAAGAGAAAAGAAGAGAAACGAGAAATGAGAAAAGAGAAAAGAAGAGGGAATGGAGAAGAAGAGAAAAGAGAAAAGAAGAGAAAAGATAAAAGAGAATAAAAGAGAAAAGGGAACAGAGGAAAGAAGACAAAAGAGAACAGAAGAGAATAGAGAAAAGAGAAATGTGATAAGAAGAGAAAAGAGAAAAGAAGAGAAAAGAGAATAGAGAATAGAGAAAAGAAGAGAAAAGGGAAAAGAAGAGAAAAGAGAAAAGAGAAATGTGAAAAGAAGAGAAAAGAGAAAAGAGAAAAGAAGAGAAAAGAGAATAGAGAATAGAGAAAAGAAGAGAAAAGGGAAAAGAGAAAAGAAGAGAAAAGAGAAAAGAGAAAAAAGAAAAGAGAAAAGAATAGAAAAGACAAAGGAGAAAAGAACAGTGAAAAGAGAAAAGGAGAGAAAATAAATGAAAAGAAGCGAAAAGCGAAAAGAAGAGAAAAGAAGAGAAAAGAGAAGAGAAAAAAGTGAAAAGAGTAAAGAAGAGAAAAGAAGAGAAAAGAGAAAAGAGAAATGTGATAAGAAGCGAAAAGAGAAAAGAGAAAAGAAGAGAAAAGAGAATAGAGAATAGAGAAAAGAAGAGAAAAGGGAAAAGAGAATTGTAGAAGAGAAAAGGGAAAAGAGAAAAGAAGAGATAAGAACAGAAAAATGAAAAAGAGAAAGGAAGAGAAAAGTGAAAAGCGAAAAGAGAATATATAGAGAAAAGAAGAGAATAGAAGAGAAAAGAGAAAAGAAGGGAAAAGAGAAAAGAAGAGAATAGAGAAATGAGGAAAGAGAAAAGAAGAGAAAAGAGAAAAGAAGAGAAACGGGAAAAGAGAAAAGAAGAGAAAAAGGACAAGAGGAAAGAAGAGAGAAGAAGAGAAAAGAAGAGGATAGATAAAAGAGAAAAGAAGAGAAAAGAAGAGAAAAGAGAAAATAGAAAAGAAGAGGAAATAGAAAAGAGAAAAGAAGAGAAAAGAGAAAAGAAGAGAAAAGGAAAAAGAAGAGAAAAGGGAAAAGAGAAAAGAAGAGAAAAGAGAAAAGAGAAAAAAGAAAAGAGAAAAGAAAAGAGAAAAGAGAAAAGAAGAGAAAAGAGAAAAGAAGAGAAAAGGAAAAAGAAGAGAAAAGGGAAAAGAGAAAAGAAGAGAAAAGAAATTAAAAGAAGAGAAAAGAGAAAAGAAGAGAAAAGAAGAGAAAAGAAGAGAAAAGAGAAAAGAAGAGAAAAGAAGAGAAAAGAGAAAAGAAGAGAGAAGAAGAGAAAAGAAGAGGATAGAGAAAATAGAAAACAAGAGAATAGAAGAGAATAGAGAAAATAGAAAAGAAGAGGATATAGAAAAGAGAAAAGAAGAGTAAAGAGAAAAGAGATAAGAAGAGAAAAGAGAAAAGAAGTGAAAAGAGAAAATAGACAAGAGAAAAGAAGAGAAAATGGATAAGAGATAAGAAGAGAATAGAGAAAGAGAAAAGAAGAGAAAAGAGAAATGAGAAAAGAGAAAAGAAGAGGGAATGGAGAAGAAGAGAAAAGAGAAAAGAAGAGAAAAGATAAAAGAGAATAAAAGAGAAAAGGGAACAGAGGAACGAAGACAAAAGAGAACAGAAGAGAATAGAGAAAAGAGAAATGTGATAAGAAGAGAAAAGAGAAAAGAGAAAAGAAGAGAAAAGAGAATAGAGAATAGAGAAAAGAAGAGAAAAGGGAAAAGAAGAGAAAAGAGAAAAGAGAAATGTGATAAGAAGAGAAAAGAGAAAAGAGAAAAAAGAAAAGAGAAAAGAATAGAAAAGACAAAGGAGAAAAGAACAGTGAAAAGAGAAAAGGAGAGAAAATAAATGAAAAGAAGCGAAAAGCGAAAAGAAGAGAAAAGAAGAGAAAAGAGAAGAGAAAAAAGTGAAAAGAGTAAAGAAGAGAAAAGAAGAGAAATGAGAAAAGAAGAGAAAAGAGAAAAGAGAAATGTGATAAGAAGCGAAAAGAGAAAAGAGAAAAGAAGAGAAAAGAGAATAGAGAATAGAGAAAAGAAGAGAAAAGGGAAAAGAGAAAAGAAGAGAAAAGGGAAAACAGAAAAGAAGAGATAAGAACAGAAAAATGAAAAGAGAAAGGAAGAGAAAAGTGAAAAGCGAAAAGAGAATATATAGAGAAAAGAAGAGAATAGAAGAGAAAAGAGAAAAGAAGGGAAAAGAGAAAAGAAGAGAATAGAGAAATGAGGAAAGAGAAAAGAAGAGAAAAGAGAAAAGAAGAGAAACGGGAAAAGAGAAAAGAAGAGAAAGGGGACAAGAGGAAAGAAGAGAGATGAAGAGAAAAGAAGAGGATAGATAAAAGAGAAAAGAAGAGAAAAGAAGAGAAAAGAGAAAATAGAAAAGAAGAGGAAATAGAAAAGAGAAAAGAAGAGTAAAGAGAAAAGAGATAAGAAGAGAAAAGAGAAAAGAAGAGAAAATGGAAAAGAGGAAAGAAGAGGATAGAGAAAAGAGAAAAGAAGAGAAAAGAGAAAAGAGAAAAAAGAAAAGAGAAAAGAAAAGAGAAAAGAGAAAAGAACAGTGCAAAGAGAAAAGAAGAGAAAAGAAATGAATAGACGAGAAAACAGAAAAGAAGAGAAAAGAAATTAAAAGAAGAGAAAAGAGAAAAGAAGAGAAAAGAAGAGAAAAGAAGAGAAAAGAGAAAAGAAGAGAAAAGAGAAAAGAAGAGAGAAGAAGAGAAAAGAAGAGGATAGAGAAAATAGAAAACAAGAGAATAGAAGAGAATAGAGAAAATAGAAAAGAAGAGGATATAGAAAAGAGAAAAGAAGAGTAAAGAGAAAAGAGATAAGAAGAGAAAAGAGAAAAGAAGTGAAAAGAGAAAATAGACAAGAGAAAAGAAGAGAAAATGGAAAAGAGATAAGAAGAGAATAGAGAAAGAGAAAGAAGAGAAAAGAGAAATGAGAAAAGAGAAAAGAAGAGGGAATGGAGAAGAAGAGAAAAGAGAAAAGAAGAGAAAAGATAAAAGAGAATAAAAGAGAAAAGGGAACAGAGGAAAGAAGACAAAAGAGAACAGAAGAGAATAGAGAAAAGAGAAATGTGATAAGAAGAGAAAAGAGAAAAGAAGAGAAAAGAGAATAGAGAATAGAGAAAAGAAGAGAAAAGGGAAAAGAAGAGAAAAGAGAAAAGAGAAATGTGATAAGAAGAGAAAAGAGAAAAGGGAAAAGAAGAGAAAAGAGAATAGAGAATAGAGAAAAGAAGAGAAAAGGGAAAAGAGAAAAGAAGAGAAAAGGGAAAAGAGAAAAGAAGAGATAAGAACAGAAAAATGAAAAGAGAAAGGAAGAGAAAAGTGAAAAGCGAAAAGAGAATATATAGAGAAAAGAAGAGAATAGAAGAGAAAAGAGAAAAGAAGGGAAAAGAGAAAAGAAGAGAATAGAGAAATGAGGAAAGAGAAAAGAAGAGAAAAGAGAAAAGAAGAGAAACGGGAAAAGAGAAAAGAAGAGAAAGGGGACAGGAGGAAAGAAGAGAGAAGAAGAGAAAAGAAGAGGATAGAGAAAAGAGAAAAGAAGAGAAAAGAGAAATTAGAAAAGAAGAGGAAATAGAAAAGAGAAAAGAAGAGTAAAGAGAAAAGAGATAAGAAGAGAAAAGAGAAAAGAAGAGAAAATGGAAAATAGGAAAGAAGAGGATAGAGAAAAGAGAAAAGAAGAGAAAAGAAGAGAAAAGAGAAAATAGAAAAGAAGAGGAAATAGAAAAGAGAAAACAGAAAAGAAGAGTAAAGAGAAAAGAGATAAGAAGAGAAAAGAGAAAAGAAGAGAAAATGGAAAAGACGAAAGAAGAGAAAAGAAGAGAAAAATGAAAAGAGAAAGGAATGGAAAAGTGAAAAGCGAAAAGAGAATATATAGAGAAAAGAAGAGAATAGAAGAGAAAAGAAGAGAAAAGAGAAAAGAAGAGAATAGAGAAATGAGGAAAGAGAAAAGAAGAGAAAAGAAGAGAAAAGAGAAAAGAAGAGAAAAGGGAAAAGAGAAAAGAAGAGAAAGGGGACAAGAGAAAAGAAGAGAGAACAGAAAAGAAGAGGATAGAGAAAAGAGAAAACAAGAGAAAAGAAGAGAAAAGAGAAAATAGAAAAGAAGAGGAAATAGAAAAGAGACAAGAGAAAAGAAGAGTAAAGAGAAAAGAGATAAGAAGAGAAAAGAGAAAAGAAGTGAAAATGGAAAAGAGGAAAGAAGAGAAAAGAATAGAGGAGAAAAAAGAGACAAGAAGAGAAAGAGAAAAGAAGAGAAAAGTGAAATGAGAAATGAGAAAAGAAGAGGGACTGGAGAAGAAGAGAAAAGAGAAAAGAAGAGAAAAGATAAAAGAGAATAAAAGAGAAAAGGGAACAGAGGAAAGAAGACAAAAGAGAACAGAAGAGAATAGAGAAAAGAGACAAGAAGAAAAAAGAAGATAGAAGAAGAGAAAAGAGAACAGAAGAAAATAGAGAAAAGAGAAAAGCGAACAGAAGATAAAAGAAGAGAAAAGAATAGAGAAAAGAAGAGAATTGAAAAAAGAGAAATGGGAAAAGAAGAGAAAAGGGAAAAGAGAAAAGAACAGAAAAGAGAAAAGGGAAAAGTGAATAGAAGAGAAAAGAATAGAAAAGAGAAAAGAGAAAAGTCGAGAAAAGAGAAAAGAAAGGAAATGGGAAAAGAGAAAAGAAGAGAAAAGAGAAAAGAAGAGAAAAGGAAAAAGAAGAGAAAAGGGAAAAGAGAAAAGAAGAGAAAAGAGAAAAGAATAAAAAGGAAAGGGAAAAGAAAAGAGAAAACAGAAAAGAACAGTGAAAAGAGAAAAGAAGAGAAAAGAAATGAATAGACGAGAAAAGAGAAAAGAAGAGAAAAGAAATTAAAAGAAGAGAAAAGAGAAAAGAAGAGAAAAGAAGAGAAAAGAAGAGAAAAGAGAAAAGAAGAGAAAAGAAGAGAAAAGAGAAAAGAAGAGAGAAGAAGAGAAAAGAAGAGGATAGAGAAAATAGAAAACAAGAGAATAGAAGAGAATAGAGAAAATAGAAAAGAAGAGGATATAGAAAAGAGAAAAGAAGAGTAAAGAGAAAAGAGATAAGAAGAGAAAAGAGAAAAGAAGTGAAAAGAGAAAATAGACAAGAGAAAAGAAGAGAAAATGGAAAAGAGATAAGAAGAGAATAGAGAAAGAGAAAAGAAGAGAAAAGAGAAATGAGAAAAGAGAAAAGAAGAGGGAATGGAGAAGAAGAGAAAAGAGAAAAGAAGAGAAAAGATAAAAGAGAATAAAAGAGAAAAGGGAACAGAGGAACGAAGACAAAAGAGAACAGAAGAGAATAGAGAAAAGAGAAATGTGATAAGAAGAGAAAAGAGAAAAGAGAAAAGAAGAGAAAAGAGAATAGAGAATAGAGAAAAGAAGAGAAAAGGGAAAAGAAGAGAAAAGAGAAAAGAGAAATGTGATAAGAAGAGAAAAGAGAAAAGAGAAAAGAAGAGAAAAGAGAATAGAGAATAGAGAAAAGAAGAGAAAAGGGAAAAGAGAAAAGAAGAGAAAAGATAAAAGAGAATAAAAGAGAAAAGGGAACAGAGGAAAGAAGACAAAAGAGAACAGAAGAGAATAGAGAAAAGAGAAATGTGATAAGAAGAGAAAAGAGAAAAGAGAAAAGAAGAGAATAGAGAAATGAGGAAAGAGAAAAGAAGAGAAAAGGGAAAAGAAGAGAAAAGAGAAAAGAGAAATGTGATAACAAGAGAAAAGAGAAAAGGGAAAAGAAGAGAAAAGAGAATAGAGAATAGAGAAAAGAAGAGAAAAGGGAAAATAGAAAAGAAGAGAAAAGGGAAAAGAGAAAAGAAGAGATAAGAACAGAAAAATGAAAAGAGAAAGGAAGAGAAAAGTGAAAAGCGAAAAGAGAATATATAGAGAAAAGAAGAGAATAGAAGAGAAAAGAGAAAAGAAGGGAAAAGAGAAAAGAAGAGAAAAGAGAATAGAGAATAGAGAAAAGAAGAGAAAAGGGAAAAGAAGAGAAAAGAGAAAAGAGAAATGTGATAAGAAGAGAAAAGAGAAAAGAGAAAAGAAGAGAAAAGAGAATAGAGAATAGAGAAAAGAAGAGAAAAGGGAAAAGAGATAAGAAGAGAAAAGAGAAAAGAAGTGAAAATGGAAAAGAGGAAAGAAGAGAAAAGAATAGAGGAGAAAAAAGAGACAAGAAGAGAAACAGAAAAGAAGAGAAAAGTGAAATGAGAAATGAGAAAAGAAGAGGGACTGGAGAAGAAGAGAAAAGAGAAAAGAAGAGAAAAGATAAAAGAGAATAAAAGAGAAAAGGGAACAGAGGAAAGAAGACAAAAGAGAACAGAAGAGAATAGAGAAAAGAGACAAGAAGAAAAAAGAAGATAGAAGAAGAGAAAAGAGAACAGAAGAAAATAGAGAAAAGAGAAAAGCGAACAGAAGATAAAAGAAGAGAAAAGAATAGAGAAAAGAAGAGAATTGAAAAAAGAGAAATGGGAAAAGAAGAGAAAAGGGAAAAGAGAAAAGAACAGAAAAGAGTAAAGGGAAAAGTGAATAGAAGAGAAAAGAATAGAAAAGAGAAAAGAGAAAAGTCGAGAAAAGAGAAAAGAAAGGAAATGGGAAAAGAGAAAAGAACAGAAAAGAGAAAAGAAGAGAAAAGGAAAAAGAAGAGAAAAGGGAAAAGAGAAAAGAAGAGAAAAGAGAAAAGAGAAAAAAGAAAAGAGAAATGAAAAGAGAAAAGAGAAAAGAACAGTGAAAAGAGAAAAGAAGAGAAAAGAAATGAATAGACGAGAAAAGAGAAAAGAAGAGAAAAGAAATTAAAAGAAGAGAAAAGAGAAAAGAAGAGAAAAGAAGAGAAAAGAAGAGAAAAGAGAAAAGAAGAGAAAAGAAGAGAAAAGAGAAAAGAAGAGAGAAGAAGAGAAAAGAAGAGGATAGAGAAAATAGAAAACAAGAGAATAGAAGAGAATAGAGAAAATAGAAAAGAAGAGGATATAGAAAAGAGAAAAGAAGAGTAAAGAGAAAAGAGATAAGAAGAGAAAAGAGAAAAGAAGTGAAAAGAGAAAATAGACAAGAGAAAAGAAGAGAAAATGGAAAAGAGATAAGAAGAGAATAGAGAAAGAGAAAAGAAGAGAAACGAGAAATGAGAAAAGAGAAAAGAAGAGGGAATGGAGAAGAAGAGAAAAGAGAAAAGAAGAGAAAAGATAAAAGAGAATAAAAGAGAAAAGGGAACAGAGGAAAGAAGACAAAAGAGAACAGAAGAGAATAGAGAAAAGAGAAATGTGATAAGAAGAGAAAAGAGAAAAGAAGAGAAAAGAGAATAGAGAATAGAGAAAAGAAGAGAAAAGGGAAAAGAAGAGAAAAGAGAAAAGAGAAATGTGAAAAGAAGAGAAAAGAGAAAAGAGAAAAGAAGAGAAAAGAGAATAGAGAATAGAGAAAAGAAGAGAAAAGAGAAAAGAGAAAAGAAGAGAAAAGAGAAAAGAGAAAAAAGAAAAGAGAAAAGAATAGAAAAGACAAAGGAGAAAAGAACAGTGAAAAGAGAAAAGGAGAGAAAATAAATGAAAAGAAGCGAAAAGCGAAAAGAAGAGAAAAGAAGAGAAAAGAGAAGAGAAAAAAGTGAAAAGAGTAAAGAAGAGAAAAGAAGAGAAAAGAGAAAAGAGAAATGTGATAAGAAGCGAAAAGAGAAAAGAGAAAAGAAGAGAAAAGAGAATAGAGAATAGAGAAAAGAAGAGAAAAGGGAAAAGAGAATTGTAGAAGAGAAAAGGGAAAAGAGAAAAGAAGAGATAAGAACAGAAAAATGAAAAAGAGAAAGGAAGAGAAAAGTGAAAAGCGAAAAGAGAATATATAGAGAAAAGAAGAGAATAGAAGAGAAAAGAGAAAAGAAGGGAAAAGAGAAAAGAAGAGAATAGAGAAATGAGGAAAGAGAAAAGAAGAGAAAAGAGAAAAGAAGAGAAACGGGAAAAGAGAAAAGAAGAGAAAAAGGACAAGAGGAAAGAAGAGAGAAGAAGAGAAAAGAAGAGGATAGATAAAAGAGAAAAGAAGAGAAAAGAAGAGAAAAGAGAAAATAGAAAAGAAGAGGAAATAGAAAAGAGAAAAGAAGAGAAAAGAGAAAAGAAGAGAAAAGGAAAAAGAAGAGAAAAGGGAAAAGAGAAAAGAAGAGAAAAGAGAAAAGAGAAAAAAGAAAAGAGAAAAGAAAAGAGAAAAGAGAAAAGAAGAGAAAAGAGAAAAGAAGAGAAAAGGAAAAAGAAGAGAAAAGGGAAAAGAGAAAAGAAGAGAAAAGAAATTAAAAGAAGAGAAAAGAGAAAAGAAGAGAAAAGAAGAGAAAAGAAGAGAAAAGAGAAAAGAAGGGAAAAGAAGAGAAAAGAGAAAAGAAGAGAGAAGAAGAGAAAAGAAGAGGATAGAGAAAATAGAAAACAAGAGAATAGAAGAGAATAGAGAAAATAGAAAAGAAGAGGATATAGAAAAGAGAAAAGAAGAGTAAAGAGAAAAGAGATAAGAAGAGAAAAGAGAAAAGAAGTGAAAAGAGAAAATAGACAAGAGAAAAGAAGAGAAAATGGATAAGAGATAAGAAGAGAATAGAGAAAGAGAAAAGAAGAGAAAAGAGAAATGAGAAAAGAGAAAAGAAGAGGGAATGGAGAAGAAGAGAAAAGAGAAAAGAAGAGAAAAGATAAAAGAGAATAAAAGAGAAAAGGGAACAGAGGAACGAAGACAAAAGAGAACAGAAGAGAATAGAGAAAAGAGAAATGTGATAAGAAGAGAAAAGAGAAAAGAGAAAAGAAGAGAAAAGAGAATAGAGAATAGAGAAAAGAAGAGAAAAGGGAAAAGAAGAGAAAAGAGAAAAGAGAAATGTGATAAGAAGAGAAAAGAGAAAAGAGAAAAAAGAAAAGAGAAAAGAATAGAAAAGACAAAGGAGAAAAGAACAGTGAAAAGAGAAAAGGAGAGAAAATAAATGAAAAGAAGCGAAAAGCGAAAAGAAGAGAAAAGAAGAGAAAAGAGAAGAGAAAAAAGTGAAAAGAGCAAAGAAGAGAAAAGAAGAGAAATGAGAAAAGAAGAGAAAAGAGAAAAGAGAAATGTGTTAAGAAGCGAAAAGAGAAAAGAGAAAAGAAGAGAAAAGAGAATAGAGAATAGAGAAAAGAAGAGAAAAGGGAAAAGAGAAAAGAAGAGAAAAGGGAAAACAGAAAAGAAGAGATAAGAACAGAAAAATGAAAAGAGAAAGGAAGAGAAAAGTGAAAAGCGAAAAGAGAATATTTAGAGAAAAGAAGAGAATAGAAGAGAAAAGAGAAAAGAAGGGAAAAGAGAAAAGAAGAGAATAGAGAAATGAGGAAAGAGAAAAGAAGAGAAAAGAGAAAAGAAGAGAAACGGGAAAAGAGAAAAGAAGAGAAAGGGGACAAGAGGAAAGAAGAGAGATGAAGAGAAAAGAAGAGGATAGATAAAAGAGAAAAGAAGAGAAAAGAAGAGAAAAGAGAAAATAGAAAAGAAGAGGAAATAGAAAAGAGAAAAGAAGAGTAAAGAGAAAAGAGATAAGAAGAGAAAAGAGAAAAGAAGAGAAAATGGAAAAGAGGAAAGAAGAGGATAGAGAAAAGAGAAAAGAAGAGAAAAGAGAAAAGAGAAAAAAGAAAAGAGAAAAGAAAAGAGAAAAGAGAAAAGAACAGTGCAAAGAGAAAAGAAGAGAAAAGAAATGAATAGACGAGAAAACAGAAAAGAAGAGAAAAGAAATTAAAAGAAGAGAAAAGAGAAAAGAAGAGAAAAGAAGAGAAAAGAAGAGAAAAGAGAAAAGAAGAGAAAAGAGAAAAGAAGAGAGAAGAAGAGAAAAGAAGAGGATAGAGAAAATAGAAAACAAGAGAATAGAAGAGAATAGAGAAAATAGAAAAGAAGAGGATATAGAAAAGAGAAAAGAAGAGTAAAGAGAAAAGAGATAAGAAGAGAAAAGAGAAAAGAAGTGAAAAGAGAAAATAGACAAGAGAAAAGAAGAGAAAATGGAAAAGAGATAAGAAGAGAATAGAGAAAGAGAAAGAAGAGAAAAGAGAAATGAGAAAAGAGAAAAGAAGAGGGAATGGAGAAGAAGAGAAAAGAGAAAAGAAGAGAAAAGATAAAAGAGAATAAAAGAGAAAAGGGAACAGAGGAAAGAAGACAAAAGAGAACAGAAGAGAATAGAGAAAAGAGAAATGTGATAAGAAGAGAAAAGAGAAAAGAAGAGAAAAGAGAATAGAGAATAGAGAAAAGAAGAGAAAAGGGAAAAGAAGAGAAAAGAGAAAAGAGAAATGTGATAAGAAGAGAAAAGAGAAAAGGGAAAAGAAGAGAAAAGAGAATAGAGAATAGAGAAAAGAAGAGAAAAGGGAAAAGAGAAAAGAAGAGAAAAGGGAAAAGAGAAAAGAAGAGATAAGAACAGAAAAATGAAAAGAGAAAGGAAGAGAAAAGTGAAAAGCGAAAAGAGAATATATAGAGAAAAGAAGAGAATAGAAGAGAAAAGAGAAAAGAAGGGAAAAGAGAAAAGAAGAGAATAGAGAAATGAGGAAAGAGAAAAGAAGAGAAAAGAGAAAAGAAGAGAAACGGGAAAAGAGAAAAGAAGAGAAAGGGGACAGGAGGAAAGAAGAGAGAAGAAGAGAAAAGAAGAGGATAGAGAAAAGAGAAAAGAAGAGAAAAGAGAAATTAGAAAAGAAGAGGAAATAGAAAAGAGAAAAGAAGAGTAAAGAGAAAAGAGATAAGAAGAGAAAAGAGAAAAGAAGAGAAAATGGAAAATAGGAAAGAAGAGGATAGAGAAAAGAGAAAAGAAGAGAAAAGAAGAGAAAAGAGAAAATAGAAAAGAAGAGGAAATAGAAAAGAGAAAACAGAAAAGAAGAGTAAAGAGAAAAGAGATAAGAAGAGAAAAGAGAAAAGAAGAGAAAATGGAAAAGACGAAAGAAGAGAAAAGAAGAGAAAAATGAAAAGAGAAAGGAATGGAAAAGTGAAAAGCGAAAAGAGAATATATAGAGAAAAGAAGAGAATAGAAGAGAAAAGAAGAGAAAAGAGAAAAGAAGAGAATAGAGAAATGAGGAAAGAGAAAAGAAGAGAAAAGAAGAGAAAAGAGAAAAGAAGAGAAAAGGGAAAAGAGAAAAGAAGAGAAAAGAGAAACGAGAAAAAAGAAAAGAGAAAAGAAAAGAGAAAAGAGAAAAGAAGAGAAAAGAGAAAAGAAGAGAAAAGGAAAAAGAAGAGAAAAGGGAAAAGAGAAAAGAAGAGAAAAGAAATTAAAAGAAGAGAAAAGAGAAAAGAAGAGAAAAGAAGAGAAAAGAAGAGAAAAGAGAAAAGAAGGGAAAAGAAGAGAAAAGAGAAAAGAAGAGAGAAGAAGAGAAAAGAAGAGGATAGAGAAAATAGAAAACAAGAGAATAGAAGAGAATAGAGAAAATAGAAAAGAAGAGGATATAGAAAAGAGAAAAGAAGAGTAAAGAGAAAAGAGATAAGAAGAGAAAAGAGAAAAGAAGTGAAAAGAGAAAATAGACAAGAGAAAAGAAGAGAAAATGGATAAGAGATAAGAAGAGAATAGAGAAAGAGAAAAGAAGAGAAAAGAGAAATGAGAAAAGAGAAAAGAAGAGGGAATGGAGAAGAAGAGAAAAGAGAAAAGAAGAGAAAAGATAAAAGAGAATAAAAGAGAAAAGGGAACAGAGGAACGAAGACAAAAGAGAACAGAAGAGAATAGAGAAAAGAGAAATGTGATAAGAAGAGAAAAGAGAAAAGAGAAAAGAAGAGAAAAGAGAATAGAGAATAGAGAAAAGAAGAGAAAAGGGAAAAGAAGAGAAAAGAGAAAAGAGAAATGTGATAAGAAGAGAAAAGAGAAAAGAGAAAAAAGAAAAGAGAAAAGAATAGAAAAGACAAAGGAGAAAAGAACAGTGAAAAGAGAAAAGGAGAGAAAATAAATGAAAAGAAGCGAAAAGCGAAAAGAAGAGAAAAGAAGAGAAAAGAGAAGAGAAAAAAGTGAAAAGAGCAAAGAAGAGAAAAGAAGAGAAATGAGAAAAGAAGAGAAAAGAGAAAAGAGAAATGTGTTAAGAAGCGAAAAGAGAAAAGAGAAAAGAAGAGAAAAGAGAATAGAGAATAGAGAAAAGAAGAGAAAAGGGAAAAGAGAAAAGAAGAGAAAAGGGAAAACAGAAAAGAAGAGATAAGAACAGAAAAATGAAAAGAGAAAGGAAGAGAAAAGTGAAAAGCGAAAAGAGAATATTTAGAGAAAAGAAGAGAATAGAAGAGAAAAGAGAAAAGAAGGGAAAAGAGAAAAGAAGAGAATAGAGAAATGAGGAAAGAGAAAAGAAGAGAAAAGAGAAAAGAAGAGAAACGGGAAAAGAGAAAAGAAGAGAAAGGGGACAAGAGGAAAGAAGAGAGATGAAGAGAAAAGAAGAGGATAGATAAAAGAGAAAAGAAGAGAAAAGAAGAGAAAAGAGAAAATAGAAAAGAAGAGGAAATAGAAAAGAGAAAAGAAGAGTAAAGAGAAAAGAGATAAGAAGAGAAAAGAGAAAAGAAGAGAAAATGGAAAAGAGGAAAGAAGAGGATAGAGAAAAGAGAAAAGAAGAGAAAAGAGAAAAGAGAAAAAAGAAAAGAGAAAAGAAAAGAGAAAAGAGAAAAGAACAGTGCAAAGAGAAAAGAAGAGAAAAGAAATGAATAGACGAGAAAACAGAAAAGAAGAGAAAAGAAATTAAAAGAAGAGAAAAGAGAAAAGAAGAGAAAAGAAGAGAAAAGAAGAGAAAAGAGAAAAGAAGAGAAAAGAGAAAAGAAGAGAGAAGAAGAGAAAAGAAGAGGATAGAGAAAATAGAAAACAAGAGAATAGAAGAGAATAGAGAAAATAGAAAAGAAGAGGATATAGAAAAGAGAAAAGAAGAGTAAAGAGAAAAGAGATAAGAAGAGAAAAGAGAAAAGAAGTGAAAAGAGAAAATAGACAAGAGAAAAGAAGAGAAAATGGAAAAGAGATAAGAAGAGAATAGAGAAAGAGAAAGAAGAGAAAAGAGAAATGAGAAAAGAGAAAAGAAGAGGGAATGGAGAAGAAGAGAAAAGAGAAAAGAAGAGAAAAGATAAAAGAGAATAAAAGAGAAAAGGGAACAGAGGAAAGAAGACAAAAGAGAACAGAAGAGAATAGAGAAAAGAGAAATGTGATAAGAAGAGAAAAGAGAAAAGAAGAGAAAAGAGAATAGAGAATAGAGAAAAGAAGAGAAAAGGGAAAAGAAGAGAAAAGAGAAAAGAGAAATGTGATAAGAAGAGAAAAGAGAAAAGGGAAAAGAAGAGAAAAGAGAATAGAGAATAGAGAAAAGAAGAGAAAAGGGAAAAGAGAAAAGAAGAGAAAAGGGAAAAGAGAAAAGAAGAGATAAGAACAGAAAAATGAAAAGAGAAAGGAAGAGAAAAGTGAAAAGCGAAAAGAGAATATATAGAGAAAAGAAGAGAATAGAAGAGAAAAGAGAAAAGAAGGGAAAAGAGAAAAGAAGAGAATAGAGAAATGAGGAAAGAGAAAAGAAGAGAAAAGAGAAAAGAAGAGAAACGGGAAAAGAGAAAAGAAGAGAAAGGGGACAGGAGGAAAGAAGAGAGAAGAAGAGAAAAGAAGAGGATAGAGAAAAGAGAAAAGAAGAGAAAAGAGAAATTAGAAAAGAAGAGGAAATAGAAAAGAGAAAAGAAGAGTAAAGAGAAAAGAGATAAGAAGAGAAAAGAGAAAAGAAGAGAAAATGGAAAATAGGAAAGAAGAGGATAGAGAAAAGAGAAAAGAAGAGAAAAGAAGAGAAAAGAGAAAATAGAAAAGAAGAGGAAATAGAAAAGAGAAAACAGAAAAGAAGAGTAAAGAGAAAAGAGATAAGAAGAGAAAAGAGAAAAGAAGAGAAAATGGAAAAGACGAAAGAAGAGAAAAGAAGAGAAAAATGAAAAGAGAAAGGAATGGAAAAGTGAAAAGCGAAAAGAGAATATATAGAGAAAAGAAGAGAATAGAAGAGAAAAGAAGAGAAAAGAGAAAAGAAGAGAATAGAGAAATGAGGAAAGAGAAAAGAAGAGAAAAGAAGAGAAAAGAGAAAAGAAGAGAAAAGGGAAAAGAGAAAAGAAGAGAAAGGGGACAAGAGAAAAGAAGAGAGAACAGAAAAGAAGAGGATAGAGAAAAGAGAAAACAAGAGAAAAGAAGAGAAAAGAGAAAATAGAAAAGAAGAGGAAATAGAAAAGAGACAAGAGAAAAGAAGAGTAAAGAGAAAAGAGATAAGAAGAGAAAAGAGAAAAGAAGTGAAAATGGAAAAGAGGAAAGAAGAGAAAAGAATAGAGGAGAAAAAAGAGACAAGAAGAGAAAGAGAAAAGAAGAGAAAAGTGAAATGAGAAATGAGAAAAGAAGAGGGACTGGAGAAGAAGAGAAAAGAGAAAAGAAGAGAAAAGATAAAAGAGAATAAAAGAGAAAAGGGAACAGAGGAAAGAAGACAAAAGAGAACAGAAGAGAATAGAGAAAAGAGACAAGAAGAAAAAAGAAGATAGAAGAAGAGAAAAGAGAACAGAAGAAAATAGAGAAAAGAGAAAAGCAAACAGAAGATAAAAGAAGAGAAAAGAATAGAGAAAAGAAGAGAATTGAAAAAAGAGAAATGGGAAAAGAAGAGAAAAGGGAAAAGAGAAAAGAACAGAAAAGAGAAAAGGGAAAAGTGAATAGAAGAGAAAAGAATAGAAAAGAGAAAAGAGAAAAGTCGAGAAAAGAGAAAAGAAAGGAAATGGGAAAAGAGAAAAGAAGAGAAAAGAGAAAAGAAGAGAAAAGGAAAAAGAAGAGAAAAGGGAAAAGAGAAAAGAAGAGAAAAGAGAAAAGAATAAAAAGGAAAGGGAAAAGAAAAGAGAAAAGAGAAAAGAACAGTGAAAAGAGAAAAGAAGAGAAAAGAAATGAATAGACGAGAAAAGAGAAAAGAAGAGAAAAGAAATTAAAAGAAGAGAAAAGAGAAAAGAAGAGAAAAGAAGAGAAAAGAAGAGAAAAGAGAAAAGAAGAGAAAAGAAGAGAAAAGAGAAAAGAAGAGAGAAGAAGAGAAAAGAAGAGGATAGAGAAAATAGAAAACAAGAGAATAGAAGAGAATAGAGAAAATAGAAAAGAAGAGGATATAGTAAAGAGAAAAGAAGAGTAAAGAGAAAAGAGATAAGAAGAGAAAAGAGAAAAGAAGTGAAAAGAGAAAATAGACAAGAGAAAAGAAGCGAAAATGGAAAAGAGATAAGAAGAGAATAGAGAAAGAGAAAAGAAGAGAAACGAGAAATGAGAAAAGAGAAAAGAAGAGGGAATGGAGAAGAAGAGAAAAGAGAAAAGAAGAGAAAAGATAAAAGAGAATAAAAGAGAAAAGGGAACAGAGGAAAGAAGACAAAAGAGAACAGCAGAGAATAGAGAAAAGAGAAATGTGATAAGAAGAGAAAAGAGAAAAGAGAAAAGAAGAGAAAAGAGAATAGAGAATAGAGAAAAGAAGAGAAAAGGGAAAAGAAGAGAAAAGAGAAAAGAGAAATGTGATAAGAAGAGAAAAGAGAAAAGAGAAAAGAAGAGAAAAGAGAATAGAGAATAGAGAAAAGAAGAGAAAAGGGAAAAGAGATAAGAAGAGAAAAGAGAAAAGAAGTGAAAATGGAAAAGAGGAAAGAAGAGAAAAGAATAGAGGAGAAAAAAGAGACAAGAAGAGAAACAGAAAAGAAGAGAAAAGTGAAATGAGAAATGAGAAAAGAAGAGGGACTGGAGAAGAAGAGAAAAGAGAAAAGAAGAGAAAAGATAAAAGAGAATAAAAGAGAAAAGGGAACAGAGGAAAGAAGACAAAAGAGAACAGAAGAGAATAGAGAAAAGAGAAAAGCGAACAGAAGATAAAAGAAGAGAAAAGAATAGAGAAAAGAAGAGAATTGAAAAAAGAGAAATGGGAAAAGAAGAGAAAAGGGAAAAGAGAAAAGAACAGAAGAGAGTAAAGGGAAAAGTGAATAGAAGAGAAAAGAATAGAAAAGAGAAAAGAGAAAAGTCGAGAAAAGAGAAAAGAAAGGAAATGGGAAAAGAGAATAGAACAGAAAAGAGAAAAGAAGAGAAAATGGAAAAGAGGAGAAAAGGGAAAAGAGAAAAGAAGAGAAAAGAGAAAAGAGAAAAAAGAAAAGAGAAAAGAAAAGAGAAAAGAGAAAAGAACAGTGAAAAGAGAAAAGAAGAGAAAAGAAATGAATAGACGAGAAAAGAGAAAAGAAGAGAAAAGAAATTAAAAGAAGAGAAAAGAGAAAAGAAGAGAAAAGAAGAGAAAAGAAGAGAAAAGAGAAAAGAAGAGAAAAGAAGAGAAAAGAGAAAAGAAGAGAGAAGAAGAGAAAAGAAGAGGATAGAGAAAATAGAAAACAAGAGAATAGAAGAGAATAGAGAAAATAGAAAAGAAGAGGATATAGAAAAGAGAAAAGAAGAGTAAAGAGAAAAGCGATAAGAAGAGAAAAGAGAAAAGAAGTGAAAAGAGAAAATAGACAAGAGAAAAGAAGAGAAAATGGAAAAGAGATAAGAAGAGAATAGAGAAAGAGAAAAGAAGAGAAACGAGAAATGAGAAAAGAGAAAAGAAGAGGGAATGGAGAAGAAGAGAAAAGAGAAAAGAAGAGAAAAGATAAAAGAGAATAAAAGAGAAAAGGGAACAGAGGAAAGAAGACAAAAGAGAACAGAAGAGAATAGAGAAAAGAGAAATGTGATAAGAAGAGAAAAGAGAAAAGAGAAAAGAAGAGAAAAGAGAATAGAGAATAGAGAAAAGAAGAGAAAAGGGAAAAGAAGAGAAAAGAGAAAAGAGAAATGTGATAAGAAGAGAAAAGAGAAAAGAGAAAAGAAGAGAAAAGAGAATAGAGAATAGAGAAAAGAAGAGAAAAGGGAAAAGAGAAAAGAAGAGAAAAGAGAAAAGAGAAAAAAGAAAAGAGAAAAGAATAGAAAAGACAAAGGAGAAAAGAACAGTGAAAAGAGAAAAGGAGAGAAAATAAATGAAAAGAAGCGAAAAGCGAAAAGAAGAGAAAAGAAGAGAAAAGAGAAGAGAAAAAAGTGAAAAGAGTAAAGAAGAGAAAAGAAGAGAAAAGAGAAAAGAGAAATGTGATAAGAAGCGAAAAGAGAAAAGAGAAAAGAAGAGAAAAGAGAATAGAGAATAGAGAAAAGAAGAGAAAAGGGAAAAGAGAAAAGAAGAGAAAAGGGAAAAGAGAAAAGAAGAGATAAGAACAGAAAAATGAAAAGAGAAAGGAAGAGAAAAGTGAAAAGCGAAAAGAGAATATATAGAGAAAAGAAGAGAATAGAAGAGAAAAGAGAAAAGAAGGGAAAAGAGAAAAGAAGAGAATAGAGAAATGAGGAAAGAGAAAAGAAGAGAAAAGAGAAAAGAAGAGAAACGGGAAAAGAGAAAAGAAGAGAAAAAGGACAAGAGGAAAGAAGAGAGAAGAAGAGAAAAGAAGAGGATAGATAAAAGAGAAAAGAAGAGAAAAGAAGAGAAAAGAGAAAATAGAAAAGAAGAGGAAATAGAAAAGAGAAAAGAAGAGAAAAGAGAAAAGAAGAGAAAAGGAAAAATAAGAGAAAAGGGAAAAGAGAAAAGAAGAGAAAAGAGAAACGAGAAAAAAGAAAAGAGAAAAGAAAAGAGAAAAGAGAAAAGAAGAGAAAAGAGAAAAGAAGAGAAAAGGAAAAAGAAGAGAAAAGGGAAAAGAGAAAAGAAGAGAAAAGAAATTAAAAGAAGTGAAAAGAGAAAAGAAGAGAAAAGAAGAGAAAAGAAGAGAAAAGAGAAAAGAAGAGAAAAGAAGAGAAAAGAGAAAAGAAGAGAGAAGAAGAGAAAAGAAGAGGATAGAGAAAATAGAAAACAAGAGAATAGAAGAGAATAGAGAAAATAGAAAAGAAGAGGATATAGAAAAGAGAAAAGAAGAGTAAAGAGAAAAGAGATAAGAAGAGAAAAGAGAAAAGAAGTGAAAAGAGAAAATAGACAAGAGAAAAGAAGCGAAAATGGAAAAGAGATAAGAAGAGAATAGAGAAAGAGAAAAGAAGAGAAACGAGAAATGAGAAAAGAGAAAAGAAGAGGGAATGGAGAAGAAGAGAAAAGAGAAAAGAAGAGAAAAGATAAAAGAGAATAAAAGAGAAAAGGGAACAGAGGAAAGAAGACAAAAGAGAACAGCAGAGAATAGAGAAAAGAGAAATGTGATAAGAAGAGAAAAGAGAAAAGAGAAAAGAAGAGAAAAGAGAATAGAGAATAGAGAAAAGAAGAGAAAAGGGAAAAGAAGAGAAAAGAGAAAAGAGAAATGTGATAAGAAGAGAAAAGAGAAAAGAGAAAAGAAGAGAAAAGAGAATAGAGAATAGAGAAAAGAAGAGAAAAGGGAAAAGAGATAAGAAGAGAAAAGAGAAAAGAAGTGAAAATGGAAAAGAGGAAAGAAGAGAAAAGAATAGAGGAGAAAAAAGAGACAAGAAGAGAAACAGAAAAGAAGAGAAAAGTGAAATGAGAAATGAGAAAAGAAGAGGGACTGGAGAAGAAGAGAAAAGAGAAAAGAAGAGAAAAGATAAAAGAGAATAAAAGAGAAAAGGGAACAGAGGAAAGAAGACAAAAGAGAACAGAAGAGAATAGAGAAAAGAGACAAGAAGAAAAAAGGAAAAATAAGAGAAAAGGGAAAAGAGAAAACAAGAGAAAAGAGAAACGAGAAAAAAGAAAAGAGAAAAGAAAAGAGAAAAGAGAAAAGAAGAGAAAAGAGAAAAGAAGAGAAAAGGAAAAAGAAGAGAAAAGGGAAAAGAGAAAAGAAGAGAAAAGAGAAACGAGAAAAAAGAAAAGAGAAAAGAAAAGAGAAAAGAGAAAAGAAGAGAAAAGAGAAAAGAAGAGAAAAGGAAAAAGAAGAGAAAAGGGAAAAGAGAAAAGAAGAGAAAAGAAATTAAAAGAAGTGAAAAGAGAAAAGAAGAGAAAAGAAGAGAAAAGAAGAGAAAAGAGAAAAGAAGAGAAAAGAAGAGAAAAGAGAAAAGAAGAGAGAAGAAGAGAAAAGAAGAGGATAGAGAAAATAGAAAACAAGAGAATAGAAGAGAATAGAGAAAATAGAAAAGAAGAGGATATAGAAAAGAGAAAAGAAGAGTAAAGAGAAAAGAGATAAGAAGAGAAAAGAGAAAAGAAGTGAAAAGAGAAAATAGACAAGAGAAAAGAAGAGAAAATGGAAAAGAGATAAGAAGAGAATAGAGAAAGAGAAAAGAAGAGAAAAGAGAAATGAGAAAAGAGAAAAGAAGAGGGAATGGAGAAGAAGAGAAAAGAGAAAAGAAGAGAAAAGATAAAAGAGAATAAAAGAGAAAAGGGAACAGAGGAACGAAGACAAAAGAGAACAGAAGAGAATAGAGAAAAGAGAAATGTGATAAGAAGAGAAAAGAGAAAAGAGAAAAGAAGAGAAAAGAGAATAGAGAATAGAGAAAAGAAGAGAAAAGGGAAAAGAAGAGAAAAGAGAAAAGAGAAATGTGATAAGAAGAGAAAAGAGAAAAGAGAAAAGAAGAGAAAAGAGAATAGAGAATAGAGAAAAGAAGAGAAAAGGGAAAAGAGAAAAGAAGAGAAAAGAGAAAAGAGAAAAAAGAAAAGAGAAAAGAATAGAAAAGACAAAGGAGAAAAGAACAGTGAAAAGAGAAAAGGAGAGAAAATAAATGAAAAGAAGCGAAAAGCGAAAAGAAGAGAAAAGAAGAGAAAAGAGAAGAGAAAAAAGTGAAAAGAGTAAAGAAGAGAAAAGAAGAGAAATGAGAAAAGAAGAGAAAAGAGAAAAGAGAAATGTGATAAGAAGCGAAAAGAGAAAAGAGAAAAGAACAGAAAAGAGAATAGAGAATAGAGAAAAGAAGAGAAAAGGGAAAAGAGAAAAGAAGAGAAAAGGGAAAAGAGAAAAGAAGAGATAAGAACAGAAAAATGAAAAGAGAAAGGAAGAGAAAAGTGAAAAGCGAAAAGAGAATATATAGAGAAAAGAAGAGAATAGAAGAGAAAAGAGAAAAGAAGGGAAAAGAGAAAAGAAGAGAATAGAGAAATGAGGAAAGAGAAAAGAAGAGAAAAGAGAAAAGAAGAGAAACGGGAAAAGAGAAAAGAAGAGAAAGGGGACAAGAGGAAAGAAGAGACATGAAGAGAAAAGAAGAGGATAGATAAAAGAGAAAAGAAGAGAAAAGAAGAGAAAAGAGAAAATAGAAAAGAAGAGGAAATAGAAAAGAGAAAAGAAGAGTAAAGAGAAAAGAGATAAGAAGAGAAAAGAGAAAAGAAGAGAAAATGGAAAAGAGGAAAGAAGAGGATAGAGAAAAGAGAAAAGAAGAGAAAAGAGAAAAGAGAAAAAAGAAAAGAGAAAAGAAAAGAGAAAAGAGAAAAGAACAGTGAAAAGAGAAAAGAAGAGAAAAGAAATGAATAGACGAGAAAAGAGAAAAGAAGAGAAAAGAAATTAAAAGAAGAGAAAAGAGAAAAGAAGAGAAAAGAAGAGAAAAGAAGAGAAAAGAGAAAAGAAGAGAAAAGAGAAAAGAAGAGAGAAGAAGAGAAAAGAAGAGGATAGAGAAAATAGAAAACAAGAGAATAGAAGAGAATAGAGAAAATAGAAAAGAGGATATAGAAAAGAGAAAAGAAGAGTAAAGAGAAAAGAGATAAGAAGAGAAAAGAGAAAAGAAGTGAAAAGAGAAAATAGACAAGAGAAAAGAAGAGAAAATGGAAAAGAGATAAGAAGAGAATAGAGAAAGAGAAAAGAAGAGAAAAGAGAAATGAGAAAAGAGAAAAGAAGAGGGAATGGAGAAGAAGAGAAAAGAGAAAAGAAGAAAAAAGATAAAAGAGAATAAAAGAGAAAAGGGAACAGAGGAAAGAAGACAAAAGAGAACAGAAGAGAATAGAGAAAAGAGAAATGTGATAAGAAGAGAAAAGAGAAAAGAGAAAAGAAGAGAAAAGAGAATAGAGAATAGAGAAAAGAAGAGAAAAGGGAAAAGAGAAAAGAAGGGAAAAGGGAAAAGAGAAAAGAAGAGATAAGAACAGAAAAATGAAAAGAGAAAGGAAGAGAAAAGTGAAAAGCGTAAAGAGAATATATAGAGAAAAGAAGAGAATAGAAGAGAAAAGAGAAAAGAAGGGAAAAGAGAAAAGAAGAGAATAGAGAAATGAGGAAAGAGAAAAGAAGAGAAAAGAGAAAAGAAGAGAAACGGGAAAAGAGAAAAGAAGAGAAAGGGGACAAGAGGAAAGAAGAGAGAAGAAGAGAAAAGAAGAGGATAGAGAAAAGAGAAAAGAAGAGAAAAGAGAAATTAGAAAAGAAGAGGAAATAGAAAAGAGAAAAGAAGAGTAAAGAGAAAAGAGATAAGAAGAGAAAAGAGAAAAGAAGAGAAAATGGAAAAGAGGAAAGAAGAGGATAGAGAAAAGAGAAAAGAAGAGAAAAGAAGAGAAAAGAGAAAATAGAAAAGAAGAGGAAATAGAAAAGAGAAAAGAGAAAAGAAGATTAAAGAGAAAAGAGATAAGAAGAGAAAAGAGAAAAGAAGAGAAAATGGAAAAGACGAAAGAAGAGAAAAGAAGAGAAAAATGAAAAGAGAAAGGAATGGAAAAGTGAAAAGCGAAAAGAGAATATATAGAGAAAAGAAGAGAATAGAAGAGAAAAGAAGAGAAAAGAGAAAAGAAGAGAATAGAGAAATGAGGAAAGAGAAAAGAAGAGAAAAGATAAAAGAGAATAAAAGAGAAAAGGGAACAGAGGAAAGAAGACAAAAGAGAACAGAAGAGAATAGAGAAAAGAGACAAGAAGAAAAAAGAAGATAGAAGAAGAGAAAAGAGAACAGAAGAAAATAGAGAAAAGAGAAAAGCGAACAGAAGATAAAAGAAGAGAAAAGAATAGAGAAAAGAAGAGAATTGAAAAAAGAGAAATGGGAAAAGAAGAGAAAAGGGAAAAGAGAAAAGAACAGAAAAGAGTAAAGGGAAAAGTGAATAGAAGAGAAAAGAATAGAAAAGAGAAAAGAGAAAAGTCGAGAAAAGAGAAAAGAAAGGAAATGGGAAAAGAGAATAGAACAGAAAAGAGAAAAGAAGAGAAAAGGAAAAAGAAGAGAAAAGGGAAAAGAGAAAAGAAGAGAAAAGAGAAAAGAGAAAAAAGAAAAGAGAAAAGAAAAGAGAAAAGAGAAAAGAACAGTGAAAAGAGAAAAGAAGAGAAAAGAAATGAATAGACGAGAAAAGAGAAAAGAAGAGAAAAGAAATTAAAAGAAGAGAAAAGAGAAAAGAAGAGAAAAGAAGAGAAAAGAAGAGAAAAGAGAAAAGAAGAGAAAAGAAGAGAAAAGAGAAAAGAAGAGAGAAGAAGAGAAAAGAAGAGGATAGAGAAAATAGAAAACAAGAGAATAGAAGAGAATAGAGAAAATAGAAAAGAAGAGGATATAGAAAAGAGAAAAGAAGAGTAAAGAGAAAAGCGATAAGAAGAGAAAAGAGAAAAGAAGTGAAAAGAGAAAATAGACAAGAGAAAAGAAGAGAAAATGGAAAAGAGATAAGAAGAGAATAGAGAAAGAGAAAAGAAGAGAAACGAGAAATGAGAAAAGAGAAAAGAAGAGGGAATGGAGAAGAAGAGAAAAGAGAAAAGAAGAGAAAAGATAAAAGAGAATAAAAGAGAAAAGGGAACAGAGGAAAGAAGACAAAAGAGAACAGAAGAGAATAGAGAAAAGAGAAATGTGATAAGAAGAGAAAAGAGAAAAGAGAAAAGAAGAGAAAAGAGAATAGAGAATAGAGAAAAGAAGAGAAAAGGGAAAAGAAGAGAAAAGAGAAAAGAGAAATGTGATAAGAAGAGAAAAGAGAAAAGAAGAGAAAAGAGAATAGAGAATAGAGAAAAGAAGAGAAAAGGGAAAAGAGAAAAGAAGAGGAAAGAGAAAAGAGAAAAAAGAAAAGAGAAAAGAATAGAAAAGACAAAGGAGAAAAGAACAGTGAAAAGAGAAAAGGAGAGAAAATAAATGAAAAGAAGCGAAAAGCGAAAAGAAGAGAAAAGAAGAGAAAAGAGAAGAGAAAAAAGTGAAAAGAGTAAAGAAGAGAAAAGAAGAGAAAAGAGAAAAGAGAAATGTGATAAGAAGCGAAAAGAGAAAAGAGAAAAGAAGAGAAAAGAGAATAGAGAATAGAGAAAAGAAGAGAAAAGGGAAAAGAGAAAAGAAGAGAAAAGGGAAAAGAGAAAAGAAGAGATAAGAACAGAAAAATGAAAAGAGAAAGGAAGAGAAAAGTGAAAAGCGAAAAGAGAATATATAGAGAAAAGAAGAGAATAGAAGAGAAAAGAGAAAAGAAGGGAAAAGAGAAAAGAAGAGAATAGAGAAATGAGGAAAGAGAAAAGAAGAGAAAAGAGAAAAGAAGAGAAACGGGAAAAGAGAAAAGAAGAGAAAAAGGACAAGAGGAAAGAAGAGAGAAGAAGAGAAAAGAAGAGGATAGATAAAAGAGAAAAGAAGAGAAAAGAGAAAATAGAAAAGAAGAGGAAATAGAAAAGAGAAAAGAAGAGAAAAGAGAAAAGAAGAGAAAAGGAAAAAGAAGAGAAAAGGGAAAAGAGAAAAGAAGAGAAAAGAGAAAAGAGAAAAAAGAAAAGAGAAAAGAAAAGAGAAAAGAGAAAAGAAGAGAAAAGAGAAAAGAAGAGAAAAGGAAAAAGAAGAGAAAAGGGAAAAGAGAAAAGAAGAGAAAAGAAATTAAAAGAAGAGAAAAGAGAAAAGAAGAGAAAAGAAGAGAAAAGAAGAGAAAAGAGAAAAGAAGAGAAAAGAAGAGAAAAGAGAAAAGAAGAGAGAAGAAGAGAAAAGAAGAGGATAGAGAAAATAGAAAACAAGAGAATAGAAGAGAATAGAGAAAATAGAAAAGAAGAGGATATAGAAAAGAGAAAAGAAGAGTAAAGAGAAAAGAGATAAGAAGAGAAAAGAGAAAAGAAGTGAAAAGAGAAAATAGACAAGAGAAAAGAAGAGAAAATGGAAAAGAGATAAGAAGAGAATAGAGAAAGAGAAAAGAAGAGAAAAGAGAAATGAGAAAAGAGAAAAGAAGAGGGAATGGAGAAGAAGAGAAAAGAGAAAAGAAGAGAAAAGATAAAAGAGAATAAAAGAGAAAAGGGAACAGAGGAACGAAGACAAAAGAGAACAGAAGAGAATAGAGAAAAGAGAAATGTGATAAGAAGAGAAAAGAGAAAAGAGAAAAGAAGAGAAAAGAGAATAGAGAATAGAGAAAAGAAGAGAAAAGGGAAAAGAAGAGAAAAGAGAAAAGAGAAATGTGATAAGAAGAGAAAAGAGAAAAGAGAAAAGAGAATAGAGAATAGAGAAAAGAAGAGAAAAGGGAAAAGAGAAAAGAAGAGAAAAGAGAAAAGAGAAAAAAGAAAAGAGAAAAGAATAGAAAAGACAAAGGAGAAAAGAACAGTGAAAAGAGAAAAGGAGAGAAAATAAATGAAAAGAAGCGAAAAGCGAAAAGAAGAGAAAAGAAGAGAAAAGAGAAGAGAAAAAAGTGAAAAGAGTAAAGAAGAGAAAAGAAGAGAAATGAGAAAAGAAGAGAAAAGAGAAAAGAGAAATGTGATAAGAAGCGAAAAGAGAAAAGAGAAAAGAAGAGAAAAGAGAATAGAGAATAGAGAAAAGAAGAGAAAAGGGAAAAGAGAAAAGAAGAGAAAAGGGAAAAGAGAAAAGAAGAGATAAGAACAGAAAAATGAAAAGAGAAAGGAAGAGAAAAGTGAAAAGCGAAAAGAGAATATATAGAGAAAAGAAGAGAATAGAAGAGAAAAGAGAAAAGAAGGGAAAAGAGAAAAGAAGAGAATAGAGAAATGAGGAAAGAGAAAAGAAGAGAAAAGAGAAAAGAAGAGAAACGGGAAAAGAGAAAAGAAGAGAAAGGGGACAAGAGGAAAGAAGAGACATGAAGAGAAAAGAAGAGGATAGATAAAAGAGAAAAGAAGAGAAAAGAAGAGAAAAGAGAAAATAGAAAAGAAGAGGAAATAGAAAAGAGAAAAGAAGAGTAAAGAGAAAAGAGATAAGAAGAGAAAAGAGATAAGAAGAGAAAATGGAAAAGAGGAAAGAAGAGGATAGAGAAAAGAGAAAAGAAGAGAAAAGAGAAAAGAGAAAAAAGAAAAGAGAAAAGAAAAGAGAAAAGAGAAAAGAACAGTGAAAAGAGAAAAGAAGAGAAAAGAAATGAATAGACGAGAAAAGAGAAAAGAAGAGAAAAGAAATTAAAAGAAGAGAAAAGAGAAAAGAAGAGAAAAGAAGAGAAAAGAAGAGAAAAGAGAAAAGAAGAGAAAAGAGAAAAGAAGAGAGAAGAAGAGAAAAGAAGAGGATAGAGAAAATAGAAAACAAGAGATTAGAAGAAAATAGAAAAGAGGATATAGAAAAGAGAAAAGAAGAGTAAAGAGAAAAGAGATAAGAAGAGAAAAGAGAAAAGAAGTGAAAAGAGAAAATAGACAAGAGAAAAGAAGAGAAAATGGAAAAGAGATAAGAAGAGAATAGAGAAAGAGAAAAGAAGAGAAAAGAGAAATGAGAAAAGAGAAAAGAAGAGGGAATGGAGAAGAAGAGAAAAGAGAAAAGAAGAAAAAAGATAAAAGAGAATAAAAGAGAAAAGGGAACAGAGGAAAAAAGACAAAAGAGAACAGAAGAGAATAGAGAAAAGAGAAATGTGATAAGAAGAGAAAAGAGAAAAGAGAAAAGAAGAGAAAAGAGAATAGAGAATAGAGAAAAGAAGAGAAAAGGGAAAAGAAGAGAAAAGAGAAAAGAGAAATGTGATAAGAAGAGAAAAGAGAAAAGGGAAAAGAAGAGAAAAGAGAATAGAGAATAGAGAAAAGAAGAGAAAAGGGAAAAGAGAAAAGAAGAGAAAAGGGAAAAGAGAAAAGAAGAGATAAGAACAGAAAAATGAAAAGAGAAAGGAAGAGAAAAGTGAAAAGCGAAAAGAGAATATATAGAGAAAAGAAGAGAATAGAAGAGAAAAGAGAAAAGAAGGGAAAAGAGAAAAGAAGAGAATAGAGAAATGAGGAAAGAGAAAAGAAGAGAAAAGAGAAAAGAAGAGAAACGGGAAAAGAGAAAAGAAGAGAAAGGGGACAAGAGGAAAGAAGAGAGAAGAAGAGAAAAGAAGAGGATAGAGAAAAGAGAAAAGAAGAGAAAAGAGAAATTAGAAAAGAAGAGGAAATAGAAAAGAGAAAAGAAGAGTAAAGAGAAAAGAGATAAGAAGAGAAAAGAGAAAAGAAGAGAAAATGGAAAAGAGAAAAGAAGAGAAAGGGGACAAGAGAAAAGAAGAGAGAACAGAAAAGAAGAGGATAGAGAAAAGAGAAAACAAGAGAAAAGAAGAGAAAAGAGAAAATAGAAAAGAAGAGGAAATAGAAAAGAGACAAGAGAAAAGAAGAGTAAAGAGAAAAGAGATAAGAAGAGAAAAGAGAAAAGAAGTGAAAATGGAAAAGAGGAAAGAACAGAAAAGAATAGAGGAGAAAAAAGAGACAAGAAGAGAAAGAGAAAAGAAGAGAAAAGTGAAATGAGAAATGAGAAAAGAAGAGGGACTGGAGAAGAAGAGAAAAGAGAAAAGAAGAGAAAAGATAAAAGAGAATAAAAGAGAAAAGGGACCAGAGGAAAGAAGACAAAAGAGAACAGAAGAGAATAGAGAAAAGAGACAAGAAGAAAAAAGAAGATAGAAGAAGAGAAAAGAGAACAGAAGAAAATAGAGAAAAGAGAAAAGCGAACAGAAGATAAAAGAAGAGAAAAGAATAGAGAAAAGAAGAGAATTGAAAAAAGAGAAATGGGAAAAGAAGAGAAAAGGGAAAAGAGAAAAGAATAGAAAAGAGAAAAGAGAAAAGTCGAGAAAAGAGAAAAGAAAGGAAATGGGAAAAGAGAAAAGAAGAGCAAAGAGAAAAGAAGAGAAAAGGAAAAAGAAGAGAAAAGGGAAAAGAGAAAAGAAGAGAAAAGAGAAAAGAGAAAAAAGAAAAGAGAAAAGAAAAGAGAAAAGAGAAAAGAACAGTGAAAAGAGAAAAGAAGAGAAAAGAAATGAATAGACGAGAAAAGAGAAAAGAAGAGAAAAGAAATTAAAAGAAGAGAAAAGAGAAAAGAAGAGAAAAGAAGAGAAAAGAGAAAAGAAGAGAAAAGAGAAAAGAAGAGAGAAGAAGAGAAAAGAAGAGGATAGAGAAAATAGAAAACAAGAGAATAGAAGAGAATAGAGAAAATAGAAAAGAAGAGGATATAGAAAAGAGAAAAGAAGACTAAAGAGAAAAGAGATAAGAAGAGAAAAGAGAAAAGAAGTGAAAAGAGAAAATAGACAAGAGAAAAGAAGAGAAAATGGAAAAGAGATAAGAAGAGAATAGAGAAAGAGAAAAGAAGAGAAAAGAGAAATGAGAAAAGAGAAAAGAAGAGGGAATGGAGAAGAAGAGAAAAGAGAAAAGAAGAGAAAAGATAAAAGAGAATAAAAGAGAAAAGGGAACAGAGGAACGAAGACAAAAGAGAACAGAAGAGAATAGAGAAAAGAGAAATGTGATAAGAAGAGAAAAGAGAAAAGAGAAAAGAAGAGAAAAGAGAATAGAGAATAGAGAAAAGAAGAGAAAAGGGAAAAGAAGAGAAAAGAGAAAAGAGAAATGTGATAAGAAGAGAAAAGAGAAAAGAGAAAAGAAGAGAAAAGAGAATAGAGAATAGAGAAAAGAAGAGAAAAGGGAAAAGAGAAAAGAAGAGAAAAGATAAAAGAGAATAAAAGAGAAAAGGGAACAGAGGAAAGAAGACAAAAGAGAACAGAAGAGAATAGAGAAAAGAGAAATGTGATAAGAAGAGAAAAGAGAAAAGAGAAAAGAAGAGAATAGAGAAATGAGGAAAGAGAAAAGAAGAGAAAAGGGAAAAGAAGAGAAAAGAGAAAAGAGAAATGTGATAAGAAGAGAAAAGAGAAAAGGGAAAAGAAGAGAAAAGAGAATAGAGAATAGAGAAAAGAAGAGAAAAGGGAAAAGAGAAAAGAAGAGAAAAGGGAAAAGAGAAAAGAAGAGATAAGAACAGAAAAATGAAAAGAGAAAGGAAGAGAAAAGTGAAAAGCGAAAAGAGAATATATAGAGAAAAGAAGAGAATAGAAGAGAAAAGAGAAAAGAAGGGAAAAGAGAAAAGAAGAGAAAAGAGAATAGAGAATAGAGAAAAGAAGAGAAAAGGGAAAAGAAGAGAAAAGAGAAATGTGATAAGAAGAGAAAAGAGAAAAGAGAAAAGAAGAGAAAAGAGAATAGAGAATAGAGAAAAGAAGAGAAAAGGGAAAAGAGATAAGAAGAGAAAAGAGAAAAGAAGTGAAAATGGAAAAGAGGAAAGAAGAGAAAAGAATAGAGGAGAAAAAAGAGACAAGAAGAGAAAGAGAAAAGAAGAGAAAAGTGAAATGAGAAATGAGAAAAGAAGAGGGACTGGAGAAGAAGAGAAAAGAGAAAAGAAGAGAAAAGATAAAAGAGAATAAAAGAGAAAAGGGAACAGAGGAAAGAAGACAAAAGAGAACAGAAGAGAATAGAGAAAAGAGACAAGAAGAAAAAAGAAGATAGAAGAAGAGAAAAGAGAACAGAAGAAAATAGAGAAAAGAGAAAAGCGAACAGAAGATAAAAGAAGAGAAAAGAATAGAGAAAAGAAGAGAATTGAAAAAAGAGAAATGGGAAAAGAAGAGAAAAGGGAAAAGAGAAAAGAACAGAAAAGAGTAAAGGGAAAAGTGAATAGAAGAGAAAAGAATAGAAAAGAGAAAAGAGAAAAGTCGAGAAAAGAGAAAAGAAAGGAAATGGGAAAAGAGAAAAGAACAGAAAAGAGAAAAGAAGAGAAAAGGAAAAAGAAGAGAAAAGGGAAAAGAGAAAAGAAGAGAAAAGAGAAAAGAGAAAAAAGAAAAGAGAAAAGAAAAGAGAAAAGAGAAAAGAACAGTGAAAAGAGAAAAGAAGAGAAAAGAAATGAATAGACGAGAAAAGAGAAAAGAAGAGAAAAGAAATTAAAAGAAGAGAAAAGAGAAAAGAAGAGAAAAGAAGAGAAAAGAAGAGAAAAGAGAAAAGAAGAGAGAAGAAGAGAAAAGAAGAGGATAGAGAAAATAGAAAACAAGAGAATAGAAGAGAATAGAGAAAATAGAAAAGAAGAGGATATAGAAAAGAGAAAAGAAGAGTAAAGAGAAAAGCGATAAGAAGAGAAAAGAGAAAAGAAGTGAAAAGAGAAAATAGACAAGAGAAAAGAAGAGAAAATGGAAAAGAGATAAGAAGAGAATAGAGAAAGAGAAAAGAAGAGAAACGAGAAATGAGAAAAGAGAAAAGAAGAGGGAATGGAGAAGAAGAGAAAAGAGAAAAGAAGAGAAAAGATAAAAGAGAATAAAAGAGAAAAGGGAACAGAGGAAAGAAGACAAAAGAGAACAGAAGAGAATAGAGAAAAGAGAAATGTGATAAGAAGAGTAAAGAGAAAAGAGAAAAGAAGAGAAAAGAGAATAGAGAATAGAGAAAAGAAGAGAAAAGGGAAAAGAAGAGAAAAGAGAAAAGAGAAATGTGATAAGAAGAGAAAAGAGAAAAGAGAAAAGAAGAGAAAAGAGAATAGAGAATAGAGAAAAGAAGAGAAAAGGGAAAAGAGAAAAGAAGAGAAAAGAGAAAAGAGAAAAAAGAAAAGAGAAAAGAATAGAAAAGACAAAGGAGAAAAGAACAGTGAAAAGAGAAAAGGAGAGAAAATAAATGAAAAGAAGCGAAAAGCAAAAAGAAGAGAAAAGAAGAGAAAAGAGAAGAGAAAAAAGTGAAAAGAGTAAAGAAGAGAAAAGAAGAGAAAAGAGAAAAGAGAAATGTGATAAGAAGCGAAAAGAGAAAAGAGAAAAGAAGAGAAAAGAGAATAGAGAATAGAGAAAAGAAGAGAAAAGGGAAAAGAGAAAAGAAGAGAAAAGGGAAAAGAGAAAAGAAGAGATAAGAACAGAAAAATGAAAAGAGAAAGGAAGAGAAAAGTGAAAAGCGAAAAGAGAATATATAGAGAAAAGAAGAGAATAAAAGAGAAAAGAGAAAAGAAGGGAAAAGAGAAAAGAAGAGAATAGAGAAATGAGGAAAGAGAAAAGAAGAGAAAAGAGAAAAGAAGAGAAACGGGAAAAGAGAAAAGAAGAGAAAAAGGACAAGAGGAAAGAAGAGAGAAGAAGAGAAAAGAAGAGGATAGATAAAAGAGAAAAGAAGAGAAAAGAAGAGAAAAGAGAAAATAGAAAAGAAGAGGAAATAGAAAAGAGAAAAGAAGAGAAAAGAGAAAAGAAGAGAAAAGGAAAAAGAAGAGAAAAGGGAAAAGAGAAAAGAAGAGAAAAGAGAAACGAGAAAAAAGAAAAGAGAAAAGAAAAGAGAAAAGAGAAAAGAAGAGAAAAGAGAAAAGAAGAGAAAAGGAAAAAGAAGAGAAAAGGGAAAAGAGAAAAGAAGAGAAAAGAAATTAAAAGAAGAGAAAAGAGAAAAGAAGAGAAAAGAAGAGAAAAGAAGAGAAAAGAGAAAAGAAGAGAAAAGAAGAGAAAAGAGAAAAGAAGAGAGAAGAAGAGAAAAGAAGAGGATAGAGAAAATAGAAAACAAGAGAATAGAAGAGAATAGAGAAAATAGAAAAGAAGAGGATATAGAAAAGAGAAAAAAAGAGTAAAGAGAAAAGAGATAAGAAGAGAAAAGAGAAAAGAAGTGAAAAGAGAAAATAGACAAGAGAAAAGAAGAGAAAATGGAAAAGAGATAAGAAGAGAATAGAGAAAGAGAAAAGAAGAGAAAAGAGAAATGAGAAAAGAGAAAAGAAGAGGGAATGGAGAAGAAGAGAAAAGAGAAAAGAAGAGAAAAGATAAAAGAGAATAAAAGAGAAAAGGGAACAGAGGAACGAAGACAAAAGAGAACAGAAGAGAATAGAGAAAAGAGAAATGTGATAAGAAGAGAAAAGAGAAAAGAGAAAAGAAGAGAAAAGAGAATAGAAAATAGAGAAAAGAAGAGAAAAGGGAAAAGAAGAGAAAAGAGAAAAGAGAAATGTGATAAGAAGAGAAAAGAGAAAAGAGAAAAGAAGAGAAAAGAGAATAGAGAATAGAGAAAAGAAGAGAAAAGGGAAAAGAGAAAAGAAGAGAAAAGATAAAAGAGAATAAAAGAGAAAAGGGAACAGAGGAAAGAAGACAAAAGAGAACAGAAGAGAATAGAGAAAAGAGAAATGTGATAAGAAGAGAAAAGAGAAAAGAGAAAAGAAGAGAATAGAGAAATGAGGAAAGAGAAAAGAAGAGAAAAGGGAAAAGAAGAGAAAAGAGAAAAGAGAAATGTGATAAGAAGAGAAAAGAGAAAAGAAGAGAAAAGAGAATAGAGAATAGAGAAAAGAAGAGAAACGGGAAAAGAGAAAAGAAGAGAAAGGGGACAAGAGGAAAGAAGAGACATGAAGAGAAAAGAAGAGGATAGATAAAAGAGAAAAGAAGAGAAAAGAAGAGAAAAGAGAAAATAGAAAAGAAGAGGAAATAGAAAAGAGAAAAGAAGAGTAAAGAGAAAAGAGATAAGAAGAGAAAAGAGAAAAGAAGAGAAAATGGAAAAGAGGAAAGAAGAGGATAGAGAAAAGAGAAAAGAAGAGAAAAGAGAAAAGAGAAAAAAGAAAAGAGAAAAGAAAAGAGAAAAGAGAAAAGAACAGTGAAAAGAGAAAAGAAGAGAAAAGAAATGAATAGACGAGAAAAGAGAAAAGAAGAGAAAAGAAATTAAAAGAAGAGAAAAGAGAAAAGAAGAGAAAAGAAGAGAAAAGAAGAGAAAAGAGAAAAGAAGAGAAAAGAGAAAAGAAGAGAGAAGAAGAGAAAAGAAGAGGATAGAGAAAATAGAAAACAAGAGATTAGAAGAGAATAGAGAAAATAGAAAAGAGGATATAGAAAAGAGAAAAGAAGAGTAAAGAGAAAAGAGATAAGAAGAGAAAAGAGAAAAGAAGTGAAAAGAGAAAATAGACAAGAGAAAAGAAGAGAAAATGGAAAAGAGATAAGAAGAGAATAGAGAAAGAGAAAAGAAGAGAAAAGAGAAATGAGAAAAGAGAAAAGAAGAGGGAATGGAGAAGAAGAGAAAAGAGAAAAGAAGAAAAAAGATAAAAGAGAATAAAAGAGAAAAGGGAACAGAGGAAAAAAGACAAAAGAGAACAGAAGAGAATAGAGAAAAGAGAAATGTGATAAGAAGAGAAAAGAGAAAAGAGAAAAGAAGAGAAAAGAGAATAGAGAATAGAGAAAAGAAGAGAAAAGGGAAAAGAAGAGAAAAGAGAAAAGAGAAATGTGATAAGAAGAGAAAAGAGAAAAGGGAAAAGAAGAGAAAAGAGAATAGAGAATAGAGAAAAGAAGAGAAAAGGGAAAAGAGAAAAGAAGAGAAAAGGGAAAAGAGAAAAGAAGAGATAAGAACAGAAAAATGAAAAGAGAAAGGAAGAGAAAAGTGAAAAGCGAAAAGAGAATATATAGAGAAAAGAAGAGAATAGAAGAGAAAAGAGAAAAGAAGGGAAAAGAGAAAAGAAGAGAATAGAGAAATGAGGAAAGAGAAAAGAAGAGAAAAGAGAAAAGAAGAGAAACGGGAAAAGAGAAAAGAAGAGAAAGGGGACAAGAGGAAAGAAGAGAGAAGAAGAGAAAAGAAGAGGATAGAGAAAAGAGAAAAGAAGAGAAAAGAGAAATTAGAAAAGAAGAGGAAATAGAAAAGAGAAAAGAAGAGTAAAGAGAAAAGAGATAAGAAGAGAAAAGAGAAAAGAAGAGAAAATGGAAAAGAGGAAAGAAGAGGATAGAGAAAAGAGAAAAGAAGAGAAAAGAAGAGAAAAGAGAAAATAGAAAAGAAGAGGAAATAGAAAAGAGAAAAGAGAAAAGAAGAGTAAAGAGAAAAGAGATAAGAAGAGAAAAGAGAAAAGAAGGGAAAATGGAAAAGACGAAAGAAGAGAAAAGAAGAGAAAAATGAAAAGAGAAAGGAATGGAAAAGTGAAAAGCGAAAAGAGAATATATAGAGAAAAGAAGAGAATAGAAGAGAAAAGAAGAGAAAAGAGAAAAGAAGAGAATAGAGAAATGAGGAAAGAGAAAAGAAGAGAAAAGAGAAAAGAAGAGAAAAGGGAAAAGAGAAAAGAAGAGAAAGGGGACAAGAGAAAAGAAGAGAGAACAGAAAAGAAGAGGATAGAGAAAAGAGAAAACAAGAGAAAAGAAGAGAAAAGAGAAAATAGAAAAGAAGAGGAAATAGAAAAGAGACAAGAGAAAAGAAGAGTAAAGAGAAAAGAGATAAGAAGAGAAAAGAGAAAAGAAGTGAAAATGGAAAAGAGGAAAGAACAGAAAAGAATAGAGGAGAAAAAAGAGACAAGAAGAGAAAGAGAAAAGAAGAGAAAAGTGAAATGAGAAATGAGAAAAGAAGAGGGACTGGAGAAGAAGAGAAAAGAGAAAAGAAGAGAAAAGATAAAAGAGAATAAAAGAGAAAAGGGACCAGAGGAAAGAAGACAAAAGAGAACAGAAGAGAATAGAGAAAAGAGACAAGAAGAAAAAAGAAGATAGAAGAAGAGAAAAGAGAACAGAAGAAAATAGAGAAAAGAGAAAAGCGAACAGAAGATAAAAGAAGAGAAAAGAATAGAGAAAAGAAGAGAATTGAAAAAAGAGAAATGGGAAAAGAAGAGAAAAGGGAAAAGAGAAAAGAATAGAAAAGAGAAAAGAGAAAAGTCGAGAAAAGAGAAAAGAAAGGAAATGGGAAAAGAGAAAAGAAGAGCAAAGAGAAAAGAAGAGAAAAGGAAAAAGAAGAGAAAAGGGAAAAGAGAAAAGAAGAGAAAAGAGAAAAGAGAAAAAAGAAAAGAGAAAAGAAAAGAGAAAAGAGAAAAGAACAGTGAAAAGAGAAAAGAAGAGAAAAGAAATGAATAGACGAGAAAAGAGAAAAGAAGAGAAAAGAAATTAAAAGAAGAGAAAAGAGAAAAGAAGAGAAAAGAAGAGAAAAGAGAAAAGAAGAGAAAAGAGAAAAGAAGAGAGAAGAAGAGAAAAGAAGAGGATAGAGAAAATAGAAAACAAGAGAATAGAAGAGAATAGAGAAAATAGAAAAGAAGAGGATATAGAAAAGAGAAAAGAAGAGTAAAGAGAAAAGAGATAAGAAGAGAAAAGAGAAAAGAAGTGAAAAGAGAAAATAGACAAGAGAAAAGAAGAGAAAATGGAAAAGAGATAAGAAGAGAATAGAGAAAGAGAAAAGAAAAGAGAAATGAGAAAAGAGAAAAGAAGAGGGAATGGAGAAGAAGAGAAAAGAGAAAAGAAGAGAAAAGATAAAAGAGAATAAAAGAGAAAAGGGAACAGAGGAACGAAGACAAAAGAGAACAGAAGAGAATAGAGAAAAGAGAAATGTGATAAGAAGAGAAAAGAGAAAAGAGAAAAGAAGAGAAAAGAGAATAGAGAATAGAGAAAAGAAGAGAAAAGGGAAAAGAAGAGAAAAGAGAAAAGAGAAATGTGATAAGAAGAGAAAAGAGAAAAGAGAAAAGAAGAGAAAAGAGAATAGAGAATAGAGAAAAGAAGAGAAAAGGGAAAAGAGAAAAGAAGAGAAAAGATAAAAGAGAATAAAAGAGAAAAGGGAACAGAGGAAAGAAGACAAAAGAGAACAGAAGAGAATAGAGAAAAGAGAAATGTGATAAGAAGAGAAAAGAGAAAAGAGAAAAGAAGAGAATAGAGAAATGAGGAAAGAGAAAAGAAGAGAAAAGGGAATAGAAGAGAAAAGAGAAAAGAGAAATGTGATAACAAGAGAAAAGAGAAAAGGGAAAAGAAGAGAAAAGAGAATAGAGAATAGAAAAAGAAGAGAAAAGGGAAAAGAGAAAAGAAGAGATAAGAACAGAAAAATGAAAAGAGAAAGGAAGAGAAAAGTGAAAAGCGAAAAGAGAATATATAGAGAAAAGAAGAGAATAGAAGAGAAAAGAGAAAAGAAGGGAAAAGAGAAAAGAAGAGAAAAGAGAATAGAGAATAGAGAAAAGAAGAGAAAAGGGAAAAGAAGAGAAAAGAGAAAAGAGAAATGTGATAAGAAGAGAAAAGAGAAAAGAGAAAAGAAGAGAAAAGAGAATAGAGAATAGAGAAAAGAAGAGAAAAGGGAAAAGAGATAAGAAGAGAAAAGAGAAAAGAAGTGAAAATGGAAAAGAGGAAAGAAGAGAAAAGAATAGAGGAGAAAAAAGAGACAAGAAGAGAAAGAGAAAAGAAGAGAAAAGTGAAATGAGAAATGAGAAAAGAAGAGGGACTGGAGAAGAAGAGAAAAGAGAAAAGAAGAGAAAAGATAAAAGAGAATAAAAGAGAAAAGGGAACAGAGGAAAGAAGACAAAAGAGAACAGAAGAGAATAGAGAAAAGAGACAAGAAGAAAAAAGAAGATAGAAGAAGAGAAAAGAGAACAGAAGAAAATAGAGAAAAGAGAAAAGCGAACAGAAGATAAAAGAAGAGAAAAGAATAGAGAAAAGAAGAGAATTGAAAAAAGAGAAATGGGAAAAGAAGAGAAAAGGGAAAAGAGAAAAGAACAGAAAAGAGTAAAGGGAAAAGTGAATAGAAGAGAAAAGAATAGAAAAGAGAAAAGAGAAAAGTCGAGAAAAGAGAAAAGAAAGGAAATGGGAAAAGAGGAAAGAACAGAAAAGAGAAAAGAAGAGAAAAGGAAAAAGAAGAGAAAAGGGAAAAGAGAAAAGAAGAGAAAAGAGAAAAGAGAAAAAAGAAAAGAGAAAAGAAAAGAGAAAAGAGAAAAGAACAGTGAAAAGAGAAAAGAAGAGAAAAGAAATGAATAGACGAGAAAAGAGAAAAGAAGAGAAAAGAAATTAAAAGAAGAGAAAAGAGAAAAGAAGAGAAAAGAAGAGAAAAGAAGAGAAAAGAGAAAAGAAGAGAAAAGAAGAGAAAAGAGAAAAGAAGAGAGAAGAAGAGAAAAGAAGAGGATAGAGAAAATAGAAAACAAGAGAATAGAAGAGAATAGAGAAAATAGAAAAGAAGAGGATATAGAAAAGAGAAAAGAAGAGTAAAGAGAAAAGCGATAAGAAGAGAAAAGAGAAAAGAAGTGAAAAGAGAAAATAGACAAGAGAAAAGAAGAGAAAATGGAAAAGAGATAAGAAGAGAATAGAGAAAGAGAAAAGAAGAGAAACGAGAAATGAGAAAAGAGAAAAGAAGAGGGAATGGAGAAGAAGAGAAAAGAGAAAAGAAGAGAAAAGATAAAAGAGAATAAAAGAGAAAAGGGAACAGAGGAAAGAAGACAAAAGAGAACAGAAGAGAATAGAGAAAAGAGAAATGTGATAAGAAGAGAAAAGAGAAAAGAGAAAAGAAGAGAAAAGAGAATAGAGAATAGAGAAAAGAAGAGAAAAGGGAAAAGAAGAGAAAAGAGAAAAGAGAAATGTGATAAGAAGAGAAAAGAGAAAAGAGAAAAGAAGAGAAAAGAGAATAGAGAATAGAGAAAAGAAGAGAAAAGGGAAAAGAGAAAAGAAGAGAAAAGAGAAAAGAGAAAAAAGAAAAGAGAAAAGAATAGAAAAGACAAAGGAGAAAAGAACAGTGAAAAGAGAAAAGGAGAGAAAATAAATGAAAAGAAGCGAAAAGCAAAAAGAAGAGAAAAGAACAGAAAAGAGAAGAGAAAAAAGTGAAAAGAGTAAAGAAGAGAAAAGAAGAGAAAAGAGAAAAGAGAAATGTGATAAGAAGCGAAAAGAGAAAAGAGAAAAGAAGAGAAAAGAGAATAGAGAATAGAGAAAAGAAGAGAAAAGGGAAAAGAGAAAAGAAGAGAAAAGGGAAAAGAGAAAAGAAGAGATAAGAACAGAAAAATGAAAAGAGAAAGGAAGAGAAAAGTGAAAAGCGAAAAGAGAATATATAGAGAAAAGAAGAGAATAAAAGAGAAAAGAGAAAAGAAGGGAAAAGAGAAAAGAAGAGAATAGAGAAATGAGGAAAGAGAAAAGAAGAGAAAAGAGAAAAGAAGAGAAACGGGAAAAGAGAAAAGAAGAGAAAAAGGACAAGAGGAAAGAAGAGAGAAGAAGAGAAAGGAAGAGGATAGATAAAAGAGAAAAGAAGAGAAAAGAAGAGAAAAGAGAAAATAGAAAAGAAGAGGAAATAGAAAAGAGAAAAGAAGAGAAAAGAGAAAAGAAGAGAAAAGGAAAAAGAAGAGAAAAGGGAAAAGAGAAAAGAAGAGAAAAGAGAAACGAGAAAAAAGAAAAGAGAAAAGAAAAGAGAAAAGAGAAAAGAAGAGAAAAGAGAAAAGAAGAGAAAAGGAAAAAGAAGAGAAAAGGGAAAAGAGAAAAGAAGAGAAAAGAAATTAAAAGAAGAGAAAAGAGAAAAGAAGAGAAAAGAAGAGAAAAGAAGAGAAAAGAGAAAAGAAGAGAAAAGAAGAGAAAAGAGAAAAGAAGAGAGAAGAAGAGAAAAGAAGAGGATAGAGAAAATAGAAAACAAGAGAATAGAAGAGAATAGAGAAAATAGAAAAGAAGAGGATATAGAAAAGAGAAAAAAAGAGTAAAGAGAAAAGAGATAAGAAGAGAAAAGAGAAAAGAAGTGAAAAGAGAAAATAGACAAGAGAAAAGAAGAGAAAATGGAAAAGAGATAAGAAGAGAATAGAGAAAGAGAAAAGAAGAGAAAAGAGAAATGAGAAAAGAGAAAAGAAGAGGGAATGGAGAAGAAGAGAAAAGAGAAAAGAAGAGAAAAGATAAAAGAGAATAAAAGAGAAAAGGGAACAGAGGAACGAAGACAAAAGAGAACAGAAGAGAATAGAGAAAAGAGAAATGTGATAAGAAGAGAAAAGAGAAAAGAGAAAAGAAGAGAAAAGAGAATAGAAAATAGAGAAAAGAAGAGAAAAGGGAAAAGAAGAGAAAAGAGAAAAGAGAAATGTGATAAGAAGAGAAAAGAGAAAAGAGAAAAGAAGAGAAAAGAGAATAGAGAATAGAGAAAAGAAGAGAAAAGGGAAAAGAGAAAAGAAGAGAAAAGATAAAAGAGAATAAAAGAGAAAAGGGAACAGAGGAAAGAAGACAAAAGAGAACAGAAGAGAATAGAGAAAAGAGAAATGTGATAAGAAGAGAAAAGAGAAAAGAGAAAAGAAGAGAATAGAGAAATGAGGAAAGAGAAAAGAAGAGAAAAGGGAAAAGAAGAGAAAAGAGAAAAGAGAAATGTGATAAGAAGAGAAAAGAGAAAAGGGAAAAGAAGAGAAAAGAGAATAGAGAATAGAGAAAAGAAGAGAAAAGGGAAAAGAGAAAAGAAGAGAAAAGGGAAAAGAGAAAAGAAGAGATAAGAACAGAAAAATGAAAAGAGAAAGGAAGAGAAAAGTGAAAAGCGAAAAGAGAATATATAGAGAAAAGAAGAGAATAGAAGAGAAAAGAGAAAAGAAGGGAAAAGAGAAAAGAAGAGAAAAGAGAATAGAGAATAGAGAAAAGAAGAGAAAAGGGAAAAGAAGAGAAAAGAGAAAAGAGAAATGTGATAAGAAGAGAAAAGAGAAAAGAGAAAAGAAGAGAAAAGAGAATAGAGAATAGAGAAAAGAAGAGAAAAGGGAAAAGAGATAAGAAGAGAAAAGAGAAAAGAAGTGAAAATGGAAAAGAGGAAAGAAGAGAAAAGAATAGAGGAGAAAAAAGAGACAAGAAGAGAAACAGAAAAGAAGAGAAAAGTGAAATGAGAAATGAGAAAAGAAGAGGGACTGGAGAAGAAGAGAAAAGAGAAAAGAAGAGAAAAGATAAAAGAGAATAAAAGAGAAAAGGGAACAGAGGAAAGAAGACAAAAGAGAACAGAAGAGAATAGAGAAAAGAGACAAGAAGAAAAAAGAAGATAGAAGAAGAGAAAAGAGAACAGAAGAAAATAGAGAAAAGAGAAAAGCGAACAGAAGATAAAAGAAGAGAAAAGAATAGAGAAAAGAAGAGAATTGAAAAAAGAGAAATGGGAAAAGAAGAGAAAAGGGAAAAGAGAAAAGAACAGAAAAGAGTAAAGGGAAAAGTGAATAGAAGAGAAAAGAATAGAAAAGAGAAAAGAGAAAAGTCGAGAAAAGAGAAAAGAAAGGAAATGGAAAAAGAGAAAAGAACAGAAAAGAGAAAAGAAGAGAAAAGGAAAAAGAAGAGAAAAGGGAAAACAGAAAAGAAGTGAAAAGAGAAAAGAGAAAAAAGAAAAGAGATAAGAAACGAGAAAAGAAAAAAGAACAGTGAAAAGAGAAAAGAAGAGAAAAGAAATGAATAGACGAGAAAAGAGAAAAGAAGAGAAAAGAAATTAAAAGAAGAGAAAAGAGAAAAGAAGAGAAAAGAAGAGAAAGAAGAGAAAAGAGAAAAGAAGAGAAAAGAAGAGAAAAGAGAAAAGAAGAGAGAAGAAGAGAAAAGAAGAGGATAGAGAAAATAGAAAACAAGAGAATAGAAGAGAATAGAGAAAATAGAAAAGAAGAGGATATAGAAAAGAGAAAAGAAGAGTAAAGAGAAAAGCGATAAGAAGAGAAAAGAGAAAAGAAGTGAAAAGAGAAAATAGACAAGAGAAAAGAAGAGAAAATGGAAAAGAGATAAGAAGAGAATAGAGAAAGAGAAAAGAAGAGAAACGAGAAATGAGAAAAGAGAAAAGAAGAGGGAATGGAGAAGAAGAGAAAAGAGAAAAGAAGAGAAAAGATAAAAGAGAATAAAAGAGAAAAGGGAACAGAGGAAAGAAGACAAAAGAGAACAGAAGAGAATAGAGAAAAGAGAAATGTGATAAGAAGAGAAAAGAGAAAAGAGAAAAGAAGAGAAAAGAGAATAGAGAATAGAGAAAAGAAGAGAAAAGGGAAAAGAAGAGAAAAGAGAAAAGAGAAATGTGATAAGAAGAGAAAAGAGAAAAGAGAAAAGAAGAGAAAAGAGAATAGAGAATAGAGAAAAGAAGAGAAAAGGGAAAAGAGAAAAGAAGAGAAAAGAGAAAAGAGAAAAAAGAAAAGAGAAAAGAATAGAAAAGACAAAGGAGAAAAGAACAGTGAAAAGAGAAAAGGAGAGAAAATAAATGAAAAGAAGCGAAAAGCGAAAAGAAGAGAAAAGAAGAGAAAAGAGAAGAGAAAAAAGTGAAAAGAGTAAAGAAGAGAAAAGAAGAGAAAAGAGAAAAGAGAAATGTGATAAGAAGCGAAAAGAGAAAAGAGAAAAGAAGAGAAAAGAGAATAGAGAATAGAGAAAAGAAGAGAAAAGGGAAAAGAGAAAAGAAGAGAAAAGGGAAAAGAGAAAAGAAGAGATAAGAACAGAAAAATGAAAAGAGAAAGGAAGAGAAAAGAGAAAAGAAGAGAAAAGGAAAAAGAAGAGAAAAGGGAAAAGAGAAAAGAAGAGAAAAGAGAAAAGAGGAGAAAAGGAAAAAGAAGAGAAAAGGGAAAAGAGAAAAGAAGAGAAAAGAGAAAAGAGAAAAAAGAAAAGAGAAAAGAAAAGAGAAAAGAGAAAAGAACAGTGAAAAGAGAAAAGAAGAGAAAAGAAATGAATAGACGAGAAAAGAGAAAAGAAGAGAAAAGAAATTAAAAGAAGAGAAAAGAGAAAAGAAGAGAGAAGAAGAGAAAAGAAGAGGATAGAGAAAATAGAAAACAAGAGAATAGAAGAGAATAGAGAAAATAGAAAAGAAGAGGATATAGAAAAGAGAAAAGAAGAGTAAAGAGAAAAGAGATAAGAAGAGAAAAGAGAAAAGAAGTGAAAAGAGAAAAGAGACAAGAGAAAAGAAGAGAAAATGGAAAAGAGATAAGAAGAGAAAAGAGAAAAGAAGAGAAAATGGAAAAGAGGAAAGAAGAGAAAAAAATAGAGGAGAAAAAAGAGACAAGAAGAGAAAGAGAAAAGAAGAGAAAAGTGAAATGAGAAAAGAAGAGGGTCTGGAGAAGAAGAGAAAAGAGAAAAGAAGAGAAAAGATAAAAGAGAATAAAAGAGAAAAGGGAACAGAGGAAAGAAGACAAAAGATAACAGAAGAGAATAGAGAAAAGAGAAAAGAAGAAAAAAGAAGATAGAAGAAGAGAAAAGAGAACAGAAGAAAATAGAGAAAAGAGAAAAGCGAACAGAAGATAAAAGAAGAGAAAAGAAGAGAAATGAAAAAAGAGAAATGGGAAAAGAAGAGAAAAGGGAAAAGAAGATAAAAGAAGAGAAAAGAGAAAAGAAGAGAGAAGAAGAGAAAAGAAGAGGATAGAGAAAATAGAAAACAAGAGAATAGAAGAGAAAAGAGAAAATAGAAAAGAAGAGTAAAGAGAAAAGAGATAAGCAGAGAAAAGAAGAGAAAAGAGAAAAGAAAAGAGATAAAGAGAAAAGAAGAGAAAAAAGTGAAAAGAGTAAAGAAGAGAAAAGAAGAGAAATGAGAAAAGAAGAGAAAAGAGAAAAGAGAAATGTGATAAGAAGAGAAAAAAGAAAAGAGAAAAGAAGCGAAAAGAGAAATGAGAAAAGAAGAGAAAAAAGAGAAAAGAAGAGAATAGAGAAAAGATGAGAAAAGATAAAAGAGAACAGTGAATAGAAGAGAAAAGAATAGAAAAGAGAAAAGAGAAATGAGAAATGAAGAGAAAAGCAGAAAAAAGAAGAGAAAAGAGAAAAGAAAAGAGATAAAGAGAATTGAAGAGAAAAAAAGTGAATAGAGTAAAGAAGAGAAAAGAAGAGAAATGAGAAAAGAAGAGAAAAGAGAAATGAGATAAGAAAAGAGAAATGAGTAAAGAAGTGAAAAGAGAAAAAGAGAATAGAGAAAAGAAGTGAAAAGGGAAAAGAGAAAAGAAGAGAAAAGAAGAGAAAAATGAAAAGAGAAAGGAATGGAAAAGTGAAAAGCGAAAAGAGAATATATAGAGAAAAGAAGAGAATAGAAGAGAAAAGAAGAGAAAAGAGAAAAGAAGAGAATAGAGAAATGAGGAAAGCGAAAAGAAGAGAAAAGAAGAGAAAAGAGAAGAGAAAAAAGTGAAAAGAGTAAAGAAGAGAAAAGAAGAGAAATGAGAAAAGAAGAGAAAAGAGAAAGGAGAAATGTGATAAGAAGAGAAAAGAGAAAAGAGAAAAGAAGAGTAAAGAGAAAAGAGATAAGAAGAGAAAAGAGAAAAGAAGAGAAAATGGAAAAGAGGAAAGAAGAGAAAAAAATAGAGGAGAAAAAAGAGACAAGAAGAGAAAAGAGAACAGAAGAAAATAGAGAAAAGAGAAAAGCGAACAGAAGATAAAAGAAGAGAAAAGAATAGAGAAAAGAAGAGAATTGAAAAAAGAGAAATGGGAAAAGAAGAGAAAAGGGAAAAGAGAAAAGAACAGAAAAGAGAAAAGGGAAAAGTGAATAGAAGAGAAAAGAATAGAAAAGAGAAAAGAGAAAAGTCGAGAAAAGAGAAAAGAAAGGAAATGGGAAAAGAGAAAAGAAGAGCAAAGAGAAAAGAAGAGAAAAGGAAAAAGAAGAGAAAAGGGAAAAGAGAAAAGAAGAGAAAAGAGAAAAGAGAAAAAAGAAAAGAGAAAAGAAAAGAGAAAAGAGAAAAGAACAGTGCAAAGAGAAAAGAAGAGAAAAGAAATGAATAGACGAGAAAAGAGAAAAGAAGAGAAAAGAAATTAAAAGAAGAGAAAAGAGAAAAGAAGAGAAAAGAAGAGAAAAGAAGAGAAAAGAGAAAAGAAGAGAAAAGAGAAAAGAAGAGAGAAGAAGAGAAAAGAAGAGGATAGAGAAAATAGAAAACAAGAGAATAGAAGAGAATAGAGAAAATAGAAAAGAAGAGGATATAGAAAAGAGAAAAGAAGAGTAAAGAGAAAAGAGATAAGAAGAGAAAAGAGAAAAGAAGTGAAAATGGAAAAGAGGAAAGAAGAGAAAAGAATAGAGGAGAAAAAAGAGACAAGAAGAGAAACAGAAAAGAAGAGAAAAGTGAAATGAGAAATGAGAAAAGAAGAGGGACTGGAGAAGAAGAGAAAAGAGAAAAGAAGAGAAAAGATAAAAGAGAATAAAAGAGAATAGGGAACAGAGGAAAGAAGACAAAAGAGAACAGAAGAGAATAGAGAAAAGAGAAAAGAAGAAAAAAGAAGATAGAGAAAAGAATAGAGAAAAGAAGAGAAATGAAAAAAGAGAAATGGGAAAAGAAGAGAAAAGGGAAAAGAGAAAAGAACAGAAAAGAGAAAAGGGAAAAGTGAATAGAAGAGAAAAGAATAGAAAAGAGAAAAGAGAAAAGTCGAGAAAAGAGAAAAGAAAGGAAATGGGAAAAGAGAAAAGAAGAGAAAAGAGAAAAGAAGAGAAAAGGAAAAAGAAGAGAAAAGGGAAAAGGGAAAAGAAGAGAAAAGAGAAAAGAGAAAAAAGAAAAGAGAAAAGAAAAGAGAAAAGAGAAAAGAACAGTGAAAAGAGAAAAGAAGAGAAAAGAAATGAAAAGACGAGAAAAGAGAAAAGAATAGAAAAGAGAAAAGAGAAAAGTCGAGAAAAGAGAAAAGAAAGGAAATGGGAAAAGAGAAAAGAAGAGCAAAGAGAAAACAAGAGAAAAGGAAAAAGAAGAGAAAAGGGAAAAGAGAAAAGAAGAGAAAAGAGAAAAGAGAAAAAAGAAAAGAGAAAAGAAAAGAGAAAAGAGAAATGAACAGTGAAAAGAGAAAAGAAGAGAAAAGAAATGAATAGACGAGAAAAGAGAAAAGAAGAGAAAAGAAATTAAAAGAAGAGAAAAGAGAAAAGAAGAGAAAAGAAGAGAAAAGAAGAGAAAAGAGAAAAGAAGAGAAAAGAGAAAAGAAGAGAGAAGAAGAGAAAAGAAGAGGATAGAGAAAATAGAAAACAAGAGAATAGAAGAGAATAGAGAAAATAGAAAAGAAGAGGATATAGAAAAGAGAAAAGAAGAGTAAAGAGAAAAGAGATAAGAAGAGAAAAGAGAAAAGAAGTGAAAAGAGAAAATAGACAAGAGAAAAGAAGAGAAAATGGAAAAGAGATAAGAAGAGAATAGAGAAAGAGAAAAGAAGAGAAAAGAGAAATGAGAAAAGAGAAAAGAAGAGGGAATGGAGAAGAAGAGAAAAGAGAAAAGAAGAGAAAAGATAAAAGAGAATAAAAGAGAAAAGGGAACAGAGGAAAGAAGACAAAAGAGAACAGAAGATAATAGAGAAAAGAGAAATGTGATAAGAAGAGAAAAGAGAAAAGAGAAAAGAAGAGAAAAGAGAATAGAGAATAGAGAAAAGAAGAGAAAAGGGAAAAGAAGAGAAAAGAGAAAAGAGAAATGTGATAAGAAGAGAAAAGAGAAAAGGGAAAAGAAGAGAAAAGAGAATAGAGAATAGAGAAAAGAAGAGAAAAGGGAAAAGAGAAAAGAAGAGAAAAGGGAAAAGAGAAAAGAAGAGATAAGAACAGAAAAATGAAAAGAGAAAGGAAGAGAAAAGTGAAAAGCGAAAAGAGAATATATAGAGAAAAGAAGAGAATAGAAGAGAAAAGAGAAAAGAAGGGAAAAGAGAAAAGAAGAGAATAGAGAAATGAGGAAAGAGAAAAGAAGAGAAAAGAGAAAAGAAGAGAAACGGGAAAAGAGAAAAGAAGAGAAAGGGGACAAGAGGAAAGAAGAGAGAAGAAGAGAAAAGAAGAGCATAGAGAAAAGAGAAAAGAAGAGAAAATGGAAAAGAGGAAAGAAGAGGATAGAGAAAAGAGAAAAGAAGAGAAAAGAGAAAATAGAAAAGAAGAGGAATTAGAAAAGAGAAAAGAGAAAAGAAGAGTAAAGAGAAAAGAGATAAGAAGAGAAAAGAGAAAAGAAGAGAAAATGGAAAAGACGAAAGAAGAGAAAAGAAGAGAAAAATGAAAAGAGAAAGGAATGGAAAAGTGAAAAGCGAAAAGAAAATATATAGAGAAAAGAAGAGTAAAGAGAAAAGAGATAAGAAGAGAAAAGAGAAAAGAAGAGAAAATGGAAAAGAGGAAAGAAGAGGATAGAGAAAAGAGAAAAGAAGAGAAAAGAGAAAATAGAAAAGAAGAGGAAATAGAAAAGAGAAAAGAGAAAAGAAGAGTAAAGAGAAAAGAGATAAGAAGAGAAAAGAGAAAAGAAGAGAAAATGGAAAAGACGAAAGAAGAGAAAAGAAGAGAAAAATGAAAAGAGAAAGGAATGGAAAAGTGAAAAGCGAAAAGAAAATATATAGAGAAAAGAAGTGAATAGAAGAGAAAAGAAGAGAAAAGAGAAAAGAAGAGAATAGAGAAATGAGGAAAGAGAAAAGAAGAGAAAAGAAGAGAAAAGAGAAAAGAAGAGAAAAGGGAAAAGAGAAAAGAAGAGAAAGGGGACAAGAGAAAAGAAGAGAGAACAGAAAAGAAGAGGATAGAGAAAAGAGAAAACAAGAGAAAAGAAGAGAAAAGAGAAAAGAAGAGAAAAGGAAAAAGAAGAGAAAAGGGAAAAGAGAAAAGAAGAGAAAAGAGAAAAGAGAAAAAAGAAAAGAGAAAAGAAAAGAGAAAAGAGAAAAGAACAGTGAAAAGAGAAAAGAAGAGAAAAGAAATCAAAAGACGAGAAAAGTGAAAAGAAGAGAAAAGGGAAAAGAGAAAAGAAGAGAAAAGAGAAAAGAGAAAAAAGAAAAGAGAAAAGAAAACAGAAAAGAACAGTGCAAAGAGAAAAGAAGAGAAAAGAAATGAATAGACGAGAAAAGAGAAAAGAAGAGAAAAGAAATTAAAAGAAGAGAAAAGAGAAAAGAAGAGAAAAGAAGTGAAAAGAAGAGAAAAGAGAAAAGAAGAGAAAAGAGAAAAGAAGAGAGAAGAAGAGAAAAGAAGAGGATAGAGAAAATAGAAAACAAGAGAATAGAAGAGAATAGAGAAAATAGAAAAGAAGAGGATATACAAAAGAGAAAAGAAGAGTAAAGAGAAAAGAGATAAGAAGAGAAAAGAGAAAAGAAGTGAAAAGAGAAAATAGACAAGAGAAAAGAAGAGAAAATGGAAAAGAGGAAAGAAGAGGATAGAGAAAAGAGAAAAGAAGAGAAAAGAAGAGAAAAGAGAAAATACAAAAGAAGAGGAAATAGAAAAGAGAAAAGAGAAAAGAAGAGTAAAGAGAAAAGAGATAAGAAGAGAAAAGAGAAAAGAAGTGAAAATGGAAAAGACGAAAGAAGAGAAAAGAAGAGAAAAATGAAAAGAGAAAGGAATGGAAAAGTGAAAAGCGAAAAGAGAATATATAGAGAAAAGAAGAGAATAGAAGAGAAAAGAAGAGAAAAGAGAAAAGAAGAGAATAGAGAAATGAGGAAAGAGAAAAGAAGAGAAAAGAAGAGAAAAGAGAAAAGAAGAGAAAAGGGAAAAGAGAAAAGAAGAGAAAGGGGACAAGAGAAAAGAAGAGAGAACAGAAAAGAAGAGGATAGAGAAAAGAGAAAAGAAGAGAAAAGAAGAGAAAAGAGAAAATAGAAAAGAAGAGGAAATAGAAAAGAGACAAGAGAAAAGAAGAGTAAAGAGAAAAGAGATAAGAAGAGAAAAGAGAAAAGAAGTGAAAATGGAAAAGAGGAAAGAAGAGAAAAGAATAGAGGAGAAAAAAGAGACAAGAAGAGAAAGAGAAAAGAAGAGAAAAGTGAAATGAGAAATGAGAAAAGAAGAGGCACTGGAGAAGAAGAGAAAAGAGAAAAGAAGAGGAAAGATAAAAGAGAAAAAAAGAGAAAAGGGAACAGAGGAAAGAAGACAAAAGAGAACAGAAGAGAATAGAGAAAAGAGACAAGAAGAAAAAAGAAGATAGAAGAAGAGAAAAGAGAACAGAAGAAAATAGAGAAAAGAGAAAAGCGAACAGAAGATAAAAGAAGAGAAAAGAATAGAGAAAAGAAGAGAATTGAAAAAAGAGAAATGGGAAAAGAAGAGAAAAGGGAAAAGAGAAAAGAACAGAAAAGAGAAAAGGGAAAAGTGAATAGAAGAGAAAAGAATAGAAAAGAGAAAAGAGAAAAGTCGAGAAAAGAGAAAAGAAAGGAAATGGGAAAAGAGAAAAGAAGAGCAAAGAGAAAAGAAGAGAAAAGGAAAAAGAAGAGAAAAGGGAAAAGAGAAAAGAAGAGAAAAGAGAAGAGAGAAAAAAGAAAAGAGAAAAGAAAAGAGAAAAGAGAAAAGAACAGTGCAAAGAGAAAAGAAGAGAAAAGAAATGAATAGACGAGAAAAGAGAAAAGAAGAGAAAAGAAATTAAAAGAAGAGAAAAGAAGAGAAAAGAAGAGAAAAGAAGAGAAAAGAGAAAAGAAGAGAAAAGAGAAAAGAAGAGAGAAGAAGAGAAAAGAAGAGGATAGAGAAAATAGAAAACAAGAGAATAGAAGAGAATAGAGAAAATAGAAAAGAAGAGGATATAGAAAAGAGAAAAGAAGAGTAAAGAGAAAAGAGATAAGAAGAGAAAAGAGAAAAGAAGTGAAAAGAGAAAATAGACAAGAGAAAAGAAGAGAAAATGGAAAAGAGATAAGAAGAGAATAGAGAAAGAGAAAAGAAGAGAAAAGAGAAATGAGAAAAGATAAAAGAAGAGGGAATGGAGAAGAAGAGAAAAGAGAAAAGAAGAGAAAAGATAAAAGAGAATAAAAGAGAAAAGGGAACAGAGGAAAGAAGACAAAAGAGAACAGAAGAGAATAGAGAAAAGAGAAATGTGATAAGAAGAGAAAAGAGAAAAGAGAAAAGAAGAGAAAAGAGAATAGAGAATAGAGAAAAGAAGAGAAAAGGGAAAAGAAGAGAAAAGAGAAAAGAGAAATGTGATAAGAAGAGAAAAGAGAAAAGGGAAAAGAAGAGAAAAGAGAATAGAGAATAGAGAAAAGAAGAGAAAAGGGAAAAGAGAAAAGAAGAGAAAAGGGAAAAGAGAAAAGAAGAGATAAGAACAGAAAAATGAAAAGAGAAAGGAAGAGAAAAGTGAAAAGCGAAAAGAGAATATATAGAGAAAAGAAGAGAATAGAAGAGAAAAGAGAAAAGAAGGGAAAAGAGAAAAGAAGAGAATAGAGAAATGAGGAAAGAGAAAAGAAGAGAAAAGAGAAAAGAAGAGAAACGGGAAAAGAGAAAAGAAGAGAAAGGGGACAAGAGGAAAGAAGAGAGAAGAAGAGAAAAGAAGAGGATAGAGAAAAGAGAAAAGAAGAGAAAAGAGAAATTAGAAAAGAAGAGGAAATAGAAAAGAGAAAAGAAGAGTAAAGAGAAAAGAGATAAGAAGAGAAAAGAAGAGAAAATGGAAAAGAGGAAAGAAGAGGATAGAGAAAAGAGAAAAGAAGAGAAAAGAAGAGAAAAGAGAAAATAGAAAAGAAGAGGAAATAGAAAAGAGAAAAGAGAAAAGAAGAGTAAAGAGAAAAGAGATAAGAAGAGAAAAGAGAAAAGAAGAGAAAATGGAAAAGACGAAAGAAGAGAAAAGAAGAGAAAAATGAAAAGAGAAAGGAATGGAAAAGTGAAAAGCGAAAAGAGAATATATAGAGAAAAGAAGAGAATAGAAGAGAAAAGAAGAGAAAAGAGAAAAGAAGAGAATAGAGAAATGAGGAAAGAGAAAAGAAGAGAAAAGAAGAGAAAAGGGAAAAGAGAAAAGAAGAGAAAGGGGACAAGAGAAAAGAAGAGAAAAGAGAAAAGAAGAGAAACGGGAAAAGAGAAAAGAAGAGAAAGGGGACAAGAGGAAAGAAGAGAGAAGAAGAGAAAAGAAGAGGATAGAGAAAAGAGAAAAGAAGAGAAAAGAGAAATTAGAAAAGAAGAGGAAATAGAAAAGAGAAAAGAAGAGTAAAGAGAAAAGAGATAAGAAGAGAAAATAGAAAAGAAGAGAAAATGGAAAAGAGGAAAGAAGAGGATAGAGAAAAGAGAAAAGAAGAGAAAAGAAGAGAAAAGAGAAAATAGAAAAGAAGAGGAAATAGAAAAGAGAAAAGAGAAAAGAAGAGTAAAGAGAAAAGAGATAAGAAGAGAAAAGAGAAAAGAAGAGAAAATGGAAAAGACGAAAGAAGAGAAAAGAAGAGAAAAATGAAAAGAGAAAGGAATGGAAAAGTGAAAAGCGAAAAGAGAATATATAGAGAAAAGAAGAGAATAGAAGAGAAAAGAAGAGAAAAGAGAAAAGAAGAGAATAGAGAAATGAGGAAAGAGAAAAGAAGAGAAAAGAAGAGAAAAGAGAAAAGAAGAGAAAAGGGAAAAGAGAAAAGAAGAGAAAGGGGACAAGAGAAAAGAAGAGAGAACAGAAAAGAAGAGGATAGAGAAAAGAGAAAAGAAGAGAAAAGAAGAGAAAAGAGAAAATAGAAAAGAAGAGGAAATAGAAAAGAAACAAGAGAAAAGAAGAGTAAAGAGAAAAGAGATAAGAAGAGAAAAGAGAAAAGAAGTGAAAATGGAAAAGAGGAAAGAAGAGAAAAGAATAGAGGAGAAAAAAGAGACAAGAAGAGAAAGAGAAAAGAAGAGAAAAGTGAAATGAGAAATGAGAAAAGAAGAGGGACTGGAGAAGAAGAGAAAAGAGAAAAGAAGAGAAAAGATAAAAGAGAATAAAAGAGAAAAGGGAACAGAGGAAAGAAGACAAAAGAGAACAGAAGAGAATAGAGAAAAGAGACAAGAAGAAAAAAGAAGATAGAAGAAGAGAAAAGAGAACAGAAGAAAATAGAGAAAAGAGAAAAGCGAACAGAAGATAAAAGAAGAGAAAAGAATAGAGAAAAGAAGAGAATTGAAAAAAGAGAAATGGGAAAAGAAGAGAAAAGGGAAAAGAGAAAAGAACAGAAAAGAGAAAAGGGAAAAGTGAATAGAAGAGAAAAGAATAGAAAAGAGAAAAGAGAAAAGTCGAGAAAAGAGAAAAGAAAGGAAATGGGAAAAGAGAAAAGAAGAGAAAAGAGAAAAGAAGAGAAAAGGAAAAAGAAGAGAAAAGGGAAAAGAGAAAAGAAGAGAAAGGGGACAAGAGAAAAGAAGAGAAAAGAGAAAAGAAGAGAAACGGGAAAAGAGAAAAGAAGAGAAAGGGGACAAGAGGAAAGAAGAGAGAAGAAGAGAAAAGAAGAGGATAGAGAAAAGAGAAAAGAAGAGAAAAGAGAAATTAGAAAAGAAGAGGAAATAGAAAAGAGAAAAGAAGAGTAAAGAGAAAAGAGATAAGAAGAGAAAATAGAAAAGAAGAGAAAATGGAAAAGAGGAAAGAAGAGGATAGAGAAAAGAGAAAAGAAGAGAAAAGAAGAGAAAAGAGAAAATAGAAAAGAAGAGGAAATAGAAAAGAGAAAAGAGAAAAGAAGAGTAAAGAGAAAAGAGATAAGAAGAGAAAAGAGAAAAGAAGAGAAAATGGAAAAGACGAAAGAAGAGAAAAGAAGAGAAAAATGAAAAGAGAAAGGAATGGAAAAGTGAAAAGCGAAAAGAGAATATATAGAGAAAAGAAGAGAATAGAAGAGAAAAGAAGAGAAAAGAGAAAAGAAGAGAATAGAGAAATGAGGAAAGAGAAAAGAAGAGAAAAGAAGAGAAAAGAGAAAAGAAGAGAAAAGGGAAAAGAGAAAAGAAGAGAAAGGGGACAAGAGAAAAGAAGAGAGAACAGAAAAGAAGAGGATAGAGAAAAGAGAAAAGAAGAGAAAAGAAGAGAAAAGAGAAAATAGAAAAGAAGAGGAAATAGAAAAGAAACAAGAGAAAAGAAGAGTAAAGAGAAAAGAGATAAGAAGAGAAAAGAGAAAAGAAGTGAAAATGGAAAAGAGGAAAGAAGAGAAAAGAATAGAGGAGAAAAAAGAGACAAGAAGAGAAAGAGAAAAGAAGAGAAAAGTGAAATGAGAAATGAGAAAAGAAGAGGGACTGGAGAAGAAGAGAAAAGAGAAAAGAAGAGAAAAGATAAAAGAGAATAAAAGAGAAAAGGGAACAGAGGAAAGAAGACAAAAGAGAACAGAAGAGAATAGAGAAAAGAGACAAGAAGAAAAAAGAAGATAGAAGAAGAGAAAAGAGAACAGAAGAAAATAGAGAAAAGAGAAAAGCGAACAGAAGATAAAAGAAGAGAAAAGAATAGAGAAAAGAAGAGAATTGAAAAAAGAGAAATGGGAAAAGAAGAGAAAAGGGAAAAGAGAAAAGAACAGAAAAGAGAAAAGGGAAAAGTGAATAGAAGAGAAAAGAATAGAAAAGAGAAAAGAGAAAAGTCGAGAAAAGAGAAAAGAAAGGAAATGGGAAAAGAGAAAAGAAGAGAAAAGAGAAAAGAAGAGAAAAGGAAAAAGAAGAGAAAAGGGAAAAGAGAAAAGAAGAGAAAAGAATAGAAAAGAGAAAAGAGAAATGAGAAATGAAGAGAAAAGCAGAAAAAAGAAGAGAAAAGAGAAAAGAAAAGAGATAAAGAGAATTGAAGAGAAAAAAAGTGAATAGAGTAAAGAAGAGAAAAGAAGAGAAATGAGAAAAGAAGAGAAAAGAGAAATGAGATAAGAAAAGAGAAATGAGTAAAGAAGTGAAAAGAGAAAAAGAGAATACAGAAAAGAAGTGAAAAGGGAAAAGAGAAAAGAAGAGAAAAGAAGAGAAAAATGAAAAGAGAAAGGAATGGAAAAGTGAAAAGCGAAAAGAGAATATATAGAGAAAAGAAGAGAATAGAAGAGAAAAGAAGAGAAAAGAGAAAAGAAGAGAATAGAGAAATGAGGAAAGCGAAAAGAAGAGAAAGGAAGAGAAAAGAGAAGAGAAAAAAGTGAAAAGAGTAAAGAAGAGAAAAGAAGAGAAATGAGAAAAGAAGAGAAAAGAGAAAGGAGAAATGTGATAAGAAGAGAAAAGAGAAAAGAGAAAAGAAGAGTAAAGAGAAAAGAGATAAGAAGAGAAAAGAGAAAAGAAGAGAAAATGGAAAGAGAAAGGAATGGAAAAGTGAAAAGCGAAAAGAGAATATATAGAGAAAAGAAGAGAATAGAAGAGAAAAGAAGAGAAAAGAGAAAAGAAGAGAATAGAGAAATGAGGAAAGAGAAAAGAAGAGAAAAGAAGAGAAAAGAGAAAAGAAGAGAAAAGGGAAAAGAGAAAAGAAGAGAAAGGGGACAAGAGAAAAGAAGAGAGAACAGAAAAGAAGAGGATAGAGAAAAGAGAAAAGAAGAGAAAAGAAGAGAAAAGAGAAAATAGAAAAGAAGAGGAAATAGAAAAGAGACAAGAGAAAAGAAGAGTAAAGAGAAAAGAGATAAGAAGAGAAAAGAGAAAAGAAGTGAAAATGGAAAAGAGGAAAGAAGAGAAAAGAATAGAGGAGAAAAAAGAGACAAGAAGAGAAAGAGAAAAGAAGAGAAAAGTGAAATGAGAAATGAGAAAAGAAGAGGGACTGGAGAAGAAGAGAAAAGAGAAAAGAAGAGGAAAGATAAAAGAGAAAAAAAGAGAAAAGGGAACAGAGGAAAGAAGACAAAAGAGAACAGAAGAGAATAGAGAAAAGAGACAAGAAGAAAAAAGAAGATAGAAGAAGAGAAAAGAGAACAGAAGAAAATAGAGAAAAGAGAAAAGCGAACAGAAGATAAAAGAAGAGAAAAGAATAGAGAAAAGAAGAGAATTGAAAAAAGAGAAATGGGAAAAGAAGAGAAAAGGGAAAAGAGAAAAGAACAGAAAAGAGAAAAGGGAAAAGTGAATAGAAGAGAAAAGAATAGAAAAGAGAAAAGAGAAAAGTCGAGAAAAGAGAAAAGAAAGGAAATGGGAAAAGAGAAAAGAAGAGCAAAGAGAAAAGAAGAGAAAAGGAAAAAGAAGAGAAAAGGGAAAAGAGAAAAGAAGAGAAAAGAGAAAAGAGAAAAAAGAAAAGAGAAAAGAAAAGAGAAAAGAGAAAAGAACAGTGCAAAGAGAAAAGAAGAGAAAAGAAATGAATAGACGAGAAAAGAGAAAAGAAGAGAAAAGAAATTAAAAGAAGAGAAAAGAGAAAAGAAGAGAAAAGAAGAGAAAAGAAGAGAAAAGAGAAAAGAAGAGAAAAGAGAAAAGAAGAGAGAAGAAGAGAAAAGAAGAGGATAGAGAAAATAGAAAACAAGAGAATAGAAGAGAATAGAGAAAATAGAAAAGAAGAGGATATAGAAAAGAGAAAAGAAGAGTAAAGAGAAAAGAGATAAGAAGAGAAAAGAGAAAAGAAGTGAAAATGGAAAAGAGGAAAGAAGAGAAAAGAATAGAGGAGAAAAAAGAGACAAGAAGAGAAACAGAAAAGAAGAGAAAAGTGAAATGAGAAATGAGAAAAGAAGAGGGACTGGAGAAGAAGAGAAAAGAGAAAAGAAGAGAAAAGATAAAAGAGAATAAAAGAGAAAAGGGAACAGAGGAAAGAAGACAAAAGAGAACAGAAGAGAATAGAGAAAAGAGACAAGAAGAAAAAAGAAGATAGAAGAAGAGAAAAGAGAACAGAAGAAAATAGAGAAAAGAGAAAAGCGAACAGAAGATAAAAGAAGAGAAAAGAATAGAGAAAAGAAGAGAATTGAAAAAAGAGAAATGGGAAAAGAAGAGAAAAGGGAAAAGAGAAAAGAACAGAAAAGAGAAAAGGGAAAAGTGAATAGAAGAGAAAAGAATAGAAAAGAGAAAAGAGAAAAGTCGAGAAAAGAGAAAAGAAAGGAAATGGGAAAAGAGAAAAGAAGAGCAAAGAGAAAAGAAGAGAAAAGGAAAAAGAAGAGAAAAGGGAAAAGAGAAAAGAAGAGAAAAGAGAAAAGAGAAAAAAGAAAAGAGAAAAGAAAAGAGAAAAGAGAAAAGAACAGTGCAAAGAGAAAAGAAGAGAAAAGAAATGAATAGACGAGAAAAGAGAAAAGAAGAGAAAAGAAATTAAAAGAAGAGAAAAGAGAAAAGAAGAGAAAAGAAGAGAAAAGAAGAGAAAAGAGAAAAGAAGAGAAAAGAGAAAAGAAGAGAGAAGAAGAGAAAAGAAGAGGATAGAGAAAATAGAAAACAAGAGAATAGAAGAGAATAGAGAAAATAGAAAAGAAGAGGATATAGAAAAGAGAAAAGAAGAGTAAAGAGAAAAGAGATAAGAAGAGAAAAGAGAAAAGAAGTGAAAAGAGAAAATAGACAAGAGAAAAGAAGAGAAAATGGAAAAGAGATAAGAAGAGAATAGAGAAAGAGAAAAGACGAGAAAAGAGAAATGAGAAAAGATAAAAGAAGAGGGAATGGAGAAGAAGAGAAAAGGGAAAAGAAGAGAAAAGATAAAAGAGAATAAAAGAGAAAAGGGAACAGAGGAAAGAAGACAAAAGAGAACAGAAGAGAATAGAGAAAAGAGAAATGTGATAAGAAGAGAAAAGAGAAAAGAGAAAAGAAGAGAAAAGAGATTAGAGAATAGAGAAAAGAAGAGAAAAGGGAAAAGAAGAGAAAAGAGAATAGAGAATAGAGAAAAGAAGAGAAAAGAGAAAAGTGGAGAAAAGAGAAAAGAAAGGAAGTGGGAAAAGAGAAAAGAAGAGAAAAGAGAAAAGAAGAGAAAAGGAAAAAGAAGAGAAAAGGGAAAAGAGAAAAGAAGAGAAAAGAATAGAAAAGAGAAAAGAGAAATGAGAAATGAAGAGAAAAGCAGAAAAAAGAAGAGAAAAGAGAAAAGAAAAGAGATAAAGAGAATTGAAGAGAAAAAAAGTGAATAGAGTAAAGAAGAGAAAAGAAGAGAAATGAGAAAAGAAGAGAAAAGAGAAATGAGATAAGAAAAGAGAAATGAGTAAAGAAGTGAAAAGAGAAAAAGAGAATAGAGAAAAGAAGTGAAAAGGGAAAAGAGAAAAGAAGAGAAAAGAAGAGAAAAATGAAAAGAGAAAGGAATGGAAAAGTGAAAAGCGAAAAGAGAATATATAGAGAAAAGAAGAGAATAGAAGAGAAAAGAAGAGAAAAGAGAAAAGAAGAGAATAGAGAAATGAGGAAAGCGAAAAGAAGAGAAAAGAAGAGAAAAGAGAAGAGAAAAAAGTGAAAAGAGTAAAGAAGAGAAAAGAAGAGAAATGAGAAAAGAAGAGAAAAGAGAAAGGAGAAATGTGATAAGAAGAGAAAAGAGAAAAGAGAAAAGAAGAGTAAAGAGAAAAGAGATAAGAAGAGAAAAGAGAAAAGAAGAGAAAATGGAAAAGAGGAAAGAAGAGAAAAATATAGAGGAGAAAAAAGAGACAAGAAGAGAAAGAGAAAAGAAGAAAAAAGTGAAATGAGAAAAGAGAAAAGAAGAGGGACTGGAGAAGAAGAGAAAAGAGAAAAGAAGAGAAAAGATAAAAGAGAATAAAAGAGAATAGGGAACAGAGGAAAGAAGACAAAAGAGAACAGAAGAGAATAGAGAAAAGAGAAAAGAAGAAAAAAGAAGATAGAGAAAAGAATAGAGAAAAGAAGAGAAATGAAAAAAGAGAAAGGGGAAAAGAAGAGAAAAGGGAAAAGAGAAAAGAACAGAAAAGAGAAAAGGGAAAAGTGAATAGAAGAGAAAAGAATAGAAAAGAGAAAAGAGAAAAGTCGAGAAAAGAGAAAAGAAAGGAAATGGGAAAAGAGAAAAGAAGAGAAAAGAGAAAAGAAGAGAAAAGGAAAAAGAAGAGAAAAGGGAAAAGGGAAAAGAAGAGAAAAGAGAAAAGAGAAAAAAGAAAAGAGAAAAGAAAAGAGAAAAGAGAAAAGAACAGTGAAAAGAGAAAAGAAGAGAAAAGAAATGAAAAGACGAGAAAAGAGAAAAGAAGAGAAAAGAGAAAAGAAGAGAAACGGGAAAAGAGAAAAGAAGAGAAAGGGGACAAGAGGAAAGAAGAGAGAAGAAGAGAAAGAAGAGGATAGAGAAAAGAGAAAAGAAGAGAAAAGTAGAGAAAAGAGAAAATAGAAAAGAAGAGGAAATAGAAAAGAGAAAAGAAGAGTAAAGAGAAAAGAGATAACAAGAGAAAAGAGAAAAGAACAGAAAATGGAAAAGAGGAAAGAAGAGGATAGAGAAAAGAGAAAAGAAGAGAAAAGAAGAGAAAAGAGAAAATAGAAAAGAAGAGGAAATAGAAAAGAGAAAAGAGAAAAGAAGAGTAAAGAGAAAAGAGATAAGAAGAGAAAAGAGAAAAGAAGAGAAAATGGAAAAGACGAAAGAAGAGAAAAGAAGAGAAAAATGAAAAGAGAAAGGAATGGAAAAGTGAAAAGCGAAAAGAAAATATATAGAGAAAAGAAGAGAATAGAAGAGAAAAGAAGAGAAGAGAGAAAAGAAGAGAATAGAGAAATGAGGAAAGAGAAAAGAAGAGAAAAAAAGAGAAAAGAGAAAAGAAGAGAAAAGGGAAAAGAGAAAAGAAGAGAAAGGGGACAAGAGAAAAGAAGAGAGAACAGAAAAGAAGAGGATAGAGAAAAGAGAAAAGAAGAGAAAAGAAGAGAAAAGAGAAAATAGAAAAGAAGAGGAAATAGAAAAGAGACAAGAGAAAAGAAGAGTAAAGAGAAAAGAGATAAGAAGAGAAAAGAGAAAAGAAGTGAAAATGGAAAAGAGGAAAGAAGAGAAAAGAATAGAGGAGAAAAAAGAGACAAGAAGAGAAAGAGAAAAGAAGAGAAAAGTGAAATGAGAAATGAGAAAAGAAGAGGGACTGGAGAAGAAGAGAAAAGAGAAAAGAAGAGAAAAGATAAAAGAGAATAAAAGAGAAAAGGGAACAGAGGAAAGAAGACAAAAGAGAACAGAAGAGAATAGAGAAAAGAGACAAGAAGAAAAAAGAAGATAGAAGAAGAGAAAAGAGAACAGAAGAAAATAGAGAAAAGAGAAAAGCGAACAGAAGATAAAAGAAGAGAAAAGAATAGAGAAAAGAAGAGAATTGAAAAAAGAGAAATGGGAAAAGAAGAGAAAAGGGAAAAGAGAAAAGAACAGAAAAGAGAAAAGGGAAAAGTGAATAGAAGAGAAAAGAATAGAAAAGAGAAAAGAGAAAAGTCGAGAAAAGAGAAAAGAAAGGAAATGGGAAAAGAGAAAAGAAGAGCAAAGAGAAAAGAAGAGAAAAGGAAAAAGAAGAGAAAAGGGAAAAGAGAAAAGAAGAGAAAAGAGAAAAGAGAAAAAAGAAAAGAGAAAAGAAAAGAGAAAAGAGAAAAGTACAGTGAAAAGAGAAAAGAAGAGAAAAGAAATGAATAGACGAGAAAAGAGAAAAGAAGAGAAAAGAAATTAAAAGAAGAGAAAAGAGAAAAGAAGAGAAAAGAAGAGAAAAGAGAAAAGAAGAGAAAAGAGAAAAGAAGAGAGAAGAAGAGAAAAGAAGAGGATAGAGAAAATAGAAAACAAGAGAATAGAAGAGAACAGAGAAAATAGAAAAGAAGAGGATATAGAAAAGAGAAAAGAAGAGTAAAGAGAAAAGAGATAAGAAGAGAAAAGAGAAAAGAAGTGAAAAGAGAAAATAGACAAGAGAAAAGAAGAGAAAATGGAAAAGAGATAAGAAGAGAATAGAGAAAGAGAAAAGAAGAGAAAAGAGAAATGAGAAAAGAGAAAAGAAGAGGGAATGGAGAAGAAGAGAAAAGGGAAAAGAGGAGAAAAGATAAAAGAGAATAAAAGAGAAATGGGAACAGAGGAAAGAAGACAAAAGAGAACAGAAGAGAATAGAGAAAAGAGAAATGTGATAAGAAGAGAAAAGAGAAAAGAGAAAAGAAGAGAAAAGAGAATAGAGAATAGAGAAAAGAAGAGAAAAGGGAAAAGAAGAGAAAAGAGAAAAGAGAAATGTGATAAGAAGAGAAAAGAGAAAAGGGAAAAGAAGAGAAAAGAGAATAGAGAATAGAGAAAAGAAGAGAAAAGGGAAAAGAGAAAAGAAGAGAAAAGGGAAAAGAGAAAAGAAGAGATAAGAACAGAAAAATGAAAAGAGAAAGGAAGAGAAAAGTGAAAAGCGAAAAGAGAATATATAGAGAAAAGAAGAGAATAGAAGAGAAAAGAGAAAAGAAGGGAAAAGAGAAAAGAAGAGAATAGAGAAATGAGGAAAGAGAAAAGAAGAGAAAAGAGAAAAGAAGAGAAACGGGAAAAGAGAAAAGAAGAGAAAGGGGACAAGAGGACAAGACAATAGAAAATGGAAAAGAGGAAAGAAGAGAAAAATATAGAGGAGAAAAAAGAGACAAGAAGAGAAAGAGAAAAGAAGAAAAAAGTGAAATGAGAAAAGAGAAAAGAAGAGGGACTGGAGAAGAAGAGAAAAGAGAAAAGAAGAGAAAAGATAAAAGAGAATAAAAGAGAATAGGGAACAGAGGAAAGAAGACAAAAGAGAACAGAAGAGAATAGAGAAAAGAGAAAAGAAGAAAAAAGAAGATAGAGAAAAGAATAGAGAAAAGAAGAGAAATGAAAAAAGAGAAACGGGAAAAGAAGAGAAAAGGGAAAAGAGAAAAGAACAGAAAAGAGAAAAGGGAAAAGTGAATAGAAGAGAAAAGAATAGAAAAGAGAAAAGAGAAAAGTCGAGAAAAGAGAAAAGAAAGGAAATGGGAAAAGAGAAAAGAAGAGAAAAGAGAAAAGAAGAGAAAAGGAAAAAGAAGAGAAAAGGGAAAAGGGAAAAGAAGAGAAAAGAGAAAAGAGAAAAAAGAAAAGAGAAAAGAAAAGAGAAAAGAGAAAAGAACAGTGAAAAGAGAAAAGAAGAGAAAAGAAATGAAAAGACGAGAAAAGAGAAAAGAAGAGAAAAGAGAAAAGAAGAGAAACGGGAAAAGAGAAAAGAAGAGAAAGGGGACAAGAGGAAAGAAGAGAGAAGAAGAGAAAGAAGAGGATAGAGAAAAGAGAAAAGAAGAGAAAAGTAGAGAAAAGAGAAAATAGAAAAGAAGAGGAAATAGAAAAGAGAAAAGAAGAGTAAAGAGAAAAGAGATAACAAGAGAAAAGAGAAAAGAACAGAAAATGGAAAAGAGGAAAGAAGAGGATAGAGAAAAGAGAAAAGAAGAGAAAAGAAGAGAAAAGAGAAAATAGAAAAGAAGAGGAAATAGAAAAGAGAAAAGAGAAAAGAATAGTAAAGAGAAAAGAGATAAGAAGAGAAAAGAGAAGAGAAGAGAAAATGGAAAAGACGAAAGAAGAGAAAAGAAGAGAAAAATGAAAAGAGAAAGGAATGGAAAAGTGAAAAGCGAAAAGAAAATATATAGAGAAAAGAAGAGAATAGAAGAGAAAAGAAGAGAAGAGAGAAAAGAAGAGAATAGAGAAATGAGGAAAGAGAAAAGAAGAGAAAAGAAGAGAAAAGAGAAAAGAAGAGAAAAGGGAAAAGAGAAAAGAAGAGAAAGGGGACAAGAGAAAAGAAGAGAGAACAGAAAAGAAGAGGATAGAGAAAAGAGAAAAGAAGAGAAAAGAGAAAATAGAAAAGAAGAGGAAATAGAAAAGAGACAAGAGAAAAGAAGAGTAAAGAGAAAAGAGATAAGAAGAGAAAAGAGAAAAGAAGTGAAAATGGAAAAGAGGAAAGAAGAGAAAAGAATAGAGGAGAAAAAAGAGACAAGAAGAGAAAGAGAAAAGAAGAGAAAAGTGAAATGAGAAATGAGAAAAGAAGAGGGACTGGAGAAGAAGAGAAAAGAGAAAAGAAGAGAAAAGATAAAAGAGAATAAAAGAGAAAAGGGAACAGAGGAAAGAAGACAAAAGAGAACAGAAGAGAATAGAGAAAAGAGACAAGAAGAAAAAAGAAGATAGAAGAAGAGAAAAGAGAACAGAAGAAAATAGAGAAAAGAGAAAAGCGAACAGAAGATAAAAGGAGAGAAAAGATTAGAGAAAAGAAGAGAATTGAAAAAAGAGAAATGGGAAAAGAAGAGAAAAGGGAAAAGAGAAAAGAACAGAAAAGAGAAAAGGGAAAAGTGAATAGAAGAGAAAAGAATAGAAAAGAGAAAAGTCGAGAAAAGAGAAAAGAAAGGAAATGGGAAAAGAGAAAAGAAGAGCAAAGAGAAAAGAAGAGAAAAGGAAAAAGAAGAGAAAAGGGAAAAGAGAAAAGAAGAGAAAAGAGAAAAGAGAAAAAAGAAAAGAGAAAAGAAAAGAGAAAAGAGAAAAGAACAGTGAAAAGAGAAAAGAAGAGAAAAGAAATCAAAAGACGAGAAAAGTGAAAAGAAGAGAAAAGGGAAAAGAGAAAAGAAGAGAAAAGAGAAAAGAGAAAAAAGAAAAGAGAAAAGAAAACAGAAAAGAGAAAAGAACAGTGCAAAGAGAAAAGAAGAGAAAAGAAATGAATAGACGAGAAAAGAGAAAAGAAGAGAAAAGAAATTAAAAGAAGAGAAAAGAGAAAAGAAGAGAAAAGAAGAGAAAAGAAGAGAAAAGAGAAAAGAAGAGAAAAGAGAAAAGAAGAGAGAAGAAGAGAAAAGAAGAGGATAGAGAAAATAGAAAACAAGACAATAGAAGAGAATAGAGAAAATAGAAAAGAAGAGGATATAGAAAAGAGAAAAGAAGAGTAAAGAGAAAAGAGATAAGAAGAGAAAAGAGAAAAGAAGTGAAAAGAGAAAATAGACAAGAGAAAAGAAGAGAAAATGGAAAAGAGGAAAGAAGAGGATAGAGAAAAGAGAAAAGAAGAGAAAAGAAGAGAAAAGAGAAAATAGAAAAGAAGAGGAAATAGAAAAGAGAAAAGAGAAAAGAAGAGTAAAGAGAAAAGAGATAAGAAGAGAAAAGAGAAAAGAAGTGAAAATGGAAAAGACGAAAGAAGAGAAAAGAAGAGAAAAATGAAAAGAGAAAGGAATGGAAAAGTGAAAAGCGAAAAGAGAATATATAGAGAAAAGAAGAGAATAGAAGAGAAAAGAAGAGAAAAGAGAAAAGAAGAGAATAGAGAAATGAGGAAAGAGAAAAGAAGAGAAAAGAAGAGAAAAGAGAAAAGAAGAGAAAAGGGAAAAGAGAAAAGAAGAGAAAGGGGACAAGAGAAAAGAAGAGAGAACAGAAAAGAAGAGGATAGAGAAAAGAGAAAAGAAGAGAAAAGAAGAGAAAAGAGAAAATAGAAAAGAAGAGGAAATAGAAAAGAGACAAGAGAAAAGAAGAGTAAAGAGAAAAGAGATAAGAAGAGAAAAGAGAAAAGAAGTGAAAATGGAAAAGAGGAAAGAAGAGAAAAGAATAGAGGAGAAAAAAGAGACAAGAAGAGAAAGAGAAAAGAAGAGAAAAGTGAAATGAGAAATGAGAAAAGAAGAGGGACTGGAGAAGAAGAGAAAAGAGAAAAGAAGAGAAAAGAAGAGAAAACAGAAAAGAAGAGAGAAGAAGAGAAAAGAAGAGGATAGAGAAAATAGAAAACAAGAGAATAGAAGAGAATAGAGAAAATAGAAAAGAAGAGGATATAGAAAAGAGAAAAGAAGAGTAAAGAGAAAAGAGATAAGAAGAGAAAAGAGAAAAGAAGTGAAAAGAGAAAATAGACAAGAGAAAAGAAGAGAAAATGGAAAAGAGATAAGAAGAGAATAGAGAAAGAGAAAAGAAGAGAAACGAGAAATGAGAAAAGAGAAAAGAAGAGGGAATGGAGAAGAAGAGAAAAGAGAAAAGAAGAGAAAAGATAAAAGAGAATAAAAGAGAAAAGGGAACAGAGGAAAGAAGACAAAAGAGAACAGAAGAGAATAGAGAAAAGAGAAATGTGATAAGAAGAGAAAAGAGAAAAGAGAAAAGAAGAGAAAAGAGAATAGAGAATAGAGAAAAGAAGAGAAAAGGGAAAAGAAGAGAAAAGAGAAAAGAGAAATGTGATAAGAAGAGAAAAGAGAAAAGAGAAAAGAAGAGAAAAGAGAATAGAGAATAGAGAAAAGAAGAGAAAAGGGAAAAGAGATAAGAAGAGAAAAGAGAAAAGAAGTGAAAATGGAAAAGAGGAAAGAAGAGAAAAGAATAGAGGAGAAAAAAGAGACAAGAAGAGAAACAGAAAAGAAGAGAAAAGTGAAATGAGAAATGAGAAAAGAAGAGGGACTGGAGAAGAAGAGAAAAGAGAAAAGAAGAGAAAAGATAAAAGAGAATAAAAGAGAAAAGGGAACAGAGGAAAGAAGACAAAAGAGAACAGAAGAGAATAGAGAAAAGAGACAAGAAGAAAAAAGAAGATAGAAGAAGAGAAAAGAGAACAGAAGAAAATAGAGAAAAGAGAAAAGCGAACAGAAGATAAAAGAAGAGAAAAGAATAGAGAAAAGAAGAGAATTGAAAAAAGAGAAATGGGAAAAGAAGAGAAAAGGGAAAAGAGAAAAGAACAGAAAAGAGAAAAGGGAAAAGTGAATAGAAGAGAAAAGAATAGAAAAGAGAAAAGAGAAAAGTCGAGAAAAGAGAAAAGAAAGGAAATGGGAAAAGAGAAAAGAAGAGAAAAGAGAAAAGAAGAGAAAAGGAAAAAGAAGAGAAAAGGGAAAAGAGAAAAGAAGAGAAAAGAGAAAAGAGAAAAAAGAAAAGAGAAAAGAAAAGAGAAAAGAGAAAAGAACAGTGAAAAGAGAAAAGAAGAGAAAAGAAATGAATAGACGAGAAAAGAGAAAAGAAGAGAAAAGAAATTAAAAGAAGAGAAAAGAGAAAAGAAGAGAAAAGAAGAGAAAAGAAGAGAAAAGAGAAAAGAAGAGAGAAGAAGAGAAAAGAAGAGGATAGAGAAAATAGAAAACAAGAGAATAGAAGAGAATAGAGAAAATAGAAAAGAAGAGGATATAGAAAAGAGAGAAGAAGAGTAAAGAGAAAAGAGATAAGAAGAGAAAAGAGAAAAGAAGTGAAAAGAGAAAATAGACAAGAGAAAAGAAGAGAAAATGGAAAAGAGATAAGAAGAGAATAGAGAAAGAGAAAAGAAGAGAAAAGAGAAATGAGAAAAGAGAAAAGAAGAGTGAATGGAGAAGAAGAGAAAAGAGAAAAGAAGAGAAAAGATAAAAGAGATTAAAAGAGAAAAGGGAACAGAGGAACGAAGACAAAAGAGAACAGAAGAGAATAGAGAAAAGAGAAATGTGATAAGAAGAGAAAAGAGAAAAGAGAAAAGAAGAGAAAAGAGAATAGAGAATAGAGAAAAGAAGAGAAAAGGGAAAAGAAGAGAAAAGAGAAAAGAGAAATGTGATAAGAAGAGAAAAGAGAAAAGAGAAAAGAAGAGAAAAGAGAATAGAGAATAGAGAAAAGAAGAGAAAAGGGAAAAGAGAAAAGAAGAGAAAAGAGAAAAGAGAAAAAAGAAAAGAGAAAAGAATAGAAAAGACAAAGGAGAAAAGAACAGTGAAAAGAGAAAAGGAGAGAAAATAAATGAAAAGAAGCGAAAAGCGAAAAGAAGAGAAAAGAAGAGAAAAGAGAAGAGAAAAAAGTGAAAAGAGTAAAGAAGAGAAAAGAAGAGAAATGAGAAAAGAAGAGAAAAGAGAAAAGAGAAATGTGATAAGAAGCGAAAAGAGAAAAGAGAAAAGAAGAGAAAAGAGAATAGAGAATAGAGAAAAGAAGAGAAAAGGGAAAAGAGAAAAGAAGAGAAAAGGGAAAAGAGAAAAGAAGAGATAAGAACAGAAAAATGAAAAGAGAAAGGAAGAGAAAAGTGAAAAGCGAAAAGAGAATATATAGAGAAAAGAAGAGAATAGAAGAGAAAAGAGAAAAGAAGGGAAAAGAGAAAAGAAGAGAATAGAGAAATGAGGAAAGAGAAAAGAAGAGAAAAGAGAAAAGAAGAGAAACGGGAAAAGAGAAAAGAAGAGAAAGGGGACAAGAGGAAAGAAGAGAGATGAAGAGAAAAGAAGAGGATAGATAAAAGAGAAAAGAAGAGAAAAGAACAGAAAAGAGAAAATAGAAAAGAAGAGGAAATAGAAAAGAGAAAAGAAGAGTAAAGAGAAAAGAGATAAGAAGAGAAAAGAGAAAAGAAGAGAAAATGGAAAAGAGGAAAGAAGAGGATAGAGAAAAGAGAAAAGAAGAGAAAAGAAGAGAAAAGAGAAAAGAAGAGAAAAGGAAAAAGAAGAGAAAAGGGAAAAGAGAAAAGAAGAGAAAAGAGAAAAAAGAAAAGAGAAAAGAAAAGAGAAAAGAGAAAAGAACAGTGAAAAGAGAAAAGAAGAGAAAAGAAATGAATAGACGAGAAAAGAGAAAAGAAGAGAAAAGAAATTAAAAGAAGAGAAAAGAGAAAAGAAGGGAAAAGAAGAGAATAGAAGAGAAAAGAGAAAAGAAGAGAAAAGAAGAGAAAAGAGAAAAGAAGAGAGAAGAAGAGAAAAGAAGAGGATAGAGAAAATAGAAAACAAGAGAATAGAAGAGAATAGAGAAAATAGAAAAGAAGAGGATATAGAAAAGAGAGAAGAAGAGTAAAGAGAAAAGAGATAAGAAGAGAAAAGAGAAAAGAAGTGAAAAGAGAAAATAGACAAGAGAAAAGAAGAGAAAATGGAAAAGAGATAAGAAGAGAATAGAGAAAGAGAAAAGAAGAGAAAAGAGAAATGAGAAAAGAGAAAAGAAGAGTGAATGGAGAAGAAGAGAAAAGAGAAAAGAAGAGAAAAGATAAAAGAGAATAAAAGAGAAAAGGGAACAGACGAACGAAGACAAAAGAGAACAGAAGAGAATAGAGAAAAGAGAAATGTGATAAGAAGAGAAAAGAGAAAAGAGAAAAGAAGAGAAAAGAGAATAGAGAATAGAGAAAAGAAGAGAAAAGGGAAAAGAAGAGAAAAGAGAAAAGAGAAATGTGATAAGAAGAGAAAAGAGAAAAGAGAAAAGAAGAGAAAAGAGAATAGAGAATAGAGAAAAGAAGAGAAAAGGGAAAAGAGAAAAGAAGAGAAAAGAGAAAAGAGAAAAAAGAAAAGAGAAAAGGATAGAAAAGACAAAGGAGAAAAGAACAGTGAAAAGAGAAAAGGAGAGAAAATAAATGAAAAGAAGCGAAAAGCGAAAAGAAGACAAAAGAAGAGAAAAGAGAAGAGAAAAAAGTGAAAAGAGTAAAGAAGAGAAAAGAAGAGAAATGAGAATAGAAGAGAAAAGAGAAAAGAGAAATGTGATAAGAAGCGAAAAGAGAAAAGAGAAAAGAAGAGAAAAGAGAATAGAGAATAGAGAAAAGAAGAGAAAAGGGAAAAGAGAAAGAAGAGAAAAGGGAAAAGAGAAAAGAAGAGATAAGAACAGAAAAATGAAAAGAGAAAGGAAGAGAAAAGTGAAAAGCGAAAAGAGAATATATAGAGAAAAGAAGAGAATAGAAGAGAAAAGAGAAAAGAAGGGAAAAGAGAAAAGAAGAGAATAGAGAAATGAGGAAAGAGAAAAGAAGAGAAAAGAGAAAAGAAGAGAAACGGGAAAAGAGAAAAGAAGAGAAAGGGGACAAGAGGAAAGAAGAGAGATGAAGAGAAAAGAAGAGGATAGATAAAAGAGAAAAGAAGAGAAAAGAAGAGAAAAGAGAAAATAGAAAAGAAGAGGAAATAGAAAAGAGAAAAGAAGAGTAAAGAGAAAAGAGATAAGAAGAGAAAAGAGAAAAGAAGAGAAAATGGAAAAGAGGAAAGAAGAGGATAGAGAAAAGAGAAAAGAAGAGAAAAGAAGAGCAAAGAGAAAAGAAGAGAAAAGGAAAAAGAAGAGAAAAGGGAAAAGAGAAAAGAAGAGAAAAGAGAAAAAAGAAAAGAGAAAAGAAAAGAGAAAAGAGAAAAGAACAGTGAAAAGAGAAAAGAAGAGAAAAGAAATGAATAGACGAGAAAAGAGAAAAGAAGAGAAAAGAAATTAATAGAAGAGAAAAGAGAAAAGAAGAGAAAAGAAGAGAAAAGAAGAGAAAAGAGAAAAGAAGAGAAAAGAAGAGAAAAGAGAAAAGAAGAGAGAAGAAGAGAAAAGAAGAGGATAGAGAAAATAGAAAACAAGAGAATACAAGAGAATAGAGAAAATAGAAAAGAAGAGGATATAGAAAAGAGAAAAGAAGAGTAAAGAGAAAAGAGATAAGAAGAGAAAAGAGAAAAGAAGTGAAAAGAGAAAATAGACAAGAGAAAAGAAGAGAAAATGGAAAAGAGATAAGAAGAGAATAGAGAAAGAGAAAAGAAGAGAAACGAGAAATTAGAAAAGAGAAAAGAAGAGGGAATGGAGAAGAAGAGAAAAGAGAAAAGAAGAGAAAAGATAAAAGAGAATAAAAGAGAAAAGGGAACAGAGGAAAGAAGACAAAAGAGAACAGAAGAGAATAGAGAAAAGAGAAATGTGATAAGAAGAGAAAAGAGAAAAGAGAAAAGAAGAGAAAAGAGAATAGAGAATAGAGAAAAGAAGAGAAAAGGGAAAAGAAGAGAAAAGAGAAAAGAGAAATGTGATAAGAAGAGAAAAGAGAAAAGAGAAAAGAAGAGAAAAGAGAATAGAGAATAGAGAAAAGAAGAGAAAAGGGAAAAGAGATAAGAAGAGAAAAGAGAAAAGAAGTGAAAATGGAAAAGAGGAAAGAAGAGAAAAGAATAGAGGAGAAAAAAGAGACAAGAAGAGAAACAGAAAAGAAGAGAAAAGTGAAATGAGAAATGAGAAAAGAAGAGGGACTGGAGAAGAAGAGAAAAGAGAAAAGAAGAGAAAAGATAAAAGAGAATAAAAGAGAAAAGGGAACAGAGGAAAGAAGACAAAAGAGAACAGAAGAGAATAGAGAAAAGAGACAAGAAGAAAAAAGAAGATAGAAGAAGAGAAAAGAGAACAGAAGAAAATAGAGAAAAGAGAAAAGCGAACAGAAGATAAAAGAAGAGAAAAGAATAGAGAAAAGAAGAGAATTGAAAAAAGAGAAATGGGAAAAGAAGAGAAAAGGGAAAAGAGAAAAGAACAGAAAAGAGTAAAGGGAAAAGTGAATAGAAGAGAAAAGAATAGAAAAGAGAAAAGAGAAAAGTCGAGAAAAGAGAAAAGAAAGGAAATGGGAAAAGAGAAAAGAAGAGAAAAGAGAAAAGAAGAGAAAAGGAAAAAGAAGAGAAAAGGGAACAGAGAAAAGAAGAGAAAAGAGAAAAGAGAAAAAAGAAAAGAGAAAAGAAAAGAGAAAAGAGAAAAGAACAGTGAAAAGAGAAAAGGAGAGAAAAGAAATGAATAGACGAGAAAAGAGAAAAGAAGAGAAAAGAAATTAAAAGAAGAGAAAAGAGAAAAGAAGAGAAAAGAAGAGAAAAGAAGAGAAAAGAGAAAAGAAGAGAGAAGAAGAGAAAAGAAGAGGATAGAGAAAATAGAAAACAAGAGAATAGAAGAGAATAGAGAAAATAGAAAAGAAGAGGATATAGAAAAGAGAAAAGAAGAGTAAAGAGAAAAGAGATAAGAAGAGAAAAGAGAAAAGAAGTGAAAAGAGAAAATAGACAAGAGAAAAGAAGAGAAAAGAGAATAGAGAATAGAGAAAAGAAGAGAAAAGAGAATAGAGAATAGAGAAAAGAAGAGAAAAGGGAAAAGAGAAAAGAAGAGAAAAGGGAAAAGAGAAAAGAAGAGATAAGAACAGAAAAATGAAAAGAGAAAGGAAGAGAAAAGTGAAAAGCGAAAAGAGAATATATAGAGAAAAGAAGAGAATAGAAGAGAAAAGAGAAAAGAAGGGAAAAGAGAAAAGAAGAGAATAGAGAAATGAGGAAAGAGAAAAGAAGAGAAAAGAGAAAAGAAGAGAAACGGGAAAAGAGAAAAGAAGAGAAAGGGGACAAGAGGAAAGAAGAGAGAAGAAGAGAAAAGAAGAGGATAGAGAAAAGAGAAAAGAAGAGAAAAGAGAAATTAGAAAAGAAGAGGAAATAGAAAAGAGAAAAGAAGAGTAAAGAGAAAAGAGATAAGAAGAGAAAAGAGAAAAGAAGAGAAAATGGAAAAGAGGAAAGAAGAGGATAGACAAAAGAGAAAAGAAGAGAAAAGAAGAGAAAAGAGAAAATAGAAAAGAAGAGGAAATAGAAAAGAGAAAAGAGAAAAGAAGAGTAAAGAGAAAAGAGAATAGAGAAAAGAAGAGAAAAGGGAAAAGAAGAGAAAAGAGAAATGTGATAAGAAGAGAAAAGAGAAAAGAGAAAAGAAGAGAAAAGAGAATAGAGAATAGAGAACAGAAGAGAAAAGGGAAAAGAAGAGAAAAGAGAAAAGAGAAATGTGATAAGAAGAGAAAAGAGAAAAGAAGAGAAAAGAGAATAGAGAATAGAGAAAAGAAGAGAAAAGGGAAAAGAGAAAAGAAGAGAAAAGAGAAAAGAGAAAAAAGAAAAGAGAAAAGAATAGAAAAGACAAAGGAGAAAAGAACAGTGAAAAGAGAAAAGGAGAGAAAATAAATGAAAAGAAGCGAAAAGCGAAAAGAAGAGAAAAGAAGAGAAAAGAGAAGAGAAAAAAGTGAAAAGAGTAAAGAAGAGAAAAGAAGAGAAATGAGAAAAGAAGAGAAAAGAGAAAAGAGAAATGTGATAAGAAGCGAAAAGAGAAAAGAGAAAAGAAGAGAAAAGAGAAAAGAGAAATGTGATAAGAAGAGAAAAGAGAAAAAAGAAAAGAAGAGAAAAGAGAATAGAGAATAGAGAAAAGAAGAGAAAAGGGAAAAGAGAAAAGAAGAGAAAAGGGAAAAGAGAAAAGAAGAGATAAGAACAGAAAAATGAAAAGAGAAAGGAAGAGAAAAGTGAAAAGCGAAAAGAGAATATATAGAGAAAAGAAGAGAATAGAAGAGAAAAGAGAAAAGAAGGGAAAAGAGAAAAGAAGAGAATAGAGAAATGAGGAAAGAGAAAAGAAGAGAAAAGAGAAAAGAAGAGAAACGGGAAAAGAGAAAAGAAGAGAAAGGGGACAAGAGGAAGGAAGAGAGATGAAGAGAAAAGAAGAGGATAGATAAAAGAGAAAAGAAGAGAAAAGAAGAGAAAAGAGAAAATAGAAAAGAAGAGGAAATAGAAAAGAGAAAAGAAGAGTAAAGAGAAAAGAGATAAGAAGAGAAAAGAGAAAAGAAGAGAAAATGGAAAAGAGGAAAGAAGAGGATAGAGAAAAGAGAAAAGAAGAGAAAAGAAGAGAAAAGAGAAAAGAAGAGAAAAGGAAAAAGAAGAGAAAAGGGAAAAGAGAAAAGAAGAGAAAAGAGAAAAAAGAAAAGAGAAAAGAAAAGAGAAAAGAGAAAAGAACAGTGAAAAGAGAAAAGAAGAGAAAAGAAATGAATAGACGAGAAAAGAGAAAAGAAGAGAAAAGAAATTAAAAGAAGAGAAAAGAGAAAAGAAGAGAAAAGAAGAGAAAAGAAGAGAAAAGAGAAAAGAAGAGAAAAGAGAAAAGAAGAGAGAAGAAGAGAAAAGAAGAGGATAGAGAAAATAGAAAACAAGAGAATAGAAGAGAATAGAGAAAATAGAAAAGAAGAGGATATAGAAAAGAGAAAAGAAGAGTAAAGAGAAAAGAGATAAGAAGAGAAAAGAGAAAAGAAGTGAAAAGAGAAAATAGACAAGAGAAAAGAAGAGAAAATGGAAAAGAGATAAGAAGAGAATAGAGAAAGAGAAAAGAAGAGAAAAGAGAAATGAGAAAAGAGAAAAGAAGAGGGAATGGAGAAGAAGAGAAATGAGAAAAGAAGAGAAAAGATAAAAGAGAATAAAAGAGAAAAGGGAACAGAGGAAAGAAGACAAAAGAGAACAGAAGAGAATAGAGAAAAGAGAAATGTGATAAGAAGAGAAAAGAGAAAAGAGAAAAGAAGAGAAAAGAGAATAGAGAATAGAGAAAAGAAGAGAAAAGGGAAAAGAAGAGAAAAGAGAAAAGAGAAATGTGATAAGAAGAGAAAAGAGAAAAGAGAAAAGAAGAGAAAAGAGAATAGAGAATAGAGAAAAGAAGAGAAAAGGTAAAAGAGAAAAGATGAGAAAAGAGAAAAGAGAAAAAAGAAAAGAGAAAAGAATAGAAAAGACAAAGGAGAAAAGAACAGTGAAAAGAGAAAAGGAGAGAAAATAAATGAAAAGAAGCGAAAAGCGAAAAGAAGAGCAAAGAAGAGAAAAGAGAAGGGAAAAAAGTGAAAAGAGTAAAGAAGAGAAAAGAAGAGAAATGAGAAAAGAAGAGAAAAGAGAAATGTGATAAGAAGCGAAAAGAGAAAAGAGAAAAGAAGAGAAAAGAGAATAGAGAATAGAGAAAAGAAGAGAAAAGGGAAAAGAGAAAAGAAGAGAAAAGGGAAAAGAGAAAAGAAGAGATAAGAACAGAAAAATGAAAAGAGAAAGGAAGAGAAAAGTGAAAAGCGAAAAGAGAATATATAGAGAAAAGAAGAGAATAGAAGAGAAAAGAGAAAAGAAGGGAAAAGAGAAAAGAAGAGAATAGAGAAATGAGGAAAGAGAAAAGAAGAGAAAAGAGAAAAGAAGAGAAACGGGAAAAGAGAAAAGAAGAGAAAGGGGACAAGAGGAAAGAAGAGAGAAGAAGAGAAAAGAAGAGGATATAGAAAAGAGAAAAGAAGAGAAAAGAGAAATTAGAAAAGAAGAGGAAATAGAAAAGAGAAAAGAAGAGTAAAGAGAAAAGAGATAAGAAGAGAAAAGAGAAAAGAAGAGAAAATGGAAAAGAGGAAAGAAGAGGATAGACAAAAGAGAAAAGAAGAGAAAAGAAGAGAAAAGAGAAAATAGAAAAGAAGAGGAAATAGAAAAGAGAAAAGAGAAAAGAAGAGTAAAGAGAAAAGAGTTAAGAAGAGAAAAGAGAATAGAGAAAAGAAGAGAAAAGAGAATAGAGAATAGAGAAAAGAAGAGAAAAGGGAAAAGAAGAGAAAAGAGAAATGTGATAAGAAGAGAAAAGAGAAAAGAGAAAAGAAGAGAAAAGAGAATAGAGAATAGAGAACAGAAGAGAAAAGGGAAAAGAAGAGAAAAGAGAAAAGAGAAATGTGATAAGAAGAGAAAAGAGAAAAGAAGAGAATAGAGAATAGAGAAAAGAAGAGAAAAGGGAAAAGAGAAAAGAAGAGAAAAGAGAAAAGAGAAAAAAGAAAAGAGAAAAGAATAGAAAAGACAAAGGAGAAAAGAACAGTGAAAAGAGAAAAGGAGAGAAAATAAATGAAAAGAAGCGAAAAGCGAAAAGAAGAGAAAAGAAGAGAAAAGAGAAGAGAAAAAAGTGAAAAGAGTAAAGAAGAGAAAAGAAGAGAAATGAGAAAAGAAGAGAAAAGAGAAAAGAGAAATGTGATAAGAAGCGAAAAGAGAAAAGAAAAGAGAAAAGAGAAATGTGATAAGAAGAGAAAAGAGAAAAAAGAAAAGAAGAGAAAAGAGAATAGAGAATAGAGAAAAGAAGAGAAAAGGGAAAAGAGAAAAGAAGAGAAAAGGGAAAAGAGAAAAGAAGAGATAAGAACAGAAAAATGAAAAGAGAAAGGAAGAGAAAAGTGAAAAGCGAAAAGAGAATATATAGAGAAAAGAAGAGAATAGAAGAGAAAAGAGAAAAGAAGGGAAAAGAGAAAAGAAGAGAATAGAGAAATGAGGAAAGAGAAAAGAAGAGAAAAGAGAAAAGAAGAGAAACGGGAAAAGAGAAAAGAAGAGAAAGGGGACAAGAGGAAGGAAGAGAGATGAAGAGAAAAGAAGAGGATAGATAAAAGAGAAAAGAAGAGAAAAGAAGAGAAAAGAGAAAATAGAAAAGAAGAGGAAATAGAAAAGAGAAAAGAAGAGTAAAGAGAAAAGAGATAAGAAGAGAAAAGAGAAAAGAAGAGAAACGGGAAAAGAGAAAAGAAGAGAAAGGGGACAAGAGGAAAGAAGAGAGAAGAAGAGAAAAGAAGAGGATAGAGAAAAGAGAAAAGAAGAGAAAAGAGAAATTAGAAAAGAAGAGGAAATAGAAAAGAGAAAAGAAGAGTAAAGAGAAAAGAGATAAGAAGAGAAAAGAGAAAAGAAGAGAAAATGGAAAAGAGGAAAGAAGAGGATAGACAAAAGAGAAAAGAAGAGAAAAGAGAAAATAGAAAAGAAGAGGATATAGAAAAGAGAAAAGAGAAAAGAAGAGTAAAGAGAAAAGAGTTAAGAAGAGAAAAGAGAAAAGAGAAAAGAAGAGAAAAGAGAATAGAGAATAGAGAAAAGAAGAGAAAAGGGAAAAGAAGAGAAAAGAGAAATGTGATAAGAAGAGAAAAGAGAAAAGAGAAAAGAAGAGAAAAGAGAATAGAGAATAGAGAACAGAAGAGAAAAGGGAAAAGAAGAGAAAAGAGAAAAGAGAAATGTGGTAAGAAGAGAAAAGAGAAAAGAAGAGAAAAGAGAATAGAGAATAGAGAAAAGAAGAGAAAAGGGAAAAGAGAAAAGAAGAGAAAAGAGAAAAGAGAAAAAAGAAAAGAGAAAAGAATAGAAAAGACAAAGGAGAAAAGAACAGTGAAAAGAGAAAAGGAGAGAAAATAAATGAAAAGAAGCGAAAAGCGAAAAGAAGAGAAAAGAAGAGAAAAGAGAAGAGAAAAAAGTGAAAAGAGTAAAGAAGAGAAAAGAAGAGAAATGAGAAAAGAAGAGAAAAGAGAAAAGAGAAATGTGATAAGAAGCGAAAAGAGAAAAGAGAAAAGAAGAGAAAAGAGAAAAGAGAAATGTGATAAGAAGAGAAAAGAGAAAAAAGAAAAGAAGAGAAAAGAGAATAGAGAATAGAGAAAAGAAGAGAAAAGGGAAAAGAGAAAAGAAGAGAAAAGGGAAAAGAGAAAAGAAGAGATAAGAACAGAAAAATGAAAAGAGAAAGGAAGAGAAAAGTGAAAAGCGAAAAGAGAATATATAGAGAAAAGAAGAGAATAGAAGAGAAAAGAGAAAAGAAGGGAAAAGAGAAAAGAAGAGAATAGAGAAATGAGGAAAGAGAAAAGAAGAGAAAAGAGAAAAGAAGAGAAACGGGAAAAGAGAAAAGAAGAGAAAGGGGATAAGAGGAAGGAAGAGAGATGAAGAGAAAAGAAGAGGATAGATAAAAGAGAAAAGAAGAGAAAAGAAGAGAAAAGAGAAAATAGAAAAGAAGAGGAAATAGAAAAGAGAAAAGAAGAGTAAAGAGAAAAGAGATAAGAAGAGAAAAGAGAAAAGAAGAGAAAATGGAAAAGAGGAAAGAAGAGGATAGAGATAAGAGAAAAGAAGAGAAAAGAAGAGAAAAGAGAAAAGAAGAGAAAAGGAAAAAGAAGAGAAAAGGGAAAAGAGAAAAGAAGAGAACAGAGAAAAAAGAAAAGAGAAAAGAAAAGAGAAAAGAGAAAAGAACAGTGAAAAGAGAAAAGAAGAGAAAAGAGAAAAGAGAAAAGTCGAGAAAAGAGAAAAGAAAGGAAATGGGAAAAGAGAAAAGAAGAGCAAAGAGAAAAGAAGAGAAAAGGAAAAAGAAGAGAAAAGGGAAAAGAGAAAAGAAGAGAAAAGAGAAAAGAGAAAAAAGAAAAGAGAAAAGAAAAGAGAAAAGAGAAAAGAACAGTGAAAAGAGAAAAGAAGAGAAAAGAAATGAATAGACGAGAAAAGAGAAAAGAAGAGAAAAGAAATTAAAAGAAGAGAAAAGAGAAAAGAAGAGAAAAGAAGAGAAAAGAAGAGAAAAGAGAAAAGAAGAGAGAAGAAGAGAAAAGAAGAGGATAGAGAAAATAGAAAACAAGAGAATAGAAGAGAATAGAGAAAATAGAAAAGAAGAGGATATAGAAAAGAGAGAAGAAGAGTAAAGAGAAAAGAGATAAGAAGAGAAAAGAGAAAAGAAGTGAAAAGAGAAAATAGACAAGAGAAAAGAAGAGAAAATGGAAAAGAGATAAGAAGAGAATAGAGAAAGAGAAAAGAAGAGAAAAGAGAAATGAGAAAAGAGAAAAGAAGAGTGAATGGAGAAGAAGAGAAAAGAGAAAAGAAGAGAAAAGATAAAAGAGAATAAAAGAGAAAAGGGAACAGAGGAACGAAGACAAAAGAGAACAGAAGAGAATAGAGAAAAGAGAAATGTGATAAGAAGAGAAAAGAGAAAAGAGAAAAGAAGAGAAAAGAGAATAGAGAATAGAGAAAAGAAGAGAAAAGGGAAAAGAAGAGAAAAGAGAAAAGAGAAATGTGATAAGAAGAGAAAAGAGAAAAGAGAAAAGAAGAGAAAAGAGAATAGAGAATAGAGAAAAGAAGAGAAAAGGGAAAAGAGAAAAGAAGAGAAAAGAGAAAAGAGAAAAAAGAAAAGAGAAAAGAATAGAAAAGACAAAGGAGAAAAGAACAGTGAAAAGAGAAAAGGAGAGAAAATAAATGAAAAGAAGCGAAAAGCGAAAAGAAGAGAAAAGAAGAGAAAAGAGAAGAGAAAAAAGTGAAAAGAGTAAAGAAGAGGAAAGAAGAGAAATGAGAAAAGAAGAGAAAAGAGAAAAGAGAAATGTGATAAGAAGCGAAAAGAGAAAAGAGAAAAGAAGAGAAAAGAGAATAGAGAATAGAGAAAAGAAGAGAAAAGGGAATAGAGAAAAGAAGAGAAAAGGGAAAAGAGAAAAGAAGAGATAAGAACAGAAAAATGAAAAGAGAAAGGAAGAGAAAAGTGAAAAGCGAAAAGAGAATATATAGAGAAAAGAAGAGAATAGAAGAGAAAAGAGAAAAGAAGGGAAAAGAGAAAAGAAGAGAATAGAGAAATGAGGAAAGAGAAAAGAAGAGAAAAGAGAAAAGAAGAGAAACGGGAAAAGAGAAAAGAAGAGAAAGGGGACAAGAGGAAAGAAGAGAGATGAAGAGAAAAGAAGAGGATAGATAAAAGAGAAAAGAAGAGAAAAGAAGAGAAAAGAGAAAATAGAAAAGAAGAGGAAATAGAAAAGAGAAAAGAAGAGTAAAGAGAAAAGAGATAAGAAGAGAAAAGAGAAAAGAAGAGAAAATGGAAAAGAGGAAAGAAGAGGATAGAGAAAAGAGAAAAGAAGAGAAAAGAAGAGCAAAGAGAAAAGAAGAGAAAAGGAAAAAGAAGAGAAAAGGGAAAAGAGAAAAGAAGAGAAAAGAGAAAAAAGAAAAGAGAAAAGAAAAGAGAAAAGAGAAAAGAACAGTGAAAAGAGAAAAGAAGAGAAAAGAAATGAATAGACGAGAAAAGAGAAAAGAAGAGAAAAGAAATTAATAGAAGAGAAAAGAGAAAAGAAGAGAAAAGAAGAGAAAAGAAGAGAAAAGAGAAAAGAAGAGAAAAGAAGAGAAAAGAGAAAAGAAGAGAGAAGAAGAGAAAAGAAGAGGATAGAGAAAATAGAAAACAAGAGAATACAAGAGAATAGAGAAAATAGAAAAGAAGAGGATATAGAAAAGAGAAAAGAAGAGTAAAGAGAAAAGAGATAAGAAGAGAAAAGAGAAAAGAAGTGAAAAGAGAAAATAGACAAGAGAAAAGAAGAGAAAATGGAAAAGAGATAAGAAGAGAATAGAGAAAGAGAAAAGAAGAGAAACGAGAAATGAGAAAAGAGAAAAGAAGAGGGAATGGAGAAGAAGAGAAAAGAGAAAAGAAGAGAAAAGATAAAAGAGAATAAAAGAGAAAAGGGAACAGAGGAAAGAAGACAAAAGAGAACAGAAGAGAATAGAGAAAAGAGAAATGTGATAAGAAGAGAAAAGAGAAAAGAGAAAAGAAGAGAAAAGAGAATAGAGAATAGAGAAAAGAAGAGAAAAGGGAAAAGAAGAGAAAAGAGAAAAGAGAAATGTGATAAGAAGAGAAAAGAGAAAAGAGAAAAGAAGAGAAAAGAGAATAGAGAATAGAGAAAAGAAGAGAAAAGGGAAAAGAGATAAGAAGAGAAAAGAGAAAAGAAGTGAAAATGGAAAAGAGGAAAGAAGAGAAAAGAATAGAGGAGAAAAAAGAGACAAGAAGAGAAACAGAAAAGAAGAGAAAAGTGAAATGAGAAATGAGAAAAGAAGAGGGACTGGAGAAGAAGAGAAAAGAGAAAAGAAGAGAAAAGATAAAAGAGAATAAAAGAGAAAAGGGAACAGAGGAAAGAAGACAAAAGAGAACAGAAGAGAATAGAGAAAAGAGACAAGAAGAAAAAAGAAGATAGAAGAAGAGAAAAGAGAACAGAAGAAAATAGAGAAAAGAGAAAAGCGAACAGAAGATAAAAGAAGAGAAAAGAATAGAGAAAAGAAGAGAATTGAAAAAAGAGAAATGGGAAAAGAAGAGAAAAGGGAAAAGAGAAAAGAACAGAAAAGAGTAAAGGGAAAAGTGAATAGAAGAGAAAAGAATAGAAAAGAGAAAAGAGAAAAGTCGAGAAAAGAGAAAAGAAAGGAAATGGGAAAAGAGAAAAGAAGAGAAAAGAGAAAAGAAGAGAAAAGGAAAAAGAAGAGAAAAGGGAAAAGAGAAAAGAAGAGAAAAGAAGAGAAAAGAGAAAAGAAGAGAGAAGAAGAGAAAAGAGAACAGAAGAAAATAGAGAAAAGAGAAAAGCGAACAGAAGATAAAAGAAGAGAAAAGAATAGAGAAAAGAAGAGAATTGAAAAAAGAGAAATGGGAAAAGAAGAGAAAAGGAAAAAGAAGAGAAAAGGGAAAAGAGAAAAGAAGAGAAAAGAGAAAAAAGAAAAGAGAAAAGAAAAGAGAAAAGAGAAAAGAACAGTGAAAAGAGAAAAGAAGAGAAAAGAAATGAATAGACAAGAAAAGAGAAAAGAAGAGAAAAGAAATTAATAGAAGAGAAAAGAGAAAAGAAGAGAAAAGAAGAGAAAAGAAGAGAAAAGAGAAAAGAAGAGAAAAGAAGAGAAAAGAGAAAAGAAGAGAGAAGAAGAGAAAAGAAGAGGATAGAGAAAATAGAAAACAAGAGAATACAAGAGAATAGAGAAAATAGAAAAGAAGAGGATATAGAAAAGAGAAAAGAAGAGTAAAGAGAAAAGAGATAAGAAGAGAAAAGAGAAAAGAAGTGAAAAGAGAAAATAGACAAGAGAAAAGAAGAGAAAATGGAAAAGAGATAAGAAGAGAATAGAGAAAGAGAAAAGAAGAGAAACGAGAAATGAGAAAAGAGAAAAGAAGAGGGAATGGAGAAGAAGAGAAAAGAGAAAAGAAGAGAAAAGATAAAAGAGAATAAAAGAGAAAAGGGAACAGAGGAAAGAAGACAAAAGAGAACAGAAGAGAATAGAGAAAAGAGAAATGTGATAAGAAGAGAAAAGAGAAAAGAGAAAAGAAGAGAAAAGAGAATAGAGAATAGAGAAAAGAAGAGAAAAGGGAAAAGAAGAGAAAAGAGAAAAGAGAAATGTGATAAGAAGAGAAAAGAGAAAAGAGAAAAGAAGAGAAAAGAGAATAGAGAATAGAGAAAAGAAGAGAAAAGGGAAAAGAGATAAGAAGAGAAAAGAGAAAAGAAGTGAAAATGGAAAAGAGGAAAGAAGAGAAAAGAATAGAGGAGAAAAAAGAGACAAGAAGAGAAACAGAAAAGAAGAGAAAAGTGAAATGAGAAATGAGAAAAGAAGAGGGACTGGAGAAGAAGAGAAAAGAGAAAAGAAGAGAAAAGATAAAAGAGAATAAAAGAGAAAAGGGAACAGAGGAAAGAAGACAAAAGAGAACAGAAGAGAATAGAGAAAAGAGACAAGAAGAAAAAAGAAGATAGAAGAAGAGAAAAGAGAACAGAAGAAAATAGAGAAAAGAGAAAAGCGAACAGAAGATAAAAGAAGAGAAAAGAATAGAGAAAAGAAGAGAATTGAAAAAAGAGAAATGGGAAAAGAAGAGAAAAGGGAAAAGAGAAAAGAACAGAAAAGAGTAAAGGGAAAAGTGAATAGAAGAGAAAAGAATAGAAAAGAGAAAAGAGAAAAGTCGAGAAAAGAGAAAAGAAAGGAAATGGGAAAAGAGAAAAGAAGAGAAAAGAGAAAAGAAGAGAAAAGGAAAAAGAAGAGAAAAGGGAAAAGAAGAGAAAAGAGAAAAGAGAAAAAAGAAAAGAGAAAAGAAAAGAGAAAAGAGAAAAGAACAGTGAAAAGAGAAAAGGAGAGAAAAGAAATGAATAGACGAGAAAAGAGAAAAGAAGAGAAAAGAAATTAAAAGAAGAGAAAAGAGAAAAGAAGAGAAAAGAAGAGAAAAGAAGAGAAAAGAGAAAAGAAGAGAGAAGAAGAGAAAAGAAGAGGATAGAGAAAATAGAAAACAAGAGAATAGAAGAGAATAGAGAAAATAGAAAAGAAGAGGATATAGAAAAGAGAAAAGAAGAGTAAAGAGAAAAGAGATAAGAAGAGAAAAGAGAAAAGAAGTGAAAAGAGAAAATAGACAAGAGAAAAGAAGAGAAAAGAGAATAGAGAATAGAGAAAAGAAGAGAAAAGGGAAAAGAGAAAAGAAGAGAAAAGGGAAAAGAGAAAAGAAGAGATAAGAACAGAAAAATGAAAAGAGAAAGGAAGAGAAAAGTGAAAAGCGAAAAGAGAATATATAGAGAAAAGAAGAGAATAGAAGAGAAAAGAGAAAAGAAGGGAAAAGAGAAAAGAAGAGAATAGAGAAATGAGGAAAGAGAAAAGAAGAGAAAAGAGAAAAGAAGAGAAACGGGAAAAGAGAAAAGAAGAGAAAGGGGACAAGAGGAAAGAAGAGAGAAGAAGAGAAAAGAAGAGGATAGAGAAAAGAGAAAAGAAGAGAAAAGAGAAATTAGAAAAGAAGAGGAAATAGAAAAGAGAAAAGAAGAGTAAAGAGAAAAGAGATAAGAAGAGAAAAGAGAAAAGAAGAGAAAATGGAAAAGAGGAAAGAAGAGGATAGACAAAAGAGAAAAGAAGAGAAAAGAAGAGAAAAGAGAAAATAGAAAAGAAGAGGAAATAGAAAAGAGAAAAGAGAAAAGAAGAGTAAAGAGAAAAGAGTTAAGAAGAGAAAAGAGAAAAGAGAAAAGAAGAGAAAAGAGAATAGAGAATAGAGAAAAGAAGAGAAAAGGGAAAAGAAGAGAAAAGAGAAATGTGATAAGAAGAGAAAAGAGAAAAGAGAAAAGAAGAGAAAAGAGAATAGAGAATAGAGAACAGAAGAGAAAAGGGAAAAGAAGAGAAAAGAGAAAAGAGAAATGTGATAAGAAGAGAAAAGAGAAAAGAAGAGAAAAGAGAATAGAGAATAGAGAAAAGAAGAGAAAAGGGAAAAGAGAAAAGAAGAGAAAAGAGAAAAGAGAAAAAAGAAAAGAGAAAAGAATAGAAAAGACAAAGGAGAAAAGAACAGTGAAAAGAGAAAAGGAGAGAAAATAAATGAAAAGAAGCGAAAAGCGAAAAGAAGAGAAAAGAAGAGAAAAGAGAAGAGAAAAAAGTGAAAAGAGTAAAGAAGAGAAAAGAAGAGAAATGAGAAAAGAAGAGAAAAGAGAAAAGAGAAATGTGATAAGAAGCGAAAAGAGAAAAGAGAAAAGAAGAGAAAAGAGAAAAGAGAAATGTGATAAGAAGAGAAAAGAGAAAAGAGAAAAGAAGAGAAAAGAGAATAGAGAATAGAGAAAAGAAGAGAAAAGGGAAAAGAGAAAAGAAGAGAAAAGGGAAAAGAGAAAAGAAGAGATAAGAACAGAAAAATGAAAAGAGAAAGGAAGAGAAAAGTGAAAAGCGAAAAGAGAATATATAGAGAAAAGAAGAGAATAGAAGAGAAAAGAGAAAAGAAGGGAAAAGAGAAAAGAAGAGAATAGAGAAATGAGGAAAGAGAAAAGAAGAGAAAAGAGAAAAGAAGAGAAACGGGAAAAGAGAAAAGAAGAGAAAGGGGACAAGAGGAAAGAAGAGAGATGAAGAGAAAAGAAGAGGATAGATAAAAGAGAAAAGAAGAGAAAAGAGAAAATAGAAAAGAAGAGGAAATAGAAAAGAGAAAAGAGAAAAGAAGAGTAAAGAGAAAAGAGTTAAGAAGAGAAAAGAGAAAAGAGAAAAGAAGAGAAAAGAGAATAGAGAATAGAGAAAAGAAGAGAAAAGGGAAAAGAAGAGAAAAGAGAAAAGAGAAATGTGATAAGAAGAGAAAAGAGAAAAGAGAAAAGAAGAGAAAAGAGAATAGAGAATAGAGAACAGAAGAGAAAAGGGAAAAGAAGAGAAAACAGAAAAGAGAAATGTGATAAGAAGAGAAAAGAGAAAAGAGAAAAGAAGAGAAAAGAGAATAGAGAATAGAGAAAAGAAGAGAAAAGGGAAAAGAAGAGAAAAGAGAAAAGAGAAATGTGATAAGAAGAGAAAAGAGAAAAGAGAAAAGAAGAGAAAAGAGAATAGAGAATAGAGAAAAGAAGAGAAAAGGGAAAAGAGATAAGAAGAGAAAAGAGAAAAGAAGTGAAAATGGAAAAGAGGAAAGAAGAGAAAAGAATAGAGGAGAAAAAAGAGACAAGAAGAGAAACAGAAAAGAAGAGAAAAGTGAAATGAGAAATGAGAAAAGAAGAGGGACTGGAGAAGAAGAGAAAAGAGAAAAGAAGAGAAAAGATAAAAGAGAATAAAAGAGAAAAGGGAACAGAGGAAAGAAGACAAAAGAGAACAGAAGAGAATAGAGAAAAGAGACAAGAAGAAAAAAGAAGATAGAAGAAGAGAAAAGAGAACAGAAGAAAATAGAGAAAAGAGAAAAGCGAACAGAAGATAAAAGAAGAGAAAAGAATAGAGAAAAGAAGAGAATTGAAAAAAGAGAAATGGGTAAAGAAGAGAAAAGGGAAAAGAGAAAAGAACAGAAAAGAGTAAAGGGAAAAGTGAATAGAAGAGAAAAGAATAGAAAAGAGAAAAGAGAAAAGTCGAGAAAAGAGAAAAGAAAGGAAATGGGAAAAGAGATAAGAAGAGAAAAGAGAAAAGAAGAGAAAAGGAAAAAGAAGAGAAAAGGGAAAAGAGAAAAGAAGAGAAAAGAGAAAAGAGAAAAAAGAAAAGAGAAAAGAAAAGAGAAAAGAGAAAAGAACAGTGAAAAGAGAAAAGAAGAGAAAAGAAATGAATAGACGAGAAAAGAGAAAAGAAGAGAAAAGAAATTAAAAGAAGAGAAAAGAGAAAAGAAGAGAAAAGAAGAGAAAAGAAGAGAAAAGAGAAAAGAAGAGAGAAGAAGAGAAAAGAAGAGGATAGAGAAAATAGAAAACAAGAGAATAGAAGAGAATAGAGAAAATAGAAAAGAAGAGGATATAGAAAAGAGAAAAGAAGAGTAAAGAGAAAAGAGATAAGAAGAGAAAAGAGAAAAGAAGTGAAAAGAGAAAATAGACAAGAGAAAAGAAGAGAAAATGGAAAAGAGATAAGAAGAGAATAGAGAAAGAGAAAAGAAGAGAAAAGAGAAATGAGAAAAGAGAAAAGAAGAGGGAATGGAGAAGAAGAGAAATGAGAAAAGAAGAGAAAAGATAAAAGAGAATAAAAGAGAAAAGGGAACAGAGGAAAGAAGACAAAAGAGAACAGAAGAGAATAGAGAAAAGAGAAATGTGATAAGAAGAGAAAAGAGAAAAGAGAAAAGAAGAGAAAAGAGAATAGAGAATAGAGAAAAGAAGAGAAAAGGGAAAAGAAGAGAAAAGAGAAAAGAGAAATGTGATAAGAAGAGAAAAGAGAAAAGAGAAAAGAAGAGAAAAGAGAATAGAGAATAGAGAAAAGAAGAGAAAAGGTAAAAGAGAAAAGATGAGAAAAGAGAAAAGAGAAAAAAGAAAAGAGAAAAGAATAGAAAAGACAAAGGAGAAAAGAACAGTGAAAAGAGAAAAGGAGAGAAAATAAATGAAAAGAAACGAAAAGCGAAAAGAAGAGCAAAGAAGAGAAAAGAGAAGAGAAAAAAGTGAAAGAGTAAAGAAGAGAAAAGAAGAGAAATGAGAAAAGAAGAGAAAAGAGAAAAGAGAAATGTGATAAGAAGCGAAAAGAGAAAAGAGAAAAGAAGAGAAAAGAGAATAGAGAATAGAGAAAAGAAGAGAAAAGGGAAAAGAGAAAAGAAGAGAAAAGGGAAAAGAGAAAAGAAGAGATAAGAACAGAAAAATGAAAAGAGAAAGGAAGAGAAAAGTGAAAAGCGAAAAGAGAATATATAGAGAAAAGAAGAGAATAGAAGAGAAAAGAGAAAAGAAGGGAAAAGAGAAAAGAAGAGAATAGAGAAATGAGGAAAGAGAAAAGAAGAGAAAAGAGAAAAGAAGAGAAACGGGAAAAGAGAAAAGAAGAGAAAGGGGACAAGAGGAAAGAAGAGAGAAGAAGAGAAAAGAAGAGGATAGAGAAAAGAGAAAAGAAGAGAAAAGAGAAATTAGAAAAGAAGAGGAAATAGAAAAGAGAAAAGAAGAGTAAAGAGAAAAGAGATAAGAAGAGAAAAGAGAAAAGAAGAGAAAATGGAAAAGAGGAAAGAAGAGGATAGAGAAAAGAGAAAAGAAGAGAAAAGAAGAGAAAAGAGAAAATAGAAAAGAAGAGGAAATAGAAAAGAGAAAAGAGAAAAGAAGAGTAAAGAGAAAAGAGTTAAGAAGAGAAAAGAGAAAAGAGAAAAGAAGAGAAAAGAGAATAGAGAATAGAGAAAAGAAGAGAAAAGGGAAAAGAAGAGAAAAGAGAAAAGAGAAATGTGATAAGAAGAGAAAAGAGAAAAGAGAAAAGAAGAGAAAAGAGAATAGAGAATAGAGAACAGAAGAGAAAAGGGAAAAGAAGAGAAAAGTGAAAAGAGAAATGTGATAAGAAGAGAAAAGAGAAAAGAGAAAAGAAGAGAAAAGAGAATAGAGAATAGAGAAAAGAAGAGAAAAGGGAAAAGAAGAGAAAAGAGAAAAGAGAAATGTGATAAGAAGAGAAAAGAGAAAAGAGAAAAGAAGAGAAAAGAGAATAGAGAATAGAGAAAAGAAGAGAAAAGGGAAAAGAGATAAGAAGAGAAAAGAGAAAAGAAGTGAAAATGGAAAAGAGGAAAGAAGAGAAAAGAATAGAGGAGAAAAAAGAGACAAGAAGAGAAACAGAAAAGAAGAGAAAAGTGAAATGAGAAATGAGAAAAGAAGAGGGACTGGAGAAGAAGAGAAAAGAGAAAAGAAGAGAAAAGATAAAAGAGAATAAAAGAGAAAAGGGAACAGAGGAAAGAAGACAAAAGAGAACAGAAGAGAATAGAGAAAAGAGACAAGAAGAAAAAAGAAGATAGAAGAAGAGAAAAGAGAACAGAAGAAAATAGAGAAAAGAGAAAAGCGAACAGAAGATAAAAGAAGAGAAAAGAAGAGAATTGAAAAAAGAGAAATGGGTAAAGAAGAGAAAAGGGAAAAGAGAAAAGAACAGAAAAGAGTAAAGGGAAAAGTGAATAGAAGAGAAAAGAATAGAAAAGAGAAAAGAGAAAAGTCGAGAAAAGAGAAAAGAAAGGAAATGGGAAAAGAGATAAGAAGAGAAAAGAGAAAAGAAGAGAAAAGGAAAAAGAAGAGAAAAGGGAAAAGAGAAAAGAAGAGAAAAGAGAAAAGAGAAAAAAGAAAAGAGAAAAGAAAAGAGAAAAGAGAAAAGAACAGTGAAAAGAGAAAAGAAGAGAAAAGAAATGAATAGACGAGAAAAGAGAAAAGAAGAGAAAAGAAATTAAAAGAAGAGAAAAGAGAAAAGAAGAGAAAAGAAGAGAAAAGAAGAGAAAAGAGAAAAGAAGAGAGAAGAAGAGAAAAGAAGAGGATAGAGAAAATAGAAAACAAGAGAATAGAAGAGAATAGAGAAAATAGAAAAGAAGAGGATATAGAAAAGAGAAAAGAAGAGTAAAGAGAAAAGAGATAAGAAGAGAAAAGAGAAAAAAAGTGAAAAGAGAAAATAGACAAGAGAAAAGAAGAGAAAATGGAAAAGAGATAAGAAGAGAATAGAGAAAGAGAAAAGAAGAGAAACGAGAAATGAGAAAAGAGAAAAGAAGAGGGAATGGAGAAGAAGAGAAAAGAGAAAAGAAGAGAAAAGATAAAAGAGAATAAAAGAGAAAAGGGAACAGAGGAAAGAAGACAAAAGAGAACAGAAGAGAATAGAGAAAAGAGAAATGTGATAAGAAGAGAAAAGAGAAAAGAGAAAAGAAGAGAAAAGAGAATAGAGAATAGAGAAAAGAAGAGAAAAGGGAAAAGAAGAGAAAAGAGAAAAGAGAAATGTGATAAGAAGAGAAAAGAGAAAAGAGAAAAGAAGATAAAAGAAGAGAAAAGAATAGAGAAAAGAAGAGAATTGAAAAAAGAGAAATGGGAAAAGAAGAGAAAAGGGAAAAGAGAAAAGAACAGAAAAGAGAAAAGGGAAAAGTGAATAGAAGAGAAAAGAATAGAAAAGAGAAAAGAGAAAAGTCGAGAAAAGAGAAAAGAAAGGAAATGGGAAAAGAGAAAAGAAGAGAAAAGAGAAAAGAAGAGAAAAGGAAAAAGAAGAGAAAAGGGAAAAGAGAAAAGAAGAGAAAAGAGAAAAGAGAAAAAAGAAAAGAGAAAAGAAAAGAGAAAAGAGAAAAGAACAGTGAAAAGAGAAAAGAAGAGAAAAGAAATGAATAGACGAGAAAAGAGAAAAGAAGAGAAAAGAAATTAAAAGAAGAGAAAAGAGAAAAGAAGAGAAAAGAAGAGAAAAGAAGAGAAAAGAGAAAAGAAGAGAAAAGAAGAGAAAAGAGAAAAGAAGAGAGAAGAAGAGAAAAGAAGAGGATAGAGAAAATAGAAAACAAGAGAATAGAAGAGAATAGAGAAAATAGAAAAGAAGAGGATATAGAAAAGAGAGAAGAAGAGTAAAGAGAAAAGAGATAAGAAGAGAAAAGAGAAAAGAAGTGAAAAGAGAAAATAGACAAGAGAAAAGAAGAGAAAATGGAAAAGAGATAAGAAGAGAATAGAGAAAGAGAAAAGAAGAGAAAAGAGAAATGAGAAAAGAGAAAAGAAGAGTGAATGGAGAAGAAGAGAAAAGAGAAAAGAAGAGAAAAGATAAAAGAGAATAAAAGAGAAAAGGGAACAGAGGAACGAAGACAAAAGAGAACAGAAGAGAATAGAGAAAAGAGAAATGTGATAAGAAGAGAAAAGAGAAAAGAGAAAAGAAGAGAAAAGAGAATAGAGAATAGAGAAAAGAAGAGAAAAGGGAAAAGAAGAGAAAAGAGAAAAGAGAAATGTGATAAGAAGAGAAAAGAGAAAAGAGAAAAGAAGAGAAAAGAGAATAGAGAATAGAGAAAAGAAGAGAAAAGGGAAAAGAGAAAAGAAGAGAAAAGAGAAAAGAGAAAAAAGAAAAGAGAAAAGAATAGAAAAGACAAAGGAGAAAAGAACAGTGAAAAGAGAAAAGGAGAGAAAATAAATGAAAAGAAGCGAAAAGCGAAAAGAAGAGAAAAGAAGAGAAAAGAGAAGAGAAAAAAGTGAAAAGAGTAAAGAAGAGAAAAGAAGAGAAATGAGAAAAGAAGAGAAAAGAGAAAAGAGAAATGTGATAAGAAGCGAAAAGAGAAAAGAGAAAAGAAGAGAAAAGAGAAAAGAGAAATGTGATAAGAAGCGAAAAGAGAAAAGAGAAAAGAAGAGAAAAGAGAATAGAGAATAGAGAAAAGAAGAGAAAAGGGAAAAGAGAAAAGAAGAGAAAAGGGAAAAGAGAAAAGAAGAGATAAGAACAGAAAAATGAAAAGAGAAAGGAAGAGAAAAGTGAAAAGCGAAAAGAGAATATATAGAGAAAAGAAGAGAATAGAAGAGAAAAGAGAAAAGAAGGGAAAAGAGAAAAGAAGAGAATAGAGAAATGAGGAAAGAGAAAAGAAGAGAAAAGAGAAAAGAAGAGAAACGGGAAAAGAGAAAAGAAGAGAAAGGGGACAAGAGGAAGGAAGAGAGATGAAGAGAAAAGAAGAGGATAGATAAAAGAGAAAAGAAGAGAAAAGAAGAGAAAAGAGAAAATAGAAAAGAAGAGGATATAGAAAAGAGAGAAGAAGAGTAAAGAGAAAAGAGATAAGAAGAGAAAAGAGAAAAGAAGTGAAAAGAGAAAATAGACAAGAGAAAAGAAGAGAAAATGGAAAAGAGATAAGAAGAGAATAGAGAAAGAGAAAAGAAGAGAAAAGAGAAATGAGAAAAGAGAAAAGAAGAGGGAATGGAGAAGAAGAGAAAAGAGAAAAGAAGAGAAAAGATAAAAGAGAATAAAAGAGAAATGGGAACAGAGGAAAGAAGACAAAAGAGAACAGAAGAGAATAGAGAAAAGAGAAATGTGATAAGAAGAGAAAAGAGAAAAGAGAAAAGAAGAGAAAAGAGAATAGAGAATAGAGAAAAGAAGAGAAAAGGGAAAAGAAGAGAAAAGAGAAAAGAGAAATGTGATAAGAAGAGAAAAGAGAAAAGAGAAAAGAAGAGAAAAGAGAATAGAGAATAGAGAAAAGAAGAGAAAAGGGAAAAGAGATAAGAAGAGAAAAGAGAAAAGAAGTGAAAATGGAAAAGAGGAAAGAAGAGAAAAGAATAGAGGAGAAAAAAGAGACAAGAAGAGAAACAGAAAAGAAGAGAAAAGTGAAATGAGAAATGAGAAAAGAAGAGGGACTGGAGAAGAAGAGAAAAGAGAAAAGAAGAGAAAAGATAAAAGAGAATAAAAGAGAAAAGGGAACAGAGGAAAGAAGACAAAAGAGAACAGAAGAGAATAGAGAAAAGAGACAAGAAGAAAAAAGAAGATAGAAGAAGAGAAAAGAGAACAGAAGAAAATAGAGAAAAGAGAAAAGCGAACAGAAGATAAAAGAAGAGAAAAGAATAGAGAAAAGAAGAGAATTGAAAAAAGAGAAATGGGAAAAGAAGAGAAAAGGGAAAAGAGAAAAGAACAGAAAAGAGTAAAGGGAAAAGTGAATAGAAGAGAAAAGAATAGAAAAGAGAAAAGAGAAAAGTCGAGAAAAGAGAAAAGAAAGGAAATGGGAAAAGAGAAAAGAAGAGAAAAGAGAAAAGAAGAGAAAAGGAAAAAGAAGAGAAAAGGGAAAAGAGAAAAGAAGAGAAAAGAGAAAAGAGAAAAAAGAAAAGAGAAAAGAGAAAAGAACAGTGAAAAGAGAAAAGGAGAGAAAAGAAATGAATAGACGAGAAAAGAGAAAAGAAGAGAAAAGAAATTAAAAGAAGAGAAAAGAGAAAAGAAGAGAAAAGAAGAGAAAAGAAGAGAAAAGAGAAAAGAAGAGAGAAGAAGAGAAAAGAAGAGGATAGAGAAAATAGAAAACAAGAGAATAGAAGAGAATAGAGAAAATAGAAAAGAAGAGGATATAGAAAAGAGAAAAGAAGAGTAAAGAGAAAAGAGATAAGAAGAGAAAAGAGAAAAGAAGTGAAAAGAGAAAATAGACAAGAGAAAAGAAGAGAAAAGAGAATAGAGAATAGAGAAAAGAAGAGAAAAGAGAATAGAGAATAGAGAAAAGAAGAGAAAAGGGAAAAGAGAAAAGCAGAGAAAAGGGAAAAGAGAAAAGAAGAGATAAGAACAGAAAAATGAAAAGAGAAAGGAAGAGAAAAGTGAAAAGCGAAAAGAGAATATAGAGAGAAAAGAAGAGAATAGAAGAGAAAAGAGAAAAGAAGGGAAAAGAGAAAAGAAGAGAATAGAGAAATGAGGAAAGAGAAAAGAAGAGAAAAGAGAAAAGAAGAGAAACGGGAAAAGAGAAAAGAAGAGAAAGGGGACAAGAGGAAAGAAGAGAGAAGAAGAGAAAAGAAGAGGATAGAGAAAAGAGAAAAGAAGAGAAAAGAGAAATTAGAAAAGAAGAGGAAATAGAAAAGAGAAAAGAAGAGTAAAGAGAAAAGAGATAAGAAGAGAAAAGAGAAAAGAAGAGAAAATGGAAAAGAGGAAAGAAGAGGATAGACAAAAGAGAAAAGAAGAGAAAAGAAGAGAAAAGAGAAAAAAGAAAAGAAGAGGAAATAGAAAAGAGAAAAGAGAAAAGAAGAGTAAAGAGAAAAGAGTTAAGAAGAGAAAAGAGAAAAGAGAAAAGAAGAGAAAAGAGAATAGAGAATAGAGAAAAGAAGAGAAAAGGGAAAAGAAGAGAAAAGAGAAATGTGATAAGAAGAGAAAAGAGAAAAGAGAAAAGAAGAGAAAAGAGAATAGAGAATAGAGAAAAGAAGAGAAAAGGGAAAAGAAGAGAAAAGAGAAAAGAGAAATGTGATAAGAAGAGAAAAGAGAAAAGAAGAGAAAAGAGAATAGAGAATAGAGAAAAGAAGAGAAAAGGGAAAAGAGAAAAGAAGAGAAAAGAGAAAAGAGAAAAAAGAAAACAGAAAAGAATAGAAAAGACATAGGAGAAAAGAACAGTGAAAAGAGAAAAGGAGAGAAAATAAATGAAAAGAAGCGAAAAGCGAAAAGAAGAGAAAAGAAGAGAAAAGAGAAGAGAAAAAAGTGAAAAGAGTAAAGAAGAGAAAAGAAGAGAAATGAGAAAAGAAGAGAAAAGAGAAAAGAGAAATGTGATAAGAAGCGAAAAGAGAAAAGAGAAAAGAAGAGAAAAGAGAAAAGAGAAATGTGATAAGAAGAGAAAAGAGAAAAGAGAAAAGAAGAGAAAAGAGAATAGAGAATAGAGAAAAGAAGAGAAAAGGGAAAAGAGAAAAGAAGAGAAAAGGGAAAAGAGAAAAGAAGAGATAAGAACAGAAAAATGAAAAGAGAAAGGAAGAGAAAAGTGAAAAGCGAAAAGAGAATATATAGAGAAAAGAAGAGAATAGAAGAGAAAAGAGAAAAGAAGGGAAAAGAGAAAAGAAGAGAATAGAGAAATGAGGAAAGAGAAAAGAAGAGAAAAGAGAAAAGAAGAGAAACGGGAAAAGAGAAAAGAAGAGAAAGGGGACAAGAGGAAGGAAGAGAGATGAAGAGAAAAGAAGAGGATAGATAAAAGAGAAAAGAAGAGAAAAGAAGAGAAAAGAGAAAATAGAAAAGAAGAGGAAATAGAAAAGAGAAAAGAAGAGTAAAGAGAAAAGAGATAAGAAGAGAAAAGAGAAAAGAAGAGAAAATGGAAAAGAGGAAAGAAGAGGATAGAGAAAAGAGAAAAGAAGAGAAAAGAAGAGAAAAGAGAAAAGAAGAGAAAAGGAAAAAGAAGAGAAAAGGGAAAAGAGAAAAGAAGAGAAAAGAGAAAAAAGAAAAGAGAAAAGAAAAGAAAAAAGAGAAAAGAACAGTGAAAAGAGAAAAGAAGAGAAAAGAAATGAATAGACGAGAAAAGAGAAAAGAAGAGAAAAGAAATTAAAAGAAGAGAAAAGAGAAAAGAAGAGAAAAGAAGAGAAAAGAGAAAAGAAGAGAAAAGAGAAAAGAAGAGAGAAGAAGAGAAAAGAAGAGGATAGAGAAAATAGAAAACAAGAGAATAGAAGAGAATAGAGAAAATAGAAAAGAAGAGGATATAGAAAAGAGAAAAGAAGAGTAAAGAGAAAAGAGATAAGAAGAGAAAAGAGAAAAGAAAAGAAAAGAGAATAGAGAATAGAGAAAAGAAGAGAAAATGGAAAAGAGATAAGAAGAGAATAGAGAAAGAGAAAAGAAGAGAAAAGAGAAATGAGAAAAGAGAAAAGAAGAGGGAATGGAGAAGAAGAGAAATGAGAAAAGAAGAGAAAAGATAAAAGAGAATAAAAGAGAAAAGGGAACAGAGGAAAGAAGACAAAAGAGAACAGAAGAGAATAGAGAAAAGAGAAATGTGATAAGAAGAGAAAAGAGAAAAGAGAAAAGAAGAGAAAAGAGAATAGAGAATAGAGAAAAGAAGAGAAAAGGGAAAAGAAGAGAAAAGAGAAAAGAGAAATGTGATAAGAAGAGAAAAGAGAAAAGAGAAAAGAAGAGAAAAGAGAATAGAGAATAGAGAAAAGAAGAGAAAAGGTAAAAGAGAAAAGATGAGAAAAGAGAAAAGAGAAAAAAGAAAAGAGAAAAGAATAGAAAAGACAAAGGAGAAAAGAACAGTGAAAAGAGAAAAGGAGAGAAAATAAATGAAAAGAAGCGAAAAGCGAAAAGAAGAGCAAAGAAGAGAAAAGAGAAGAGAAAAAAGTGAAAGAGTAAAGAAGAGAAAAGAAGAGAAATGAGAAAAGAAGAGAAAAGAGAAAAGAGAAATGTGATAAGAAGCGAAAAGAGAAAAGAGAAAAGAAGAGAAAAGAGAATAGAGAATAGAGAAAAGAAGAGAAAAGGGAAAAGAGAAAAGAAGAGAAAAGGGAAAAGAGAAAAGAAGAGATAAGAACAGAAAAATGAAAAGAGAAAGGAAGAGAAAAGTGAAAAGCGAAAAGAGAATATATAGAGAAAAGAAGAGAATAGAAGAGAAAAGAGAAAAGAAGGGAAAAGAGAAAAGAAGAGAATAGAGAAATGAGGAAAGAGAAAAGAAGAGAAAAGAGAAAAGAAGAGAAACGGGAAAAGAGAAAAGAAGAGAAAGGGGACAAGAGGAAAGAAGAGAGAAGAAGAGAAAAGAAGAGGATAGAGAAAAGAGAAAAGAAGAGAAAAGAGAAATTAGAAAAGAAGAGGAAATAGAAAAGAGAAAAGAAGAGTAAAGAGAAAAGAGATAAGAAGAGAAAAGAGAAAAGAAGAGAAAATGGAAAAGAGGAAAGAAGAGGATAGAGAAAAGAGAAAAGAAGAGAAAAGAAGAGAAAAGAGAAAATAGAAAAGAAGAGGAAATAGAAAAGAGAAAAGAGAAAAGAAGAGTAAAGAGAAAAGAGTTAAGAAGAGAAAAGAGAAAAGAGAAAAGAAGAGAAAAGAGAATAGAGAATAGAGAAAAGAAGAGAAAAGGGAAAAGAAGAGAAAAGAGAAAAGAGAAATGTGATAAGAAGAGAAAAGAGAAAAGAGAAAAGAAGAGAAAAGAGTATAGAGAATAGAGAACAGAAGAGAAAAGGGAAAAGAAGAGAAAAGAGAAAAGAGAAATGTGATAAGAAGAGAAAAGAGAAAAGAAGAGAAAAGAGAATAGAGAATAGAGAAAAGAAGAGAAAAGGGAAAAGAGAAAAGAAGAGAAAAGAGAAAAGAGAAAAAAGAAAAGAGAAAAGAATAGAAAAGACAAAGGAGAAAAGAACAGTGAAAAGAGAAAAGGAGAGAAAATAAATGAAAAGAAGCGAAAAGCGAAAAGAAGAGAAAAGAAGAGAAAAGAGAAGAGAAAAAAGTGAAAAGAGTAAAGAAGAGAAAAGAAGAGAAATGAGAAAAGAAGAGAAAAGAGAAAAGAGAAATGTGATAAGAAGCGAAAAGAGAAAAGAGAAAAGAAGAGAAAAGAGAAAAGAGAAATGTGATAAGAAGAGAAAAGAGAAAAGAGAAAAGAAGAGAAAAGAGAATAGAGAATAGAGAAAAGAAGAGAAAAGGGAAAAGAGAAAAGAAGAGAAAAGGGAAAAGAGAAAAGAAGAGATAAGAACAGAAAATTGAAAAGAGAAAGGAAGAGAAAAGTGAAAAGCGAAAAGAGAATATATAGAGAAAAGAAGAGAATAGAAGAGAAAAGAGAAAAGAAGGGAAAAGAGAAAAGAAGAGAATAGAGAAATGAGGAAAGAGAAAAGAAGAGAAAAGAGAAAAGAAGAGAAACGGGAAAAGAGAAAAGAAGAGAAAGGGGACAAGAGGAAAGAAGAGAGATGAAGAGAAAAGAAGAGGATAGATAAAAGAGAAAAGAAGAGAAAAGAAGAGAAAAGAGAAAATAGAAAAGAAGAGGAAATAGAAAAGAGAAAAGAAGAGTAAAGAGAAAAGAGATAAGAAGAGAAAAGAGAAAAGAAGAGAAAATGGAAAAGAGGAAAGAAGAGGATAGAGAAAAGAGAAAAGAAGAGAAAAGAAGAGAAAAGAGAAAAGAAGAGAAAAGGAAAAAGAAGAGAAAAGGGAAAAGAGAAAAGAAGAGAAAAGAGAAAAAAGAAAAGAGAAAAGAAAAGAGAAAAGAGAAAAGAACAGTGAAAAGAGAAAAGAAGAGAAAAGAAATGAATAGACGAGAAAAGAGAAAAGAAGAGAAAAGAAATTAAAAGAAGAGAAAAGAGAAAAGAAGAGAAAAGAAGAGAAAAGAAGAGAAAAGAGAAAAGAAGAGAAAAGCAGAGAAAAGAGAAAAGAAGAGAGAAGAAGAGAAAAGAAGAGGATAGAGAAAATAGAAAACAAGAGAATAGAAGAGAATAGAGAAAATAGAAAAGAAGAGGATATAGAAAAGAGAAAAGAAGAGTAAAGAGAAAAGAGATAAGAAGAGATTAGAGAAAGAGAAAAGAAGAGAAACGAGAAATGAGAAAAGAGAAAAGAAGAGGGAATGGAGAAGAAGAGAAAAGCAAAAGAAGAGAAAAGATAAAAGAGAATAAAAGAGAAAAGGGAACAGAGGAAAGAAGACAAAAGAGAACAGAAGAGAATAGAGAAAAGAGAAATGTGATAAGAAGAGAAAAGAGAAAAGAGAAAAGAAGAGAAAAGAGAATAGAGAATAGAGAAAAGAAGAGAAAAGGGAAAAGAGAAAAGAAGAGAAAAGAGAAAAGAGAAAAAAGAAAAGAGAAAAGAATAGAAAAGAGAATAGAGAATAGAGAAAAGAAGAGAAAAGGGAAAAGAGAAAAGAAGAGAAAAGGGAAAAGAGAAAACAAGAGATAAGAACAGAAAAATGAAAAGAGAAAGGAAGAGAAAAGTGAAAAGCGAAAAGAGAATATATAGAGAAAAGAAGAGAATAGAAGAGAAAAGAGAAAAGAAGGGAAAAGAGAAAAGAAGAGAATAGAGAAATGAGGAAAGAGAAAAGAAGAGAAAAGAGAAAAGAAGAGAAACGGGAAAAGAGAAAAGAAGAGAAAGGGGACAAGAGGAAGGAAGAGAGATGAAGAGAAAAGAAGAGGATAGATAAAAGAGAAAAGAAGAGAAAAGAAGAGAAAAGAGAAAATAGAAAAGAAGAGGATATAGAAAAGAGAGAAGAAGAGTAAAGAGAAAAGAGATAAGAAGAGAAAAGAGAAAAGAAGTGAAAAGAGAAAATAGACAAGAGAAAAGAAGAGAAAATGGAAAAGAGATAAGAAGAGAATAGAGAAAGAGAAAAGAAGAGAAAAGAGAAATGAGAAAAGAGAAAAGAAGAGGGAATGGAGAAGAAGAGAAAAGAGAAAAGAAGAGAAAAGATAAAAGAGAATAAAAGAGAAAAGGGAACAGAGGAAAGAAGACAAAAGAGAACAGAAGAGAATAGAGAAAAGAGAAATGTGATAAGAAGAGAAAAGAGAAAAGAGAAAAGAAGAGAAAAGAGAATAGAGAATAGAGAAAAGAAGAGAAAAGGGAAAAGAAGAGAAAAGAGAAAAGAGAAATGTGATAAGAAGAGAAAAGAGAAAAGAGAAAAGAAGAGAAAAGAGAATAGAGAATAGAGAAAAGAAGAGAAAAGGGAAAAGAGATAAGAAGAGAAAAGAGAAAAGAAGTGAAAATGGAAAAGAGGAAAGAAGAGAAAAGAATAGAGGAGAAAAAAGAGAAAAGAAGAGAAACAGAAAAGAAGAGAAAAGTGAAATGAGAAATGAGAAAAGAAGAGGGACTGGAGAAGAAGAGAAAAGAGAAAAGAAGAGAAAAGATAAAAGAGAATAAAAGAGAAAAGGGAACAGAGGAAAGAAGACAAAAGAGAACAGAAGAGAATAGAGAAAAGAGACAAGAAGAAAAAAGAAGATAGAAGAAGAGAAAAGAGAACAGAAGAAAATAGAGAAAAGAGAAAAGCGAACAGAAGATAAAAGAAGAGAAAAGAATAGAGAAAAGAAGAGAATTGAAAAAAGAGAAATGGGAAAAGAAGAGAAAAGGGAAAAGAGAAAAGAACAGAAAAGAGTAAAGGGAAAAGTGAATAGAAGAGAAAAGAATAGAAAAGAGAAAAGAGAAAAGTCGAGAAAAGAGAAAAGAAAGGAAATGGGAAAAGAGAAAAGAAGAGAAAAGAGAAAAGAAGAGAAAAGGAAAAAGAAGAGAAAAGGGAAAAGAGAAAAGAAGAGAAAAGAGAAAAGAGAAAAACGAAAAGAGAAAAGAAAAGAGAAAAGAGAAAAGAACAGTGAAAAGAGAAAAGGAGAGAAAAGAAATGAATAGACGAGAAAAGAGAAAAGAAGAGAAAAGAAATTAAAAGAAGAGAAAAGAGAAAAGAAGAGAAAAGAAGAGAAAAGAAGAGAAAAGAGAAAAGAAGAGAGAAGAAGAGAAAAGAAGAGGATAGAGAAAATAGAAAACAAGAGAATAGAAGAGAATAGAGAAAATAGAAAAGAAGAGGATATAGAAAAGAGAAAAGAAGAGTAAAGAGAAAAGAGATAAGAAGAGAAAAGAGAAAAGAAGTGAAAAGAGAAAATAGACAATAGAAAAGAAGAGAAAAGAGAATAGAGAATAGAGAAAAGAAGAGAAAAGAGAATAGAGAATAGAGAAAAGAAGAGAAAAGGGAAAAGAGAAAAGAAGAGAAAAGGGAAAAGAGAAAAGAAGAGATAAGAACAGAAAAATGAAAAGAGAAAGGAAGAGAAAAGTGAAAAGCGAAAAGAGAATATATAGAGAAAAGAAGAGAATAGAAGAGAAAAGAGAAAAGAATGGAAAAGAGAAAAGAAGAGAATAGAGAAATGAGGAAAGAGAAAAGAAGAGAAAAGAGAAAAGAAGAGAAACGGGAAAAGAGAAAAGAAGATAAAGGGGACAAGAGGAAAGAAGAGAGAAGAAGAGAAAAGAAGAGGATAGAGAAAAGAGAAAAGAAGAGAAAAGAGAAATTAGAAAAGAAGAGGAAATAGAAAAGAGAAAAGAAGAGTAAAGAGAAAAGAGATAAGAAGAGAAAAGAGAAAAGAAGAGAAAATGGAAAAGAGGAAAGAAGAGGATAGACAAAAGAGAAAAGAAGAGAAAAGAAGAGAAAAGAGAAAATAGAAAAGAAGAGGAAATAGAAAAGAGAAAAGAGAAAAGAAGAGTAAAGAGAAAAGAGTTAAGAAGAGAAAAGAGAAAAGAAGAGAAAAGAGAATAGAGAATAGAGAAAAGAAGAGAAAAGGGAAAAGAAGAGAAAAGAGAAATGTGATAAGAAGAGAAAAGAGAAAAGAGAAAAGAAGAGAAAAGAGAATAGAGAATAGAGAACAGAAGAGAAAAGGGAAAAGAAGAGAAAAGAGAAAAGAGAAATGTGATAAGAAGAGAAAAGAGAAAAGAAGAGAAAAGAGAATAGAGAATAGAGAAAAGAAGAGAAAAGGGAAAAGAGAAAAGAAGAGAAAAGAGAAAAGAGAAAAAAGAAAAGAGAAAAGAATAGAAAAGACAAAGGAGAAAAGAACAGTGAAAAGAGAAAAGGAGAGAAAATAAATGAAAAGAAGCGAAAAGCGAAAAGAAGAGAAAAGAAGAGAAAAGAGAAGAGAAAAAAGTGAAAAGAGTAAAGAAGAGAAAAGAAGAGAAATGAGAAAAGAGGAGAAAAGAGAAAAGAGAAATGTGATAAGAAGCGAAAAGAGAAAAGAGAAAAGAAGAGAAAAGAGAAAAGAGAAATGTGATAAGAAGAGAAAAGAGAAAAGAGAAAAGAGAATAGAGAATAGAGAAAAGAAGAGAAAAGGGAAAAGAGAAAAGAAGAGAAAAGGGAAAAGAGAAAAGAAGAGATAAGAACAGAAAAATGAAAAGAGAAAGGAAGAGAAAAGTGAAAAGCGAAAAGAGAATATATAGAGAAAAGAAGAGAATAGAAGAGAAAAGAGAAAAGAAGGGAAAAGAGAAAAGAAGAGAATAGAGAAATGAGGAAAGAGAAAAGAAGAGAAAAGAGAAAAGCAGAGAAACGGGAAAAGAGAAAAGAAGAGAAAGGGGACAAGTGGAAGGAAGAGAGATGAAGAGAAAAGAAGAGGATAGATAAAAGAGAAAAGAAGAGAAAAGAGAAAATAGAAAAGAAGAGGAAATAGAAAAGAGAAAAGAAGAGTAAAGAGAAAAGAGATAAGAAGAGAAAAGAGAAAAGAAGAGAAAATGGAAAAGAGGAAAGAAGAGGATAGAGAAAAGAGAAAAGAAGAGAAAAGAAGAGAAAAGAGAAAAGAAGAGAAAAGGAAAAAGAAGAGAAAAGGGAAAAGAGAAAAGAAGAGAAAAGAGAAAAAAGAAAAGAGAAAAGAAAAGAGAAAAGAGAAAAGAACAGTGAAAAGAGAAAAGAAGAGAAAAGAAATGAATAGACGAGAAAAGAGAAAAGAAGAGAAAAGAAATTAAAAGAAGAGAAAAGAGAAAAGAAGAGAAAAGAAGAGAAAAGAGAAAAGAAGAGAAAAGAGAAAAGAAGAGAGAAGAAGAGAAAAGAAGAGGATAGAGAAAATAGAAAACAAGAGAATAGAAGAGAATAGAGAAAATAGAAAAGAAGAGGATATAGAAAAGAGAAAAGAAGAGTAAAGAGAAAAGAGATAAGAAGAGAAAAGAGAAAAGAAGTGAAAAGAGAAAATAGACAAGAGAAAAGAAGAGAAAATGGAAAAGAGATAAGAAGAGAATAGAGAAAGAGAAAAGAAGAGAAAAGAGAAATGAGAAAAGAGAAAAGAAGAGGGAATGGAGAAGAAGAGAAATGAGAAAAGAAGAGAAAAGATAAAAGAGAATAAAAGAGAAAAGGGAACAGAGGAAAGAAGACAAAAGAGAACAGAAGAGAATAGAGAAAAGATAAATGTGATAAGAAGAGAAAAGAGAAAAGAGAAAAGAAGAGAAAAGAGAATAGAGAATAGAGAATAGAAGAGAAAAGGGAAAAGAAGAGAAAAGAGAAAAGAGAAATGTGATAAGAAGAGAAAAGAGAAAAGAGAAAAGAAGAGAAAAGAAAATAGAGAATAGAGAAAAGAAGAGAAAAGGTAAAAGAGAAAAGATGAGAAAAGAGAAAAGAGAAAAAAGAAAAGAGAAAAGAATAGAAAAGACAAAGGAGAAAAGAACAGTGAAAAGAGAAAAGGAGAGAAAATAAATGAAAAGAAGCGAAAAGCGAAAAGAAGAGCAAAGAAGAGAAAAGAGAAGAGAAAAAAGTGAAAGAGTAAAGAAGAGAAAAGAAGAGAAATGAGAAAAGAAGAGAAAAGAGAAAAGAGAAATGTGATAAGAAGCGAAAAGAGAAAAGAGAAAAGAAGAGAAAAGAGAATAGAGAATAGAGAAAAGAAGAGAAAAGGGAAAAGAGAAAAGAAGAGAAAAGGGAAAAGAGAAAAGAAGAGATAAGAACAGAAAAATGAAAAGAGAAAGGAAGAGAAAAGTGAAAAGCGAAAAGAGAATATATAGAGAAAAGAAGAGAATAGAAGAGAAAAGAGAAAAGAAGGGAAAAGAGAAAAGAAGAGAATAGAGAAATGAGGAAAGAGAAAAGAAGAGAAAAGAGAAAAGAAGAGAAACGGGAAAAGAGAAAAGAAGAGAAAGGGGACAAGAGGAAAGAAGAGAGAAGAAGAGAAAAGAAGAGGATAGAGAAAAGAGAAAAGAAGAGAAAAGAGAAATTAGAAAAGAAGAGGAAATAGAAAAGAGAAAAGAAGAGTAAAGAGAAAAGAGATAAGAAGAGAAAAGAGAAAAGAAGAGAAAATGGAAAAGAGGAAAGAAGAGGATAGAGAAAAGAGAAAAGAAGAGAAAAGAAGAGAAAAGAGAAAATAGAAAAGAAGAGGAAATAGAAAAGAGAAAAGAGAAAAGAAGAGTAAAGAGAAAAGAGTTAAGAAGAGAAAAGAGAAAAGAGAAAAGAAGAGAAAAGAGAATAGAGAATAGAGAAAAGAAGAGAAAAGGGAAAAGAAGAGAAAAGAGAAAAGAGAAATGTGATAAGAAGAGAAAAGAGAAAAGAGAAAAGAAGAGAAAAGAGTATAGAGAATAGAGAACAGAAGAGAAAAGGGAAAAGAAGAGAAAAGAGAAAAGAGAAATGTGATAAGAAGAGAAAAGAGAAAAGAAGAGAAAAGAGAATAGAGAATAGAGAAAAGAAGAGAAAAGGGAAAAGAGAAAAGAAGAGAAAAGAGAAAAGAGAAAAAAGAAAAGAGAAAAGAATAGAAAAGACAAAGGAGAAAAGAACAGTGAAAAGAGAAAAGGAGAGAAAATAAATGAAAAGAAGCGAAAAGCGAAAAGAAGAGAAAAGAAGAGAAAAGAGAAGAGAAAAAAGTGAAAAGAGTAAAGAAGAGAAAAGAAGAGAAATGAGAAAAGAAGAGAAAAGAGAAAAGAGAAATGTGATAAGAAGCGAAAAGAGAAAAGAGAAAAGAAGAGAAAAGAGAAAAGAGAAATGTGATAAGAAGAGAAAAGAGAAAAGAGAAAAGAAGAGAAAAGAGAATAGAGAATAGAGAAAAGAAGAGAAAAGGGAAAAGAGAAAAGAAGAGAAAAGTGAAAAGCGAAAAGAGAATATATAGAGAAAAGAAGAGAATAGAAGAGAAAAGAGAAAAGAAGGGAAAAGAGAAAAGAAGAGAATAGAGAAATGAGGAAAGAGAAAAGAAGAGAAAAGAGAAAAGAAGAGAAACGGGAAAAGAGAAAAGAAGAGAAAGGGGACAAGAGGAAAGAAGAGAGATGAAGAGAAAAGAAGAGGATAGATAAAAGAGAAAAGAAGAGAAAAGAAGAGAAAAGAGAAAATAGAAAAGAAGAGGAAATAGAAAAGAGAAAAGAAGAGTAAAGAGAAAAGAGATAAGAAGAGAAAAGAGAAAAGAAGAGAAAATGGAAAAGAGGAAAGAAGAGGATAGAGAAAAGAGAAAAGAAGAGAAAAGAAGAGAAAAGAGAAAAGAAGAGAAAAGGAAAAAGAAGAGAAAAGGGAAAAGAGAAAAGAAGAGAAAAGAGAAAAAAGAAAAGAGAAAAGAAAAGAGAAAAGAGAAAAGAACAGTGAAAAGAGAAAAGAAGAGAAAAGAAATGAATAGACGAGAAAAGAGAAAAGAAGAGAAAAGAAATTAAAAGAAGAGAAAAGAGAAAAGAAGAGAAAAGAAGAGAAAAGAAGAGAAAAGAGAAAAGAAGAGAAAAGCAGAGAAAAGAGAAAAGAAGAGAGAAGAAGAGAAAAGAAGAGGATAGAGAAAATAGAAAACAAGAGAATAGAAGAGAATAGAGAAAATAGAAAAGAAGAGGATATAGAAAAGAGAAAAGAAGAGTAAAGAGAAAAGAGATAAGAAGAGATTAGAGAAAGAGAAAAGAAGAGAAACGAGAAATGAGAAAAGAGAAAAGAAGAGGGAATGGAGAAGAAGAGAAAAGCAAAAGAAGAGAAAAGATAAAAGAGAATAAAAGAGAAAAGGGAACAGAGGAAAGAAGACAAAAGAGAACAGAAGAGAATAGAGAAAAGAGAAATGTGATAAGAAGAGAAAAGAGAAAAGAGAAAAGAAGAGAAAAGAGAATAGAGAATAGAGAAAAGAAGAGAAAAGGGAAAAGAGAAAAGAAGAGAAAAGAGAAAAGAGAAAAAAGAAAAGAGAAAAGAATAGAAAAGAGAATAGAGAATAGAGAAAAGAAGAGAAAAGGGAAAAGAGAAAAGAAGAGAAAAGGGAAAAGAGAAAACAAGAGATAAGAACAGAAAAATGAAAAGAGAAAGGAAGAGAAAAGTGAAAAGCGAAAAGAGAATATATAGAGAAAAGAAGAGAATAGAAGAGAAAAGAGAAAAGAAGGGAAAAGAGAAAAGAAGAGAATAGAGAAATGAGGAAAGAGAAAAGAAGAGAAAAGAGAAAAGAAGAGAAACGGGAAAAGAGAAAAGAAGAGAAAGGGGACAAGAGGAAGGAAGAGAGATGAAGAGAAAAGAAGAGGATAGATAAAAGAGAAAAGAAGAGAAAAGAAGAGAAAAGAGAAAATAGAAAAGAAGAGGATATAGAAAAGAGAGAAGAAGAGTAAAGAGAAAAGAGATAAGAAGAGAAAAGAGAAAAGAAGTGAAAAGAGAAAATAGACAAGAGAAAAGAAGAGAAAATGGAAAAGAGATAAGAAGAGAATAGAGAAAGAGAAAAGAAGAGAAAAGAGAAATGAGAAAAGAGAAAAGAAGAGGGAATGGAGAAGAAGAGAAAAGAGAAAAGAAGAGAAAAGATAAAAGAGAATAAAAGAGAAAAGGGAACAGAGGAAAGAAGACAAAAGAGAACAGAAGAGAATAGAGAAAAGAGAAATGTGATAAGAAGAGAAAAGAGAAAAGAGAAAAGAAGAGAAAAGAGAATAGAGAATAGAGAAAAGAAGAGAAAAGGGAAAAGAAGAGAAAAGAGAAAAGAGAAATGTGATAAGAAGAGAAAAGAGAAAAGAGAAAAGAAGAGAAAAGAGAATAGAGAATAGAGAAAAGAAGAGAAAAGGGAAAAGAGATAAGAAGAGAAAAGAGAAAAGAAGTGAAAATGGAAAAGAGGAAAGAAGAGAAAAGAATAGAGGAGAAAAAAGAGAAAAGAAGAGAAACAGAAAAGAAGAGAAAAGTGAAATGAGAAATGAGAAAAGAAGAGGGACTGGAGAAGAAGAGAAAAGAGAAAAGAAGAGAAAAGATAAAAGAGAATAAAAGAGAAAAGGGAACAGAGGAAAGAAGACAAAAGAGAACAGAAGAGAATAGAGAAAAGAGACAAGAAGAAAAAAGAAGATAGAAGAAGAGAAAAGAGAACAGAAGAAAATAGAGAAAAGAGAAAAGCGAACAGAAGATAAAAGAAGAGAAAAGAATAGAGAAAAGAAGAGAATTGAAAAAAGAGAAATGGGAAAAGAAGAGAAAAGGGAAAAGAGAAAAGAACAGAAAAGAGTAAAGGGAAAAGTGAATAGAAGAGAAAAGAATAGAAAAGAGAAAAGAGAAAAGTCGAGAAAAGAGAAAAGAAAGGAAATGGGAAAAGAGAAAAGAAGAGAAAAGAGAAAAGAAGAGAAAAGGAAAAAGAAGAGAAAAGGGAAAAGAGAAAAGAAGAGAAAAGAGAAAAGAGAAAAACGAAAAGAGAAAAGAAAAGAGAAAAGAGAAAAGAACAGTGAAAAGAGAAAAGGAGAGAAAAGAAATGAATAGACGAGAAAAGAGAAAAGAAGAGAAAAGAAATTAAAAGAAGAGAAAAGAGAAAAGAAGAGAAAAGAAGAGAAAAGAAGAGAAAAGAGAAAAGAAGAGAGAAGAAGAGAAAAGAAGAGGATAGAGAAAATAGAAAACAAGAGAATAGAAGAGAATAGAGAAAATAGAAAAGAAGAGGATATAGAAAAGAGAAAAGAAGAGTAAAGAGAAAAGAGATAAGAAGAGAAAAGAGAAAAGAAGTGAAAAGAGAAAATAGACAATAGAAAAGAAGAGAAAAGAGAATAGAGAATAGAGAAAAGAAGAGAAAAGAGAATAGAGAATAGAGAAAAGAAGAGAAAAGGGAAAAGAGAAAAGAAGAGAAAAGGGAAAAGAGAAAAGAAGAGATAAGAACAGAAAAATGAAAAGAGAAAGGAAGAGAAAAGTGAAAAGCGAAAAGAGAATATATAGAGAAAAGAAGAGAATAGAAGAGAAAAGAGAAAAGAATGGAAAAGAGAAAAGAAGAGAATAGAGAAATGAGGAAAGAGAAAAGAAGAGAAAAGAGAAAAGAAGAGAAACGGGAAAAGAGAAAAGAAGATAAAGGGGACAAGAGGAAAGAAGAGAGAAGAAGAGAAAAGAAGAGGATAGAGAAAAGAGAAAAGAAGAGAAAAGAGAAATTAGAAAAGAAGAGGAAATAGAAAAGAGAAAAGAAGAGTAAAGAGAAAAGAGATAAGAAGAGAAAAGAGAAAAGAAGAGAAAATGGAAAAGAGGAAAGAAGAGGATAGACAAAAGAGAAAAGAAGAGAAAAGAAGAGAAAAGAGAAAATAGAAAAGAAGAGGAAATAGAAAAGAGAAAAGAGAAAAGAAGAGTAAAGAGAAAAGAGTTAAGAAGAGAAAAGAGAAAAGAAGAGAAAAGAGAATAGAGAATAGAGAAAAGAAGAGAAAAGGGAAAAGAAGAGAAAAGAGAAATGTGATAAGAAGAGAAAAGAGAAAAGAGAAAAGAAGAGAAAAGAGAATAGAGAATAGAGAACAGAAGAGAAAAGGGAAAAGAAGAGAAAAGAGAAAAGAGAAATGTGATAAGAAGAGAAAAGAGAAAAGAAGAGAAAAGAGAATAGAGAATAGAGAAAAGAAGAGAAAAGGGAAAAGAGAAAAGAAGAGAAAAGAGAAAAGAGAAAAAAGAAAAGAGAAAAGAATAGAAAAGACAAAGGAGAAAAGAACAGTGAAAAGAGAAAAGGAGAGAAAATAAATGAAAAGAAGCGAAAAGCGAAAAGAAGAGAAAAGAAGAGAAAAGAGAAGAGAAAAAAGTGAAAAGAGTAAAGAAGAGAAAAGAAGAGAAATGAGAAAAGAGGAGAAAAGAGAAAAGAGAAATGTGATAAGAAGCGAAAAGAGAAAAGAGAAAAGAAGAGAAAAGAGAAAAGAGAAATGTGATAAGAAGAGAAAAGAGAAAAGAGAAAAGAGAATAGAGAATAGAGAAAAGAAGAGAAAAGGGAAAAGAGAAAAGAAGAGAAAAGGGAAAAGAGAAAAGAAGAGATAAGAACAGAAAAATGAAAAGAGAAAGGAAGAGAAAAGTGAAAAGCGAAAAGAGAATATATAGAGAAAAGAAGAGAATAGAAGAGAAAAGAGAAAAGAAGGGAAAAGAGAAAAGAAGAGAATAGAGAAATGAGGAAAGAGAAAAGAAGAGAAAAGAGAAAAGCAGAGAAACGGGAAAAGAGAAAAGAAGAGAAAGGGGACAAGTGGAAGGAAGAGAGATGAAGAGAAAAGAAGAGGATAGATAAAAGAGAAAAGAAGAGAAAAGAGAAAATAGAAAAGAAGAGGAAATAGAAAAGAGAAAAGAAGAGTAAAGAGAAAAGAGATAAGAAGAGAAAAGAGAAAAGAAGAGAAAATGGAAAAGAGGAAAGAAGAGGATAGAGAAAAGAGAAAAGAAGAGAAAAGAAGAGAAAAGAGAAAAGAAGAGAAAAGGAAAAAGAAGAGAAAAGGGAAAAGAGAAAAGAAGAGAAAAGAGAAAAAAGAAAAGAGAAAAGAAAAGAGAAAAGAGAAAAGAACAGTGAAAAGAGAAAAGAAGAGAAAAGAAATGAATAGACGAGAAAAGAGAAAAGAAGAGAAAAGAAATTAAAAGAAGAGAAAAGAGAAAAGAAGAGAAAAGAAGAGAAAAGAGAAAAGAAGAGAAAAGAGAAAAGAAGAGAGAAGAAGAGAAAAGAAGAGGATAGAGAAAATAGAAAACAAGAGAATAGAAGAGAATAGAGAAAATAGAAAAGAAGAGGATATAGAAAAGAGAAAAGAAGAGTAAAGAGAAAAGAGATAAGAAGAGAAAAGAGAAAAGAAGTGAAAAGAGAAAATAGACAAGAGAAAAGAAGAGAAAATGGAAAAGAGATAAGAAGAGAATAGAGAAAGAGAAAAGAAGAGAAAAGAGAAATGAGAAAAGAGAAAAGAAGAGGGAATGGAGAAGAAGAGAAATGAGAAAAGAAGAGAAAAGATAAAAGAGAATAAAAGAGAAAAGGGAACAGAGGAAAGAAGACAAAAGAGAACAGAAGAGAATAGAGAAAAGATAAATGTGATAAGAAGAGAAAAGAGAAAAGAGAAAAGAAGAGAAAAGAGAATAGAGAATAGAGAATAGAAGAGAAAAGGGAAAAGAAGAGAAAAGAGAAAAGAGAAATGTGATAAGAAGAGAAAAGAGAAAAGAGAAAAGAAGAGAAAAGAAAATAGAGAATAGAGAAAAGAAGAGAAAAGGTAAAAGAGAAAAGATGAGAAAAGAGAAAAGAGAAAAAAGAAAAGAGAAAAGAATAGAAAAGACAAAGGAGAAAAGAACAGTGAAAAGAGAAAAGGAGAGAAAATAAATGAAAAGAAGCGAAAAGCGAAAAGAAGAGCAAAGAAGAGAAAAGAGAAGAGAAAAAAGTGAAAGAGTAAAGAAGAGAAAAGAAGAGAAATGAGAAAAGAAGAGAAAAGAGAAAAGAGAAATGTGATAAGAAGCGAAAAGAGAAAAGAGAAAAGAAGAGAAAAGAGAATAGAGAATAGAGAAAAGAAGAGAAAAGGGAAAAGAGAAAAGAAGAGAAAAGGGAAAAGAGAAAAGAAGAGATAAGAACAGAAAAATGAAAAGAGAAAGGAAGAGAAAAGTGAAAAGCGAAAAGAGAATATATAGAGAAAAGAAGAGAATAGAAGAGAAAAGAGAAAAGAAGGGAAAAGAGAAAAGAAGAGAATAGAGAAATGAGGAAAGAGAAAAGAAGAGAAAAGAGAAAAGAAGAGAAACGGGAAAAGAGAAAAGAAGAGAAAGGGGACAAGAGGAAAGAAGAGAGAAGAAGAGAAAAGAAGAGGAGAGAGAAAAGAGAAAAGAAGAGAAAAGAGAAATTAGAAAAGAAGAGGAAATAGAAAAGAGAAAAGAAGAGTAAAGAGAAAAGAGATAAGAAGAGAAAAGAGAAAAGAAGAGAAAATGGAAAAGAGGAAAGAAGAGGATAGAGAAAAGAGAAAAGAAGAGAAAAGAAGAGAAAAGAGAAAATAGAAAAGAAGAGGAAATAGAAAAGAGAAAAGAGAAAAGAAGAGTAAAGAGAAAAGAGTTAAGAAGAGAAAAGAGAAAAGAGAAAAGAAGAGAAAAGAGAATAGAGAATAGAGAAAAGAAGAGAAAAGGGAAAAGAAGTGAAAAGAGAAAAGAGAAATGTGATAAGAAGAGAAAAGAGAAAAGAGAAAAGAAGAGAAAAGAGTATAGAGAATAGAGAACAGAAGAGAAAAGGGAAAAGAAGAGAAAAGAGAAAAGAGAAATGTGATAAGAAGAGAAAAGAGAAAAGAAGAGAAAAGAGAATAGAGAATAGAGAAAAGAAGAGAAAAGGGAAAAGAGAAAAGAAGAGAAAAGAGAAAAGAGAAAAAAGAAAAGAGAAAAGAATAGAAAAGACAAAGGAGAAAAGAACAGTGAAAAGAGAAAAGGAGAGAAAATAAATGAAAAGAAGCGAAAAGCGAAAAGAAGAGAAAAGAAGAGAAAAGAGAAGAGAAAAAAGTGAAAAGAGTAAAGAAGAGAAAAGAAGAGAAATGAGAAAAGAAGAGAAAAGAGAAAAGAGAAATGTGATAAGAAGCGAAAAGAGAAAAGAGAAAAGAAGAGAAAAGAGAAAAGAGAAATGTGATAAGAAGAGAAAAGAGAAAAGAGAAAAGAAGAGAAAAGAGAATAGAGAATAGAGAAAAGAAGAGAAAAGGGAAAAGAGAAAAGAAGAGAAAAGGGAAAAGAGAAAAGAGAATATATAGAGAAAAGAAGAGAATAGAAGAGAAAAGAGAAAAGAAGGGAAAAGAGAAAAGAAGAGAATAGAGAAATGAGGAAAGAGAAAAGAAGAGAAAAGAGAAAAGAAGAGAAACGGGAAAAGAGAAAAGAAGAGAAAGGGGACAAGAGGAAAGAAGAGAGATGAAGAGAAAAGAAGAGGATAGATAAAAGAGAAAAGAAGAGAAAAGAAGAGAAAAGAGAAAATAGAAAAGAAGAGGAAATAGAAAAGAGAAAAGAAGAGTAAAGAGAAAAGAGATAAGAAGAGAAAAGAGAAAAGAAGAGAAAATGGAAAAGAGGAAAGAAGAGGATAGAGAAAAGAGAAAAGAAGAGAAAAGAAGAGAAAAGAGAAAAGAAGAGAAAAGGAAAAAGAAGAGAAAAGGGAAAAGAGAAAAGAAGAGAAAAGAGAAAAAAGAAAAGAGAAAAGAAAAGAGAAAAGAGAAAAGAACAGTGAAAAGAGAAAAGAAGAGAAAAGAAATGAATAGACGAGAAAAGAGAAAAGAAGAGAAAAGAAATTAAAAGAAGAGAAAAGAGAAAAGAAGAGAAAAGAAGAGAAAAGAAGAGAAAAGAGAAAAGAAGAGAAAAGAAGAGAAAAGAGAAAAGAAGAGAGAAGAAGAGAAAAGAAGAGGATAGAGAAAATAGAAAACAAGAGAATAGAAGAGAATAGAGAAAATAGAAAAGAAGAGGATATAGAAAAGAGAAAAGAAGAGTAAAGAGAAAAGAGATAAGAAGAGATTAGAGAAAGAGAAAAGAAGAGAAACGAGAAATGAGAAAAGAGAAAAGAAGAGGGAATGGAGAAGAAGAGAAAAGCAAAAGAAGAGAAAAGATAAAAGAGAATAAAAGAGAAAAGGGAACAGAGGAAAGAAGACAAAAGAGAACAGAAGAGAATAGAGAAAAGAGAAATGTGATAAGAAGAGAAAAGAGAAAAGAGAAAAGAAGAGAAAAGAGAATAGAGAATAGAGAAAAGAAGAGAAAAGGGAAAAGAGAAAAGAAGAGAAAAGAGAAAAGAGAAAAAAGAAAAGAGAAAAGAATAGAAAAGAGAATAGAGAATAGAGAAAAGAAGAGAAAAGGGAAAAGAGAAAAGAAGAGAAAAGGGAAAAGAGAAAACAAGAGATAAGAACAGAAAAATGAAAAGAGAAAGGAAGAGAAAAGTGAAAAGCGAAAAGAGAATATATAGAGAAAAGAAGAGAATAGAAGAGAAAAGAGAAAAGAAGGGAAAAGAGAAAAGAAGAGAATAGAGAAATGAGGAAAGAGAAAAGAAGAGAAAAGAGAAAAGAAGAGAAACGGGAAAAGAGAAAAGAAGAGAAAGGGGACAAGAGGAAGGAAGAGAGATGAAGAGAAAAGAAGAGGATAGATAAAAGAGAAAAGAAGAGAAAAGAAGAGAAAAGAGAAAATAGAAAAGAAGAGGATATAGAAAAGAGAGAAGAAGAGTAAAGAGAAAAGAGATAAGAAGAGAAAAGAGAAAAGAAGTGAAAAGAGAAAATAGACAAGAGAAAAGAAGAGAAAATGGAAAAGAGATAAGAAGAGAATAGAGAAAGAGAAAAGAAGAGAAAAGAGAAATGAGAAAAGAGAAAAGAAGAGGGAATGGAGAAGAAGAGAAAAGAGAAAAGAAGAGAAAAGATAAAAGAGAATAAAAGAGAAAAGGGAACAGAGGAAAGAAGACAAAAGAGAACAGAAGAGAATAGAGAAAAGAGAAATGTGATAAGAAGAGAAAAGAGAAAAGAGAAAAGAAGAGAAAAGAGAATAGAGAATAGAGAAAAGAAGAGAAAAGGGAAAAGAAGAGAAAAGAGAAAAGAGAAATGTGATAAGAAGAGAAAAGAGAAAAGAGAAAAGAAGAGAAAAGAGAATAGAGAATAGAGAAAAGAAGAGAAAAGGGAAAAGAGATAAGAAGAGAAAAGAGAAAAGAAGTGAAAATGGAAAAGAGGAAAGAAGAGAAAAGAATAGAGGAGAAAAAAGAGAAAAGAAGAGAAACAGAAAAGAAGAGAAAAGTGAAATGAGAAATGAGAAAAGAAGAGGGACTGGAGAAGAAGAGAAAAGAGAAAAGAAGAGAAAAGATAAAAGAGAATAAAAGAGAAAAGGGAACAGAGGAAAGAAGACAAAAGAGAACAGAAGAGAATAGAGAAAAGAGACAAGAAGAAAAAAGAAGATAGAAGAAGAGAAAAGAGAACAGAAGAAAATAGAGAAAAGAGAAAAGCGAACAGAAGATAAAAGAAGAGAAAAGAATAGAGAAAAGAAGAGAATTGAAAAAAGAGAAATGGGAAAAGAAGAGAAAAGGGAAAAGAGAAAAGAACAGAAAAGAGTAAAGGGAAAAGTGAATAGAAGAGAAAAGAATAGAAAAGAGAAAAGAGAAAAGTCGAGAAAAGAGAAAAGAAAGGAAATGGGAAAAGAGAAAAGAAGAGAAAAGAGCAAAGAAGAGAAAAGGAAAAAGAAGAGAAAAGGGAAAAGAGAAAAGAAGAGAAAAGAGAAAAGAGAAAAAAGAAAAGAGAAAAGAAAAGAGAAAAGAGAAAAGAACAGTGAAAAGAGAAAAGGAGAGAAAAGAAATGAATAGACGAGAAAAGAGAAAAGAAGAGAAAAGAAATTAAAAGAAGAGAAAAGAGAAAAGAAGAGAAAAGAAGAGAAAAGAGAAAAGAAGAGAGAAGAAGAGAAAAGAAGAGGATAGAGAAAATAGAAAACAAGAGAATAGAAGAGAATAGAGAAAATAGAAAAGAAGAGGATATAGAAAAGAGAAAAGAAGAGTAAAGAGAAAAGAGATAAGAAGAGAAAAGAGAAAAGAAGTGAAAAGAGAAAATAGACAAGAGAAAAGAAGAGAAAAGAGAATAGAGAATAGAGAAAAGAAGAGAAAAGAGAATAGAGAATAGAGAAAAGAAGAGAAAAGGGAAAAGAGAAAAGAAGAGAAAAGGGAAAAGAGAAAAGAAGAGATAAGAACAGAAAAATGAAAAGAGAAAGGAAGAGAAAAGTGAAAAGCGAAAAGAGAATATATAGAGAAAAGAAGAGAATAGAAGAGAAAAGAGAAAAGAAGGGAAAAGAGAAAAGAAGAGAATAGAGAAATGAGGAAAGAGAAAAGAAGAGAAAAGAGAAAAGAAGAGAAACGGGAAAAGAGAAAAGAAGAGAAAGGGGACAAGAGGAAAGAAGAGAGAAGAAGAGAAAAGAAGAGGATAGAGAAAAGAGAAAAGAAGAGAAAAGAGAAATTAGAAAAGAAGAGGAAATAGAAAAGAGAAAAGAAGAGTAAAGAGAAAAGAGATAAGAAGAGAAAAGAGAAAAGAAGAGAAAATGGAAAAGAGGAAAGAAGAGGATAGACAAAAGAGAAAAGAAGAGAAAAGAAGAGAAAAGAGAAAATAGAAAAGAAGAGGAAATAGAAAAGAGAAAAGAGAAAAGAAGAGTAAAGAGAAAAGAGTTAAGAAGAGAAAAGAGAAAAGAGAAAAGAAGAGAAAAGAGAATAGAGAATAGAGAAAAGAAGAGAAAAGGGAAAAGAAGAGAAAAGAGAAATGTGATAAGAAGAGAAAAGAGAAAAGAGAAAAGAAGAGAAAAGAGAATAGAGAATAGAGAACAGAAGAGAAAAGGGAAAAGAGAAAAGAAGAGAAAAGGGAAAAGAGAAAAGAAGAGATAAGAACAGAAAAATGAAAAGAGAAAGGAAGAGAAAAGTGAAAAGCGAAAAGAGAATATATAGAGAAAAGAAGAGAATAGAAGAGAAAAGAGAAAAGAAGGGAAAAGAGAAAAGAAGAGAATAGAGAAATGAGGAAAGAGAAAAGAAGAGAAAAGAGAAAAGAAGAGAAACGGGAAAAGAGAAAAGAAGAGAAAGGGGACAAGAGGAAGGAAGAGAGATGAAGAGAAAAGAAGAGGATAGATAAAAGAGAAAAGAAGAGAAAAGAAGAGAAAAGAGAAAATAGAAAAGAAGAGGAAATAGAAAAGAGAAAAGAAGAGTAAAGAGAAAAGAGATAAGAAGAGAAAAGAGAAAAGAAGAGAAAATGGAAAAGAGGAAAGAAGAGGATAGAGAAAAGAGAAAAGAAGAGAAAAGAAGAGAAAAGAGAAAATAGAAAAGAAGAGGATATAGAAAAGAGAAAAGAAGAGTAAAGAGAAAAGAGATAAGAAGAGAAAAGAGAAAAGAAGTGAAAAGAGAAAATAGACAAGAGAAAAGAAGAGAAAATGGAAAAGAGATAAGAAGAGAATGGAGAAAGAGAAAAGAAGAGAAAAGAGAAATGAGAAAAGAGAAAAGAAGAGGGAATGGAGAAGAAGAGAAATGAGAAAAGAAGAGAAAAGATAAAAGAGAATAAAAGAGAAAAGGGAACAGAGGAAAGAAGACAAAAGAGAACAGAAGAGAATAGAGAAAAGAGAAATGTGATAAGAAGAGAAAAGAGAAAAGAGAAAAGAAGAGAAAAGAGAATAGAGAATAGAGAAAAGAAGAGAAAAGGGAAAAGAAGAGAAAAGAGAAAAGAGAAATGTGATAAGAAGAGAAAAGAGAAAAGAGAAAAGAAGAGAAAAGAGAATAGAGAATAGAGAAAAGAAGAGAAAAGGTAAAAGAGAAAAGATGAGAAAAGAGAAAAGAGAAAAAAGAAAAGAGAAAAGAATAGAAAAGACAAAGGAGAAAAGAACAGTGAAAAGAGAAAAGGAGAGAAAATAAATGAAAAGAAGCGAAAAGCGAAAAGAAGAGCAAAGAAGAGAAAAGAGAAGAGAAAAAAGTGAAAGAGTAAAGAAGAGAAAAGAAGAGAAATGAGAAAAGAAGAGAAAAGAGAAAAGAGAAATGTGATAAGAAGCGAAAAGAGAAAAGAGAAAAGAAGAGAAAAGAGAATAGAGAATAGAGAAAAGAAGAGAAAAGGGAAAAGAGAAAAGAAGAGAAAAGGGAAAAGAGAAAAGAAGAGATAAGAACAGAAAAATGAAAAGAGAAAGGAAGAGAAAAGTGAAAAGCGAAAAGAGAATATATAGAGAAAAGAAGAGAATAGAAGAGAAAAGAGAAAAGAAGGGAAAAGAGAAAAGAAGAGAATAGAGAAATGAGGAAAGAGAAAAGAAGAGAAAAGAGAAAAGAAGAGAAACGGGAAAAGAGAAAAGAAGAGAAAGGGGACAAGAGGAAAGAAGAGAGAAGAAGAGAAAAGAAGAGGATAGAGAAAAGAGAAAAGAAGAGAAAAGAGAAATTAGAAAAGAAAAGGAAATAGAAAAGAGAAAAGAAGAGTAAAGAGAAAAGAGATAAGAAGAGAAAAGAGAAAAGAAGAGAAAATGGAAAAGAGGAAAGAAGAGGATAGAGAAAAGAGAAAAGAAGAGAAAAGAAGAGAAAAGAGAAAATAGAAAAGAAGAGGAAATAGAAAAGAGAAAAGAGAAAAGAAGAGTAAAGAGAAAAGAGTTAAGAAGAGAAAAGAGAAAAGAGAAAAGAAGAGAAAAGAGAATAGAGAATAGAGAAAAGAAGAGAAAAGGGAAAAGAAGAGAAAAGAGAAAAGAGAAATGTGATAAGAAGAGAAAAGAGAAAAGAGAAAAGAAGAGAAAAGAGTATAGAGAATAGAGAACAGAAGAGAAAAGGGAAAAGAAGAGAAAAGAGAAAAGAGAAATGTGATAAGAAGAGTAAAGAGAAAAGAAGAGAAAAGAGAATAGAGAATAGAGAAAAGAAGAGAAATGGGAAAAGAGAAAAGAAGAGAAAAGAGAAAAGAGAAAAAAGAAAAGAGAAAAGAATAGAAAAGACAAAGGAGAAAAGAACAGTGAAAAGAGAAAAGGAGAGAAAATAAATGAAAAGAAGCGAAAAGCGAAAAGAAGAGAAAAGAAGAGAAAAGAGAAGAGAAAAAAGTGAAAAGAGTAAAGAAGAGAAAAGAAGAGAAATGAGAAAAGAAGAGGAAAGAGAAAAGAGAAATGTGATAAGAAGCGAAAAGAGAAAAGAGAAAAGAAGAGAAAAGAGAAAAGAGAAATGTGATAAGAAGAGAAAAGAGAAAAGAGAAAAGAAGAGAAAAGAGAATAGAGAATAGAGAAAAGAAGAGAAAAGGGAAAAGAGAAAAGAAGAGAAAAGGGAAAAGAGAAAAGAAGAGATAAGAACAGAAAAATGAAAAGAGAAAGGAAGAGAAAAGTGAAAAGCGAAAAGAGAATATATAGAGAAAAGAAGAGAATAGAAGAGAAAAGAGAAAAGAAGGGAAAAGAGAAAAGAAGAGAATAGAGAAATGAGGAAAGAGAAAAGAAGAGAAAAGAGAAAAGAAGAGAAACGGGAAAAGAGAAAAGAAGAGAAAGGGGACAAGAGGAAAGAAGAGAGATGAAGAGAAAAGAAGAGGATAGATAAAAGAGAAAAGAAGAGAAAAGAAGAGAAAAGAGAAAATAGAAAAGAAGAGGAAATAGAAAAGAGAAAAGAAGAGTAAAGAGAAAAGAGATAAGAAGAGAAAAGAGAAAAGAAGAGAAAATGGAAAAGAGGAAAGAAGAGGATAGAGAAAAGAGAAAAGAAGAGAAAAGAGAAAAGAAGAGAAAAGGAAAAAGAAGAGAAAAGGGAAAAGAGAAAAGAAGAGAAAAGAGAAAAAAGAAAAGAGAAAAGAAAAGAGAAAAGAGAAAAGAACAGTGAAAAGAGAAAAGAAGAGAAAAGAAATGAATAGACGAGAAAAGAGAAAAGAAGAGAAAAGAAATTAAAAGAAGAGAAAAGAGAAAAGAAGAGAAAAGAAGAGAAAAGAAGAGAAAAGAGAAAAGAAGAGAAAAGAAGAGAAAAGAGAAAAGAAGAGAGAAGAAGAGAAAAGAAGAGGATAGAGAAAATAGAAAACAAGAGAATAGAAGAGAATAGAGAAAATAGAAAAGAAGAGGATATAGAAAAGAGAAAAGAAGAGTAAAGAGAAAAGAGATAAGAAGAGATTAGAGAAAGAGAAAAGAAGAGAAACGAGAAATGAGAAAAGAGAAAAGAAGAGGGAATGGAGAAGAAGAGAAAAGCAAAAGAAGAGAAAAGATAAAAGAGAATAAAAGAGAAAAGGGAACAGAGGAAAGAAGACAAAAGAGAACAGAAGAGAATAGAGAAAAGAGAAATGTGATAAGAAGAGAAAAGAGAAAAGAGAAAAGAAGAGAAAAGAGAATAGAGAATAGAGAAAAGAAGAGAAAATGGAAAAGAAGAGAAAAGAGAAAAGAGAAAAGTGATAAGAAGAGAAAAGAGAAAAGAGAAAAGAAGAGAAAAGAGAATAGAGAAAAGAAGAGAAAAGGGAAAAGAGATAAGAAGAGAAAAGAGAAAAGAAGTGAAAATGGAAAAGAGGAAAGAAGAGAAAAGAATAGAGGAGAAAAAAGAGACAAGAAGAGAAACAGAAAAGAAGAGAAAAGTGAAATGAGAAATGAGAAAAGAAGAGGGACTGGAGAAGAAGAGAAAAGAGAAAAGAAGAGAAAAGATAAAAGAGAATAAAAGAGAAAAGGGAACAGAGGAAAGAAGACAAAAGAGAACAGAAGAGAATAGAGAAAAGAGACAAGAAGAAAAAAGAAGATAGAAGAAGAGAAAAGAGAACAGAAGAAAATAGAGAAAAGAGAAAAGCGAACAGAAGATAAAAGAAGAGAAAAGAATAGAGAAAAGAAGAGAATTGAAAAAAGAGAAATGGGAAAAGAAGAGAAAAGGGAAAAGAGAAAAGAACAGAAAAGAGTAAAGGGAAAAGTGAATAGAAGAGAAAAGAATAGAAAAGAGAAAAGAGAAAAGTCGAGAAAAGAGAAAAGAAAGGAAATGGGAAAAGAGAAAAGAAGAGAAAAGTGAAAAGAAGAGAAAAGGAAAAAGAAGAGAAAAGGGAAAAGAGAAAAGAAGAGAAAAGAGAAAAGAGAAAAAAGAAAAGAGAAAAGAAAAGAGAAAAGAGAAAAGAACAGTGAAAAGAGAAAAGAAGAGAAAAGAAATGAATAGACGAGAAAAGAGAAAAGAAGAGAAAAGAAATTAAAAGAAGAGAAAAGAGAAAAGAAGAGAAAAGAAGAGAAAAGAAGAGAAAAGAGAAAAGAAGAGAGAAGAAGAGAAAAGAAGAGGATAGAGAAAATAGAAAACAATAGAATAGAAGAGAATAGAGAAAATAGAAAAGAAGAGGATATAGAAAAGAGAAAAGAAGAGTAAAGAGAAAAGAGAAAAGAAGAGAAATGAGAAAAGAAGAGAAAAGAGAAAAGAGAAATGTGATAAGAAGCGAAAAGAGAAAAGAGAAAAGAGAAATGTGATAAGAAGAGAAAAGAGAAAAGAGAAAAGAAGAGAAAAGAGAATAGAGAATAGAGAAAAGAAGAGAAAAGGGAAAAGAGAAAAGAAGAGAAAAGGGAAAAGAGAAAAGAAGAGATAAGAACAGAAAAATGAAAAGAGAAAGGAAGAGAAAAGTGAAAAGCGAAAAGAGAATATATAGAGAAAAGAAGAGAATAGAAGAGAAAAGAGAAAAGAAGGGAAAAGAGAAAAGAAGAGAATAGAGAAATGAGGAAAGAGAAAAGAAGAGAAAAGAGAAAAGAAGAGAAACGGGAAAAGAGAAAAGAAGAGAAAGGGGACAAGAGGAAGGAAGAGAGATGAAGAGAAAAGAAGAGGAAAGATAAAAGAGAAAAGAAGAAAAAAGAAGAGAAAAGAGAAAATAGAAAAGAAGAGGATATAGAAAAGAGAGAAGAAGAGTAAAGAGAAAAGAGATAAGAAGAGAAAAGAGAAAAGAAGTGAAAAGAGAAAATAGACAAGAGAAAAGAAGAGAAAATGGAAAAGAGATAAGAAGAGAATAGAGAAAGAGAAAAGAGAAATGAGAAAAGAGAAAAGAAGAGGGAATGGAGAAGAAGAGAAAAGAAGAGAAAAGATAAAAGAGAATAAAAGAGAAAAGGGAACAGAGGAAAGAAGACAAAAGAGAACAGAAGAGAATAGAGAAAAGAGAAATGTGATAAGAAGAGAAAAGAGAAAAGAGAAAAGAAGAGAAAAGAGAATAGAGAATAGAGAAAAGAAGAGAAAAGGGAAAAGAAGAGAAAAGAGAAAAGAGAAATGTGATAAGAAGAGAAAAGAGAAAAGAGAAAAGAAGAGAAAAGAGAATAGAGAATAGAGATAAGAAGAGAAAAGAGAAAAGAAGAGAAAATGGAAAAGAGGAAAGAAGAGGATAGAGAAAAGAGAAAAGAAGAGAAAAGAAGAGCAAAGAGAAAAGAAGAGAAAAGGAAAAAGAAGAGAAAAGGGAAAAGAGAAAAGAAGAGAAAAGAGAAAAAAGAAAAGAGAAAAGAAAAGAGAAAAGAGAAAAGAACAGTGAAAAGAGAAAAGAAGAGAAAAGAAATGAATAGACGAGAAAAGAGAAAAGAAGAGAAAAGAAATTAATAGAAGAGAAAAGAGAAAAGAAGAGAAAAGAAGAGAAAAGAAGAGAAAAGAGAAAAGAAGAGAAAAGAAGAGAAAAGAGAAAAGAAGAGAGAAGAAGAGAAAAGAAGAGGATAGAGAAAATAGAAAACAAGAGAATACAAGAGAATAGAGAAAATAGAAAAGAAGAGGATATAGAAAAGAGAAAAGAAGAGTAAAGAGAAAAGAGATAAGAAGAGAAAAGAGAAAAGAAGTGAAAAGAGAAAATAGACAAGAGAAAAGAAGAGAAAATGGAAAAGAGATAAGAAGAGAATAGAGAAAGAGAAAAGAAGAGAAACGAGAAATGAGAAAAGAGAAAAGAAGAGGGAATGGAGAAGAAGAGAAAAGAGAAAAGAAGAGAAAAGATAAAAGAGAATAAAAGAGAAAAGGGAACAGAGGAAAGAAGACAAAAGAGAACAGAAGAGAATAGAGAAAAGAGAAATGTGATAAGAAGAGAAAAGAGAAAAGAGAAAAGAAGAGAAAAGAGAATAGAGAATAGAGAAAAGAAGAGAAAAGGGAAAAGAAGAGAAAAGAGAAAAGAGAAATGTGATAAGAAGAGAAAAGAGAAAAGAGAAAAGAAGAGAAAAGAGAATAGAGAATAGAGAAAAGAAGAGAAAAGGGAAAAGAGATAAGAAGAGAAAAGAGAAAAGAAGTGAAAATGGAAAAGAGGAAAGAAGAGAAAAGAATAGAGGAGAAAAAAGAGACAAGAAGAGAAACAGAAAAGAAGAGAAAAGTGAAATGAGAAATGAGAAAAGAAGAGGGACTGGAGAAGAAGAGAAAAGAGAAAAGAAGAGAAAAGATAAAAGAGAATAAAAGAGAAAAGGGAACAGAGGAAAGAAGACAAAAGAGAACAGAAGAGAATAGAGAAAAGAGACAAGAAGAAAAAAGAAGATAGAAGAAGAGAAAAGAGAACAGAAGAAAATAGAGAAAAGAGAAAAGCGAACAGAAGATAAAAGAAGAGAAAAGAATAGAGAAAAGAAGAGAATTGAAAAAAGAGAAATGGGAAAAGAAGAGAAAAGGGAAAAGAGAAAAGAACAGAAAAGAGTAAAGGGAAAAGTGAATAGAAGAGAAAAGAATAGAAAAGAGAAAAGAGAAAAGTCGAGAAAAGAGAAAAGAAAGGAAATGGGAAAAGAGAAAAGAAGAGAAAAGAGCAAAGAAGAGAAAAGGAAAAAGAAGAGAAAAGGGAAAAGAGAAAAGAAGAGAAAAGAGAAAAGAGAAAAAAGAAAAGAGAAAAGAAAAGAGAAAAGAGAAAAGAACAGTGAAAAGAGAAAAGGAGAGAAAAGAAATGAATAGACGAGAAAAGAGAAAAGAAGAGAAAAGAAATTAAAAGAAGAGAAAAGAGAAAAGAAGAGAAAAGAAGAGAAAAGAGAAAAGAAGAGAGAAGAAGAGAAAAGAAGAGGATAGAGAAAATAGAAAACAAGAGAATAGAAGAGAATAGAGAAAATAGAAAAGAAGAGGATATAGAAAAGAGAAAAGAAGAGTAAAGAGAAAAGAGATAAGAAGAGAAAAGAGAAAAGAAGTGAAAAGAGAAAATAGACAAGAGAAAAGAAGAGAAAAGAGAATAGAGAATAGAGAAAAGAAGAGAAAAGAGAATAGAGAATAGAGAAAAGAAGAGAAAAGGGAAAAGAGAAAAGAAGAGAAAAGGGAAAAGAGAAAAGAAGAGATAAGAACAGAAAAATGAAAAGAGAAAGGAAGAGAAAAGTGAAAAGCGAAAAGAGAATATATAGAGAAAAGAAGAGAATAGAAGAGAAAAGAGAAAAGAAGGGAAAAGAGAAAAGAAGAGAATAGAGAAATGAGGAAAGAGAAAAGAAGAGAAAAGAGAAAAGAAGAGAAACGGGAAAAGAGAAAAGAAGAGAAAGGGGACAAGAGGAAAGAAGAGAGAAGAAGAGAAAAGAAGAGGATAGAGAAAAGAGAAAAGAAGAGAAAAGAGAAATTAGAAAAGAAGAGGAAATAGAAAAGAGAAAAGAAGAGTAAAGAGAAAAGAGATAAGAAGAGAAAAGAGAAAAGAAGAGAAAATGGAAAAGAGGAAAGAAGAGGATAGACAAAAGAGAAAAGAAGAGAAAAGAAGAGAAAAGAGAAAATAGAAAAGAAGAGGAAATAGAAAAGAGAAAAGAGAAAAGAAGAGTAAAGAGAAAAGAGTTAAGAAGAGAAAAGAGAAAAGAGAAAAGAAGAGAAAAGAGAATAGAGAATAGAGAAAAGAAGAGAAAAGGGAAAAGAAGAGAAAAGAGAAATGTGATAAGAAGAGAAAAGAGAAAAGAGAAAAGAAGAGAAAAGAGAATAGAGAATAGAGAACAGAAGAGAAAAGGGAAAAGAAGAGAAAAGAGAAAAGAGAAATGTGATAAGAAGAGAAAAGAGAAAAGAAGAGAAAAGAGAATAGAGAATAGAGAAAAGAAGAGAAAAGGGAAAAGAGAAAAGAAGAGAAAAGAGAAAAGAGAAAAAAGAAAAGAGAAAAGAATAGAAAAGACAAAGGAGAAAAGAACAGTGAAAAGAGAAAAGGAGAGAAAATAAATGAAAAGAAGCGAAAAGCGAAAAGAAGAGAAAAGAAGAGAAAAGAGAAGAGAAAAAAGTGAAAAGAGTAAAGAAGAGAAAAGAAGAGAAATGAGAAAAGAAGAGAAAAGAGAAAAGAGAAATGTGATAAGAAGCGAAAAGAGAAAAGAGAAAAGAAGAGAAAAGAGAAAAGAGAAATGTGATAAGAAGAGAAAAGAGAAAAGAGAAAAGAAGAGAAAAGAGAATAGAGAATAGAGAAAAGAAGAGAAAAGGGAAAAGAGAAAAGAAGAGAAAAGGGAAAAGAGAAAAGAAGAGATAAGAACAGAAAAATGAAAAGAGAAAGGAAGAGAAAAGTGAAAAGCGAAAAGAGAATATATAGAGAAAAGAAGAGAATAGAAGAGAAAAGAGAAAAGAAGGGAAAAGAGAAAAGAAGAGAATAGAGAAATGAGGAAAGAGAAAAGAAGAGAAAAGAGAAAAGAAGAGAAACGGGAAAAGAGAAAAGAAGAGAAAGGGGACAAGAGGAAGGAAGAGAGATGAAGAGAAAAGAAGAGGATAGATAAAAGAGAAAAGAAGAGAAAAGAAGAGAAAAGAGAAAATAGAAAAGAAGAGGAAATAGAAAAGAGAAAAGAAGAGTAAAGAGAAAAGAGATAAGAAGAGAAAAGAGAAAAGAAGAGAAAATGGAAAAGAGGAAAGAAGAGGATAGAGAAAAGAGAAAAGAAGAGAAAAGAAGAGAAAAGAGAAAAGAAGAGAAAAGGAAAAAGAAGAGAAAAGGGAAAAGAGAAAAGAAGAGAAAAGAGAAAAAAGAAAAGAGAAAAGAAAAGAGAAAAGAGAAAAGAACAGTGAAAAGAGAAAAGAAGAGAAAAGAAATGAATAGACGAGAAAAGAGAAAAGAAGAGAAAAGAAATTAAAAGAAGAGAAAAGAGAAAAGAAGAGAAAAGAAGAGAAAAGAGAAAAGAAGAGAAAAGAGAAAAGAAGAGAGAAGAAGAGAAAAGAAGAGGATAGAGAAAATAGAAAACAAGAGAATAGAAGAGAATAGAGAAAATAGAAAAGAAGAGGATATAGAAAAGAGAAAAGAAGAGTAAAGAGAAAAGAGATAAGAAGAGAAAAGAGAAAAGAAGTGAAAAGAGAAAATAGACAAGAGAAAAGAAGAGAAAATGGAAAAGAGATAAGAAGAGAATAGAGAAAGAGAAAAGAAGAGAAAAGAGAAATGAGAAAAGAGAAAAGAAGAGGGAATGGAGAAGAAGAGAAATGAGAAAAGAAGAGAAAAGATAAAAGAGAATAAAAGAGAAAAGGGAACAGAGGAAAGAAGACAAAAGAGAACAGAAGAGAATAGAGAAAAGAGAAATGTGATAAGAAGAGAAAAGAGAAAAGAGAAAAGAAGAGAAAAGAGAATAGAGAATAGAGAAAAGAAGAGAAAAGGGAAAAGAAGAGAAAAGAGAAAAGAGAAATGTGATAAGAAGAGAAAAGAGAAAAGAGAAAAGAAGAGAAAAGAGAATAGAGAATAGAGAAAAGAAGAGAAAAGGTAAAAGAGAAAAGATGAGAAAAGAGAAAAGAGAAAAAAGAAAAGAGAAAAGAATAGAAAAGACAAAGGAGAAAAGAACAGTGAAAAGAGAAAAGGAGAGAAAATAAATGAAAAGAAGCGAAAAGCGAAAAGAAGAGCAAAGAAGAGAAAAGAGAAGAGAAAAAAGTGAAAGAGTAAAGAAGAGAAAAGAAGAGAAATGAGAAAAGAAGAGAAAAGAGAAAAGAGAAATGTGATAAGAAGCGAAAAGAGAAAAGAGAAAAGAAGAGAAAAGAGAATAGAGAATAGAGAAAAGAAGAGAAAAGGGAAAAGAGAAAAGAAGAGAAAAGGGAAAAGAGAAAAGAAGAGATAAGAACAGAAAAATGAAAAGAGAAAGGAAGAGAAAAGTGAAAAGCGAAAAGAGAATATATAGAGAAAAGAAGAGAATAGAAGAGAAAAGAGAAAAGAAGGGAAAAGAGAAAAGAAGAGAATAGAGAAATGAGGAAAGAGAAAAGAAGAGAAAAGAGAAAAGAAGAGAAACGGGAAAAGAGAAAAGAAGACAAAGGGGACAAGAGGAAAGAAGAGAGAAGAAGAGAAAAGAAGAGGATAGAGAAAAGAGAAAAGAAGAGAAAAGAGAAATTAGAAAAGAAGAGGAAATAGAAAAGAGAAAAGAAGAGTAAAGAGAAAAGAGATAAGAAGAGAAAAGAGAAAAGAAGAGAAAATGGAAAAGAGGAAAGAAGAGGATAGAGAAAAGAGAAAAGAAGAGAAAAGAAGAGAAAAGAGAAAATAGAAAAGAAGAGGAAATAGAAAAGAGAAAAGAGAAAAGAAGAGTAAAGAGAAAAGAGTTAAGAAGAGAAAAGAGAAAAGAGAAAAGAAGAGAAAAGAGAATAGAGAATAGAGAAAAGAAGAGAAAAGGGAAAAGAAGAGAAAAGAGAAAAGAGAAATGTGATAAGAAGAGAAAAGAGAAAAGAGAAAAGAAGAGAAAAGAGTATAGAGAATAGAGAACAGAAGAGAAAAGGGAAAAGAAGAGAAAAGAGAAAAGAGAAATGTGATAAGAAGAGAAAAGAGAAAAGAAGAGAAAAGAGAATAGAGAATAGAGAAAAGAAGAGAAAAGGGAAAAGAGAAAAGAAGAGAAAAGAGAAAAGAGAAAAAAGAAAAGAGAAAAGAATAGAAAAGACAAAGGAGAAAAGAACAGTGAAAAGAGAAAAGGAGAGAAAATAAATGAAAAGAAGCGAAAAGCGAAAAGAAGAGAAAAGAGAAGAGAAAAAAGTGAAAAGAGTAAAGAAGAGAAAAGAAGAGAAATGAGAAAAGAAGAGGAAAGAGAAAAGAGAAATGTGATAAGAAGCGAAAAGAGAAAAGAGAAAAGAAGAGAAAAGAGAAAAGAGAAATGTGATAAGAAGAGAAAAGAGAAAAGAGAAAAGAAGAGAAAAGAGAATAGAGAATAGAGAAAAGAAGAGAAAAGGGAAAAGAGAAAAGAAGAGAAAAGGGAAAAGAGAAAAGAAGAGATAAGAACAGAAAAATGAAAAGAGAAAGGAAGAGAAAAGTGAAAAGCGAAAAGAGAATATATAGAGAAAAGAAGAGAATAGAAGAGAAAAGAGAAAAGAAGGGAAAAGAGAAAAGAAGAGAATAGAGAAATGAGGAAAGAGAAAAGAAGAGAAAAGAGAAAAGAAGAGAAACGGGAAAAGAGAAAAGAAGAGAAAGGGGACAAGAGGAAAGAAGAGAGATGAAGAGAAAAGAAGAGGATAGATAAAAGAGAAAAGAAGAGAAAAGAAGAGAAAAGAGAAAATAGAAAAGAAGAGGAAATAGAAAAGAGAAAAGAAGAGTAAAGAGAAAAGAGATAAGAAGAGAAAAGAGAAAAGAAGAGAAAATGGAAAAGAGGAAAGAAGAGGATAGAGAAAAGAGAAAAGAAGAGAAAAGAAGAGAAAAGAGAAAAGAAGAGAAAAGGAAAAAGAAGAGAAAAGGGAAAAGAGAAAAGAAGAGAAAAGAGAAAAAAGAAAAGAGAAAAGAAAAGAGAAAAGAGAAAAGAACAGTGAAAAGAGAAAAGAAGAGAAAAGAAATGAATAGACGAGAAAAGAGAAAAGAAGAGAAAAGAAATTTAAAGAAGAGAAAAGAGAAAAGAAGAGAAAAGAAGAGAAAAGAAGAGAAAAGAGAAAAGAAGAGAAAAGAAGAGAAAAGAGAAAAGAAGAGAGAAGAAGAGAAAAGAAGAGGATAGAGAAAATAGAAAACAAGAGAATAGAAGAGAATAGAGAAAATAGAAAAGCAGAGGATATAGAAAAGAGAAAAGAAGAGTAAAGAGAAAAGAGATAAGAAGAGATTAGAGAAAGAGAAAAGAAGAGAAACGAGAAATGAGAAAAGAGAAAAGAAGAGGGAATGGAGAAGAAGAGAAAAGCAAAAGAAGAGAAAAGATAAAAGAGAATAAAAGAGAAAAGGGAACAGAGGAAAGAAGACAAAAGAGAACAGAAGAGAATAGAGAAAAGAGAAATGTGATAAGAAGAGAAAAGAGAAAAGAGAAAAGAAGAGAAAAGAGAATAGAGAATAGAGAAAAGAAGAGAAAAGGGAAAAGAAGAGAAAAGAGAAAAGAGAAAAGTGATAAGAAGAGAAAAGAGAAAAGAGAAAAGAAGAGAAAAGAGAATAGAGAAAAGAAGAGAAAAGGGAAAAGAGATAAGAAGAGAAAAGAGAAAAGAAGTGAAAATGGAAAAGAGGAGAGAAGAGAAAAGAATAGAGGAGAAAAAAGAGACAAGAAGAGAAACAGAAAAGAAGAGAAAAGTGAAATGAGAAATGAGAAAAGAAGAGGGACTGGAGAAGAAGAGAAAAGAGAAAAGAAGAGAAAAGATAAAAGAGAATAAAAGAGAAAAGGGAACAGAGGAAAGAAGACAAAAGAGAACAGAAGAGAATAGAGAAAAGAGACAAGAAGAAAAAAGAAGATAGAAGAAGAGAAAAGAGAACAGAAGAAAATAGAGAAAAGAGAAAAGCGAACAGAAGATAAAAGAAGAGAAAAGAATAGAGAAAAGAAGAGAATTGAAAAAAGAGAAATGGGAAAAGAAGAGAAAAGGGAAAAGAGAAAAGAACAGAAAAGAGTAAAGGGAAAAGTGAATAGAAGAGAAAAGAATAGAAAAGAGAAAAGAGAAAAGTCGAGAAAAGAGAAAAGAAAGGAAATGGGAAAAGAGAAAAGAAGAGAAAAGTGAAAAGAAGAGAAAAGGAAAAAGAAGAGAAAAGGGAAAAGAGAAAAGAAGAGAAAAGAGAAAAGAGAAAAAAGAAAAGAGAAAAGAAAAGAGAAAAGAGAAAAGAACAGTGAAAAGAGAAAAGAAGAGAAAAGAAATGAATAGACGAGAAAAGAGAAAAGAAGAGAAAAGAAATTAAAAGAAGAGAAAAGAGAAAAGAAGAGAAAAGAAGAGAAAAGAAGAGAAAAGAGAAAAGAAGAGAGAAGAAGAGAAAAGAAGAGGATAGAGAAAATAGAAAACAAGAGAATAGAAGAGAATAGAGAAAATAGAAAAGAAGAGGATATAGAAAAGAGAAAAGAAGAGTAAAGAGAAAAGAGAAAAGAAGAGAAATGAGAAAAGAAGAGAAAAGAGAAAAGAGAAATGTGATAAGAAGCGAAAAGAGAAAAGAGAAAAGAAGAGAAAAGAGAAAAGAGAAATGTGATAAGAAGAGAAAAGAGAAAAGAGAAAAGAAGAGAAAAGAGAATAGAGAATAGAGAAAAGAAGAGGAAAGGGAAAAGAGAAAAGAAGAGAAAAGGGAAAAGAGAAAAGAAGAGATAAGAACAGAAAAATGAAAAGAGAAAGGAAGAGAAAAGTGAAAAGCGAAAAGAGAATATATAGAGAAAAGAAGAGAATAGAAGAGAAAAGAAGGGAAAAGAGAAAAGAAGAGAATAGAGAAATGAGGAAAGAGAAAAGAAGAGAAAAGAGAAAAGAAGAGAAACGGGAAAAGAGAAAAGAAGAGAAAGGGGACAAGAGGAAGGAAGAGAGATGAAGAGAAAAGAAGAGGATAGATAAAAGAGAAAAGAAGAGAAAAGAAGAGAAAAGAGAAAATAGAAAAGAAGAGGATATAGAAAAGAGAGAAGAAGAGTAAAGAGAAAAGAGATAAGAAGAGAAAAGAGAAAAGAAGTGAAAAGAGAAAATAGACAAGAGAAAAGAAGAGAAAATGGAAAAGAGATAAGAAGAGAATAGAGAAAGAGAAAAGAAGAGAAAAGAGAAATGAGAAAAGAGAAAAGAAGAGGGAATGGAGAAGAAGAGAAAAGAGAAAAGAAGAGAAAAGATAAAAGAGAATAAAAGAGAAAAGGGAACAGAGGAAAGAAGACAAAAGAGAACAGAAGAGAATAGAGAAAAGAGAAATGTGATAAGAAGAGAAAAGAGAAAAGAGAAAAGAAGAGAAAAGAGAATAGAGAATAGAGAAAAGAAGAGAAAAGGGAAAAGAAGAGAAAAGAGAAAAGAGAAATGTGATAAGAAGAGAAAAGAGAAAAGAGAAAAGAAGAGAAAAGAGAATAGAGAATAGAGAAAAGAAGAGAAAAGGGAAAAGAGATAAGAAGAGAAAAGAGAAAAGAAGTGAAAATGGAAAAGAGGAAAGAAGAGAAAAGAATAGAGGAGAAAAAAGAGACAAGAAGAGAAACAGAAAAGAAGAGAAAAGTGAAATGAGAAATGAGAAAAGAAGAGGGACTGGAGAAGAAGAGAAAAGAGAAAAGAAGAGAAAAGATAAAAGAGAATAAAAGAGAAAAGGGAACAGAGGAAAGAAGACAAAAGAGAACAGAAGAGAATAGAGAAAAGAGACAAGAAGAAAAAAGAAGATAGAAGAAGAGAAAAGAGAACAGAAGAAAATAGAGAAAAGAGAAAAGCGAACAGAAGATAAAAGAAGAGAAAAGAATAGAGAAAAGAAGAGAATTGAAAAAAGAGAAATGGGAAAAGAAGAGAAAAGGGAAAAGAGAAAAGAACAGAAAAGAGTAAAGGGAAAAGTGAATAGAAGAGAAAAGAATAGAAAAGAGAAAAGAGAAAAGTCGAGAAAAGAGAAAAGAAAGGAAATGGGAAAAGAGAAAAGAAGAGAAAAGAGAAAAGAAGAGAAAAGGAAAAAGAAGAGAAAAGGGAAAAGAGAAAAGAAGAGAAAAGAGAAAAGAGAAAAAAGAAAAGAGAAAAGAAAAGAGAAAAGAGAAAAGAACAGTGAAAAGAGAAAAGAAGAGAAAAGAAATGAATAGACGAGAAAAGAGAAAAGAAGAGAAAAGAAATTAAAAGAAGAGAAAAGAAGAGAAAAGAAGAGAAAAGAGAAAAGAAGAGAGAAGAAGAGAAAAGAAGAGGATAGAGAAAATAGAAAACAAGAGAATAGAAGAGAATAGAGAAAATAGAAAAGAAGAGGATATAGAAAAGAGAAAAGAAGAGTAAAGAGAAAAGAGATAAGAAGAGAAAAGAGAAAAGAAGTGAAAAGAGAAAATAGACAAGAGAAAAGAAGAGAAAAGAGAATAGAGAATAGAGAAAAGAAGAGAAAAGAGAATAGAGAATAGAGAAAAGAAGAGAAAAGGGAAAAGAGAAAAGAAGAGAAAAGGGAAAAGAGAAAAGAAGAGATAAGAACAGAAAAATGAAAAGAGAAAGGAAGAGAAAAGTGAAAAGCGAAAAGAGAATATATAGAGAATAGAAGAGAAAAGAGAAAAGAAGGGAAAAGAGAAAAGAAGAGAATAGAGAAATGAGGAAAGAGAAAAGAAGAGAAAAGAGAAAAGAAGAGAAACGTTAAAAGAGAAAAGAAGAGAAAGGGGACAAGAGGAAAGAAGAGAGAAGAAGAGAAAAGAAGAGGATAGAGAAAAGAGAAAAGAAGAGAAAAGAGAAATTAGAAAAGAAGAGGAAATAGAAAAGAGAAAAGAAGAGTAAAGAGAAAAGAGATAAGAAGAGAAAAGAGAAAAGAAGAGAAAATGGAAAAGAGGAAAGAAGAGGATAGACAAAAGAGAAAAGAAGAGAAAAGAGAAAATAGAAAAGAAGAGGAAATAGAAAAGAGAAAAGAGAAAAGAAGAGTAAAGAGAAAAGAGTTAAGAAGAGAAAAGAGAAAAGAGAAAAGAAGAGAAAAGAGAAAAGAGAAATGTGATAAGAAGAGAAAAGAGAAAAGAAGAGAAAAGAGAATAGAGAATAGAGAACAGAAGAGAAAAGGGAAAAGAAGAGAAAAGAGAAAAGAGAAATGTGATAAGAAGAGAAAAGAGAAAAGAAGAGAAAAGAGAATAGAGAATAGAGAACAGAAGAGAAAAGGGAAAAGAAGAGAAAAGAGAAAAGAGAAATGTGATAAGAAGAGAAAAGAGAAAAGAAGAGAAAAGAGAATAGAGAATAGAGAAAAGAAGAGAAAAGGGAAAAGAGAAAAGAAGAGAAAAGAGAAAAGAGAAAAAAGAAAAGAGAAAAGAATAGAAAAGACAAAGGAGAAAAGAACAGTGAAAAGAGAAAAGGAGAGAAAATAAATGAAAAGAAGCGAAAAGCGAAAAGAAGAGAAAAGAAGAGAAAAGAGAAGAGAAAAAAGTGAAAAGAGTAAAGAAGAGAAAAGAAGAGAAATGAGAAAAGAAGAGAAAAGAGAAAAGAGAAATGTGATAAGAAGCGAAAAGAGAAAAGAGAAAAGAAGAGAAAAGAGAAAAGAGAAATGTGATAAGAAGAGAAAAGAGAAAAGAGAAAAGAAGAGAAAAGAGAATAGAGAATAGAGAAAAGAAGAGAAAAGGGAAAAGAGAAAAGAAGAGAAAAGGGAAAAGAGAAAAGAAGAGATAAGAACAGAAAAATGAAAAGAGAAAGGAAGAGAAAAGTGAAAAGCGAAAAGAGAATATATAGAGAAAAGAAGAGAATAGAAGAGAAAAGAGAAAAGAAGGGAAAAGAGAAAAGAAGAGAATAGAGAAATGAGGAAAGAGAAAAGAAGAGAAAAGAGAAAAGAAGAGAAACGGGAAAAGAGAAAAGAAGAGAAAGGGGACAAGAGGAAGGAAGAGAGATGAAGAGAAAAGAAGAGGATAGATAAAAGAGAAAAGAAGAGAAAAGAGAATAGAGAATAGAGAAAAGAAGAGAAAAGGGAAAAGAAGAGAAAAGAGAAAAGAGAAATGTGATAAGAAGAGAAAAGAGAAAAGAGAAAAGAAGAGAAAAGAGAATAGAGAATAGAGAAAAGAAGAGAAAAGGGAAAAGAGATAAGAAGAGAAAAGAGAAAAGAAGTGAAAATGGAAAAGAGGAAAGAAGAGAAAAGAATAGAGGAGAAAAAAGAGACAAGAAGAGAAACAGAAAAGAAGAGAAAAGTGAAATGAGAAATGAGAAAAGAAGAGGGACTGGAGAAGAAGAGAAAAGAGAAAAGAAGAGAAAAGATAAAAGAGAATAAAAGAGAAAAGGGAACAGAGGAAAGAAGACAAAAGAGAACAGAAGAGAATAGAGAAAAGAGACAAGAAGAAAAAAGAAGATAGAAGAAGAGAAAAGAGAACAGAAGAAAATAGAGAAAAGAGAAAAGCGAACAGAAGATAAAAGAAGAGAAAAGAATAGAGAAAAGAAGAGAATTTAAAAAAGAGAAATGGGAAAAGAAGAGAAAAGGGAAAAGAGAAAAGAACAGAAAAGAGTAAAGGGAAAAGTGAATAGAAGAGAAAAGAATAGAAAAGAGAAAAGAGAAAAGTCGAGAAAAGAGAAAAGAAAGGAAATGGGAAAAGAGAAAAGAAGAGAAAAGAGAAAAGAAGAGAAAAGGAAAAAGAAGAGAAAAGGGAAAAGAGAAAAGAAGAGAAAAGAGAAAAGAGAAAAAAGAAAAGAGAAAAGAAAAGAGAAAAGAGAAAAGAACAGTGAAAAGAGAAAAGGAGAGAAAAGAAATGAATAGACGAGAAAAGAGAAAAGAAGAGAAAAGAAATTAAAAGAAGAGAAAAGAGAAAAGAAGAGAAAAGAAGAGAAAAGAAGAGAAAAGAGAAAAGAAGAGAGAAGAAGAGAAAAGAAGAGGATAGAGAAAATAGAAAACAAGAGAATAGAAGAGAATAGAGAAAATAGAAAAGAAGAGGATATAGAAAAGAGAAAAGAAGAGTAAAGAGAAAAGAGAAAAGAAGAGAAATGAGAAAAGAAGAGAAAAGAGAAAAGAGAAATGTGATAAGAAGCGAAAAGAGAAAAGAGAAAAGAAGAGAAAAGAGAAAAGAGAAATGTGATAAGAAGAGAAAAGAGAAAAGAGAAAAGAAGAGAAAAGAGAATAGAGAATAGAGAAAAGAAGAGGAAAGGGAAAAGAGAAAAGAAGAGAAAAGGGAAAAGAGAAAAGAAGAGATAAGAACAGAAAAATGAAAAGAGAAAGGAAGAGAAAAGTGAAAAGCGAAAAGAGAATATATAGAGAAAAGAAGAGAATAGAAGAGAAAAGAAGGGAAAAGAGAAAAGAAGAGAATAGAGAAATGAGGAAAGAGAAAAGAAGAGAAAAGAGAAAAGAAGAGAAACGGGAAAAGAGAAAAGAAGAGAAAGGGGACAAGAGGAAGGAAGAGAGATGAAGAGAAAAGAAGAGGATAGATAAAAGAGAAAAGAAGAGAAAAGAAGAGAAAAGAGAAAATAGAAAAGAAGAGGATATAGAAAAGAGAGAAGAAGAGTAAAGAGAAAAGAGATAAGAAGAGAAAAGAGAAAAGAAGTGAAAAGAGAAAATAGACAAGAGAAAAGAAGAGAAAATGGAAAAGAGATAAGAAGAGAATAGAGAAAGAGAAAAGAAGAGAAAAGAGAAATGAGAAAAGAGAAAAGAAGAGGGAATGGAGAAGAAGAGAAAAGAGAAAAGAAGAGAAAAGATAAAAGAGAATAAAAGAGAAAAGGGAACAGAGGAAAGAAGACAAAAGAGAACAGAAGAGAATAGAGAAAAGAGAAATGTGATAAGAAGAGAAAAGAGAAAAGAGAAAAGAAGAGAAAAGAGAATAGAGAATAGAGAAAAGAAGAGAAAAGGGAAAAGAAGAGAAAAGAGAAAAGAGAAATGTGATAAGAAGAGAAAAGAGAAAAGAGAAAAGAAGAGAAAAGAGAATAGAGAATAGAGAAAAGAAGAGAAAAGGGAAAAGAGATAAGAAGAGAAAAGAGAAAAGAAGTGAAAATGGAAAAGAGGAAAGAAGAGAAAAGAATAGAGGAGAAAAAAGAGACAAGAAGAGAAACAGAAAAGAAGAGAAAAGTGAAATGAGAAATGAGAAAAGAAGAGGGACTGGAGAAGAAGAGAAAAGAGAAAAGAAGAGAAAAGATAAAAGAGAATAAAAGAGAAAAGGGAACAGAGGAAAGAAGACAAAAGAGAACAGAAGAGAATAGAGAAAAGAGACAAGAAGAAAAAAGAAGATAGAAGAAGAGAAAAGAGAACAGAAGAAAATAGAGAAAAGAGAAAAGCGAACAGAAGATAAAAGAAGAGAAAAGAATAGAGAAAAGAAGAGAATTGAAAAAAGAGAAATGGGAAAAGAAGAGAAAAGGGAAAAGAGAAAAGAACAGAAAAGAGTAAAGGGAAAAGTGAATAGAAGAGAAAAGAATAGAAAAGAGAAAAGAGAAAAGTCGAGAAAAGAGAAAAGAAAGGAAATGGGAAAAGAGAAAAGAAGAGAAAAGAGAAAAGAAGAGAAAAGGAAAAAGAAGAGAAAAGGGAAAAGAGAAAAGAAGAGAAAAGAGAAAAGAGAAAAAAGAAAAGAGAAAAGAAAAGAGAAAAGAGAAAAGAACAGTGAAAAGAGAAAAGAAGAGAAAAGAAATGAATAGATGAGAAAAGAGAAAAGAAGAGAAAAGAAATTAAAAGAAGAGAAAAGAAGAGAAAAGAAGAGAAAAGAGAAAAGAAGAGAGAAGAAGAGAAAAGAAGAGGATAGAGAAAATAGAAAACAAGAGAATAGAAGAGAATAGAGAAAATAGAAAAGAAGAGGATATAGAAAAGAGAAAAGAAGAGTAAAGAGAAAAGAGATAAGAAGAGAAAAGAGAAAAGAAGTGAAAAGAGAAAATAGACAAGAGAAAAGAAGAGAAAAGAGAATAGAGAATAGAGAAAAGAAGAGAAAAGAGAATAGAGAATAGAGAAAAGAAGAGAAAAGGGAAAAGAGAAAAGAAGAGAAAAGGGAAAAGAGAAAAGAAGAGATAAGAACAGAAAAATGAAAAGAGAAAGGAAGAGAAAAGTGAAAAGCGAAAAGAGAATATATAGAGAAAAGAAGAGAATAGAAGAGAAAAGAGAAAAGAAGGGAAAAGAGAAAAGAAGAGAATAGAGAAATGAGGAAAGAGAAAAGAAGAGAAAAGAGAAAAGAAGAGAAACGTTAAAAGAGAAAAGAAGAGAAAGGGGACAAGAGGAAAGAAGAGAGAAGAAGAGAAAAGAAGAGGATAGAGAAAAGAGAAAAGAAGAGAAAAGAGAAATTAGAAAAGAAGAGGAAATAGAAAAGAGAAAAGAAGAGTAAAGAGAAAAGAGATAAGAAGAGAAAAGAGAAAAGAAGAGAAAATGGAAAAGAGGAAAGAAGAGGATAGACAAAAGAGAAAAGAAGAGAAAAGAGAAAATAGAAAAGAAGAGGAAATAGAAAAGAGAAAAGAGAAAAGAAGAGTAAAGAGAAAAGAGTTAAGAAGAGAAAAGAGAAAAGAGAAAAGAAGAGAAAAGAGAAAAGAGAAATGTGATAAGAAGAGAAAAGAGAAAAGAAGAGAAAAGAGAATAGAGAATAGAGAACAGAAGAGAAAAGGGAAAAGAAGAGAAAAGAGAAAAGAGAAATGTGATAAGAAGAGAAAAGAGAAAAGAAGAGAAAAGAGAATAGAGAATAGAGAACAGAAGAGAAAAGGGAAAAGAAGAGAAAAGAGAAAAGAGAAATGTGATAAGAAGAGAAAAGAGAAAAGAAGAGAAAAGAGAATAGAGAATAGAGAAAAGAAGAGAAAAGGGAAAAGAGAAAAGAAGAGAAAAGAGAAAAGAGAAAAAAGAAAAGAGAAAAGAATAGAAAAGACAAAGGAGAAAAGAACAGTGAAAAGAGAAAAGGAGAGAAAATAAATGAAAAGAAGCGAAAAGCGAAAAGAAGAGAAAAGAAGAGAAAAGAGAAGAGAAAAAAGTGAAAAGAGTAAAGAAGAGAAAAGAAGAGAAATGAGAAAAGAAGAGAAAAGAGAAAAGAGAAATGTGATAAGAAGCGAAAAGAGAAAAGAGAAAAGAAGAGAAAAGAGAAAAGAGAAATGTGATAAGAAGAGAAAAGAGAAAAGAGAAAAGAAGAGAAAAGAGAATAGAGAATAGAGAAAAGAAGAGAAAAGGGAAAAGAGAAAAGAAGAGAAAAGGGAAAAGAGAAAAGAAGAGATAAGAACAGAAAAATGAAAAGAGAAAGGAAGAGAAAAGTGAAAAGCGAAAAGAGAATATATAGAGAAAAGAAGAGAATAGAAGAGAAAAGAGAAAAGAAGGGAAAAGAGAAAAGAAGAGAATAGAGAAATGAGGAAAGAGAAAAGAAGAGAAAAGAGAAAAGAAGAGAAACGGGAAAAGAGAAAAGAAGAGAAAGGGGACAAGAGGAAGGAAGAGAGATGAAGAGAAAAGAAGAGGATAGATAAAAGAGAAAAGAAGAGAAAAGAGAATAGAGAATAGAGAAAAGAAGAGAAAAGGGAAAAGAAGAGAAAAGAGAAAAGAGAAATGTGATAAGAAGAGAAAAGAGAAAAGAGAAAAGAAGAGAAAAGAGAATAGAGAATAGAGAAAAGAAGAGAAAAGGGAAAAGAGATAAGAAGAGAAAAGAGAAAAGAAGTGAAAATGGAAAAGAGGAAAGAAGAGAAAAGAATAGAGGAGAAAAAAGAGACAAGAAGAGAAACAGAAAAGAAGAGAAAAGTGAAATGAGAAATGAGAAAAGAAGAGGGACTGGAGAAGAAGAGAAAAGAGAAAAGAAGAGAAAAGATAAAAGAGAATAAAAGAGAAAAGGGAACAGAGGAAAGAAGACAAAAGAGAACAGAAGAGAATAGAGAAAAGAGACAAGAAGAAAAAAGAAGATAGAAGAAGAGAAAAGAGAACAGAAGAAAATAGAGAAAAGAGAAAAGCGAACAGAAGATAAAAGAAGAGAAAAGAATAGAGAAAAGAAGAGAATTTAAAAAAGAGAAATGGGAAAAGAAGAGAAAAGGGAAAAGAGAAAAGAACAGAAAAGAGTAAAGGGAAAAGTGAATAGAAGAGAAAAGAATAGAAAAGAGAAAAGAGAAAAGTCGAGAAAAGAGAAAAGAAAGGAAATGGGAAAAGAGAAAAGAAGAGAAAAGAGAAAAGAAGAGAAAAGGAAAAAGAAGAGAAAAGGGAAAAGAGAAAAGAAGAGAAAAGAGAAAAGAGAAAAAAGAAAAGAGAAAAGAAAAGAGAAAAGAGAAAAGAACAGTGAAAAGAGAAAAGGAGAGAAAAGAAATGAATAGACGAGAAAAGAGAAAAGAAGAGAAAAGAAATTAAAAGAAGAGAAAAGAGAAAAGAAGAGAAAAGAAGAGAAAAGAAGAGAAAAGAGAAAAGAAGAGAGAAGAAGAGAAAAGAAGAGGATAGAGAAAATAGAAAACAAGAGAATAGAAGAGAATAGAGAAAATAGAAAAGAAGAGGATATAGAAAAGAGAAAAGAAGAGTAAAGAGAAAAGAGATAAGAAGAGAAAAGAGAAAAGAAGTGAAAAGAGAAAATAGACAAGAGAAAAGAAGAGAAACGAGAATAGAGAATAGAGAAAAGAAGAGAAAAGAGAATAGAGAATAGAGAAAAGAAGAGAAAAGGGAAAAGAGAAAAGAAGAGAAAAGGGAAAAGAGAAAAGAAGAGATAAGAACAGAAAAATGAAAAGAGAAAGGAAGAGAAAAGTGAAAAGCGAAAAGAGAATATATAGAGAAAAGAAGAGAATAGAAGAGAAAAGAGAAAAGAAGGGAAAAGAGAAAAGAAGAGAATAGAGAAATGAGGAAAGAGAAAAGAAGAGAAAAGAGAAAAGAAGAGAAACGTTAAAAGAGAAAAGAAGAGAAAGGGGACAAGAGGAAAGAAGAGAGAAGAAGAGAAAAGAAGAGGATAGAGAAAAGAGAAAAGAAGAGAAAAGAGAAATTAGAAAAGAAGAGGAAATAGAAAAGAGAAAAGAAGAGTAAAGAGAAAAGAGATAAGAAGAGAAAAGAGAAAAGAAGAGAAAATGGAAAAGAGGAAAGAAGAGGATAGACAAAAGAGAAAAGAAGAGAAAAGAGAAAATAGAAAAGAAGAGGAAATAGAAAAGAGAAAAGAGAAAAGAAGAGTAAAGAGAAAAGAGTTAAGAAGAGAAAAGAGAAAAGAGAAAAGAAGAGAAAAGAGAATAGAGAATAGAGAAAAGAAGAGAAAAGGGAAAAGAAGAGAAAAGAGAAATGTGATAAGAAGAGAAAAGAGAAAAGAGAAAAGAAGAGAAAAGAGAATAGAGAATAGAGAACAGAAGAGAAAAGGGAAAAGAAGAGAAAAGAGAAAAGAGAAATGTGATAAGAAGAGAAAAGAGAAAAGAAGAGAAAAGAGAATAGAGAATAGAGAAAAGAAGAGAAAAGGGAAAAGAGAAAAGAAGAGAAAAGAGAAAAGAGAAAAAAGAAAAGAGAAAAGAATAGAAAAGACAAAGGAGAAAAGAACAGTGAAAAGAGAAAAGGAGAGAAAATAAATGAAAAGAAGCGAAAAGCGAAAAGAAGAGAAAAGAAGAGAAAAGAGAAGAGAAAAAAGTGAAAAGAGTAAAGAAGAGAAAAGAAGAGAAATGAGAAAAGAAGAGAAAAGAGAAAAGAGAAATGTGATAAGAAGCGAAAAGAGAAAAGAGAAAAGAAGAGAAAAGAGAAAAGAGAAATGTGATAAGAAGAGAAAAGAGAAAAGAGAAAAGAAGAGAAAAGAGAATAGAGAATAGAGAAAAGAAGAGAAAAGGGAAAAGAGAAAAGAAGAGAAAAGGGAAAAGAGAAAAGAAGAGATAAGAACAGAAAAATGAAAAGAGAAAGGAAGAGAAAAGTGAAAAGCGAAAAGAGAATATATAGAGAAAAGAAGAGAATAGAAGAGAAAAGAGAAAAGAAGGGAAAAGAGAAAAGAAGAGAATAGAGAAATGAGGAAAGAGAAAAGAAGAGAAAAGAGAAAAGAAGAGAAACGGGAAAAGAGAAAAGAAGAGAAAGGGGACAAGAGGAAGGAAGAGAGATGAAGAGAAAAGAAGAGTATAGATAAAAGAGAAAAGAAGAGAAAAGAAGAGAAAAGAGAAAATAGAAAAGAAGAGGAAATAGAAAAGAGAAAAGAAGAGTAAAGAGAAAAGAGATAAGAAGAGAAAAGAGAAAAGAAGAGAAAATGGAAAAGAGGAAAGAAGAGGATAGAGAAAAGAGAAAAGAAGAGAAAAGAGAAAAAAGAAAAGAGAAAAGAAAAGAGAAAAGAGAAAAGAACAGTGAAAAGAGAAAAGAAGAGAAAAGAAATGAATAGACGAGAAAAGAGAAAAGAAGAGAAAAGAAATTAAAAGAAGAGAAAAGAGAAAAGAAGAGAAAAGAAGAGAAAAGAAGAGAAAAGAGAAAAGAAGAGAAAAGAGAAAAGAAGAGAGAAGAAGAGAAAAGAAGAGGATAGAGAAAATAGAAAACAAGAGAATAGAAGAGAATAGAGAAAATAGAAAAGAAGAGGATATAGAAAAGAGAAAAGAAGAGTAAAGAGAAAAGAGATAAGAAGAGAAAAGAGAAAAGAAGTGAAAAGAGAAAATAGACAAGAGAAAAGAAGAGAAAATGGAAAAGAGATAAGAAGAGAATAGAGAAAGAGAAAAGAAGAGAAAAGAGAAATGAGAAAAGAGAAAAGAAGAGGGAATGGAGAAGAAGAGAAATGAGAAAAGAAGAGAAAAGATAAAAGAGAATAAAAGAGAAAATGGAACAGAGGAAAGAAGACAAAAGAGAACAGAAGAGAATAGAGAAAAGAGAAATGTGATAAGAAGAGAAAAGAGAAAAGAGAAAAGAAGAGAAAAGAGAATAGAGAATAGAGAAAAGAAGAGAAAAGGGAAAAGAAGAGAAAAGAGAAAAGAGAAATGTGATAAGAAGAGAAAAGAGAAAAGAGAAAAGAAGAGAAAAGAGAATAGAGAATAGAGAAAAGAAGAGAAAAGGTAAAAGAGAAAAGATGAGAAAAGAGAAAAGAGAAAAAAGAAAAGAGAAAAGAATAGAAAAGACAAAGGAGAAAAGAACAGTGAAAAGAGAAAAGGAGAGAAAATAAATGAAAAGAAGCGAAAAGCGAAAAGAAGAGCAAAGAAGAGAAAAGAGAAGAGAAAAAAGTGAAAGAGTAAAGAAGAGAAAAGAAGAGAAATGAGAAAAGAAGAGAAAAGAGAAAAGAGAAATGTGATAAGAAGCGAAAAGAGAAAAGAGAAAAGAAGAGAAAAGAGAATAGAGAATAGAGAAAAGAAGAGAAAAGGGAAAAGAGAAAAGAAGAGAAAAGGGAAAAGAGAAAAGAAGAGATAAGAACAGAAAAATGAAAAGAGAAAGGAAGAGAAAAGTGAAAAGCGAAAAGAGAATATATAGAGAAAAGAAGAGAATAGAAGAGAAAAGAGAAAAGAAGGGAAAAGAGAAAAGAAGAGAATAGAGAAATGAGGAAAGAGAAAAGAAGAGAAAAGAGAAAAGAAGAGAAACGGGAAAAGAGAAAAGAAGAGAAAGGGGACAAGAGGAAAGAAGAGAGAAGAAGAGAAAAGAAGAGGATAGAGAAAAGAGAAAAGAAGAGAAAAGAGAAATTAGAAAAGAAGAGGAAATAGAAAAGAGAAAAGAAGAGTAAAGAGAAAAGAGATAAGAAGAGAAAAGAGAAAAGAAGAGAAAATGGAAAAGAGGAAAGAAGAGGATAGACAAAAGAGAAAAGAAGAGAAAAGAAGAGAAAAGAGAAAATAGAAAAGAAGAGGAAATAGAAAAGAGAAAAGAGAAAAGAAGAGTAAAGAGAAAAGAGTTAAGAAGAGAAAAGAGAAAAGAGAAAAGAAGAGAAAAGAGAATAGAGAATAGAGAAAAGAAGAGAAAAGGGAAAAGAAGAGAAAAGAGAAATGTGATAAGAAGAGAAAAGAGAAAAGAGAAAAGAAGAGAAAAGAGAATAGAGAATAGAGAACAGAAGAGAAAAGGGAAAAGAAGAGAAAAGAGAAAAGAGAAATGTGATAAGAAGAGAAAAGAGAAAAGAAGAGAAAAGAGAATAGAGAATAGAGAAAAGAAGAGAAAAGGGAAAAGAGAAAAGAAGAGAAAAGAGAAAAGAGAAAAAAGAAAAGAGAAAAGAATAGAAAAGACAAAGGAGAAAAGAACAGTGAAAAGAGAAAAGGAGAGAAAATAAATGAAAAGAAGCGAAAAGCGAAAAGAAGAGAAAAGAAGAGAAAAGAGAAGAGAAACAAGTGAAAAGAGTAAAGAAGAGAAAAGAAGAGAAATGAGAAAAGAAGAGAAAAGAGAAAAGAGAAATGTGATAAGAAGCGAAAAGAGAAAAGAGAAAAGAAGAGAAAAGAGAAAAGAGAAATGTGATAAGAAGAGAAAAGAGAAAAGAGAAAAGAAGAGAAAAGAGAATAGAGAATAGAGAAAAGAAGAGAAAAGGGAAAAGAGAAAAGAAGAGAAAAGGGAAAAGAGAAAAGAAGAGATAAGAACAGAAAAATGAAAAGAGAAAGGAAGAGAAAAGTGAAAAGCGAAAAGAGAATATATAGAGAAAAGAAGAGAATAGAAGAGAAAAGAGAAAAGAAGGGAAAAGAGAAAAGAAGAGAATAGAGAAATGAGGAAAGAGAAAAGAAGAGAAAAGAGAAAAGAAGAGAAACGGGAAAAGAGAAAAGAAGAGAAAGTGGACAAGAGGAAAGAAGAGAGATGAAGAGAAAAGAAGAGGATAGATAAAAGAGAAAAGAAGAGAAAAGAAGAGAAAAGAGAAAATAGAAAAGAAGAGGAAATAGAAAAGAGAAAAGAAGAGTAAAGAGAAAAGAGATAAGAAGAGAAAAGAGAAAAGAAGAGAAAATGGAAAAGAGGAAAGAAGAGGATAGAGAAAAGAGAAAAGAAGAGAAAAGAAGAGAAAAGAGAAAAGAAGAGAAAAGGAAAAAGAAGAGAAAAGGGAAAAGAGAAAAGAAGAGAAAAGAGAAAAAAGAAAAGAGAAAAGAAAAGAGAAAAGAGAAAAGAACAGTGAAAAGAGAAAAGAAGAGAAAAGAAATGAATAGACGAGAAAAGAGAAAAGAAGAGAAAAGAAATTAAAAGAAGAGAAAAGAGAAAAGAAGAGAAAAGAAGAGAAAAGAAGAGAAAAGAGAAAAGAAGAGAAAAGAGAAAAGAAGAGAGAAGAAGAGAAAAGAAGAGGATAGAGAAAATAGAAAACAAGAGAATAGAAGAGAATAGAGAAAATAGAAAAGAAGAGGATATAGAAAAGAGAAAAGAAGAGTAAAGAGAAAAGAGATAAGAAGAGAAAAGAGAAAAGAAGTGAAAAGAGAAAATAGACAAGAGAAAAGAAGAGAAAATGGAAAAGAGGAAAGAAGAGGATAGAGAAAAGAGAAAAGAAGAGTAAAGAGAAAAGAGATAAGAAGAGAAAAGAGAAAAAAAGTGAAAAGAGAAAATAGACAAGAGAAAAGAAGAGAAAATGGAAAAGAGATAAGAAGAGAATAGAGAAAGAGAAAAGAAGAGAAACGAGAAATGAGAAAAGAGAAAAGAAGAGGGAATGGAGAAGAAGAGAAAAGAGAAAAGAAGAGAAAAGATAAAAGAGAATAAAAGAGAAAAGGGAACAGAGGAAAGAAGACAAAAGAGAACAGAAGAGAATAGAGAAAAGAGAAATGTGATAAGAAGAGAAAAGAGAAAAGAGAAAAGAAGAGAAAAGAGAATAGAGAATAGAGAAAAGAAGAGAAAAGGGAAAAGAAGAGAAAAGAGAAAAGAGAAATGTGATAAGAAGAGAAAAGAGAAAAGAGAAAAGAAGAGAAAAGAGAATAGAGAATAGAGAAAAGAAGAGAAAAGGGAAAAGAGAAAAGAAGAGAAAAGAGAAAAGAGAAAAAAGAAAAGAGAAAAGAATAGAAAAGACAAAGGAGAAAAGAACAGTGAAAAGAGAAAAGGAGAGAAAATAAATGAAAAGAAGCGAAAAGCGAAAAGAAGAGAAAAGAAGAGAAAAGAGAAGAGAAAAAAGTGAAAAGAGTAAAGAAGAGAAAAGTAGAGAAATGAGAAAAGAAGAGAAAAGAGAAAAGAGAAATGTGATAAGAAGCGAAAAGAGAAAAGAGAAAAGAAGAGAAAAGAGAATAGAGAATAGAGAAAAGAAGAGAATAGAGAATAGAGAAAAGAAGAGAAAAGGGAAAAGAGAAAAGAAGAGAAAAGGGAAAAGAGAAAAGAAGAGATAAGAACAGAAAAATGAAAAGAGAAAGGAACAGAAAAGTGAAAAGCGAAAAGAGAATATATAGAGAAAAGAAGAGAATAGAAGAGAAAAGAGAAAAGAAGGGAAAAGAGAAAAGAAGAGAATAGAGAAATGAGGAAAGAGAAAAGAAGAGAAAAGAGAAAAGAAGAGAAACGGGAAAAGAGAAAAGAAGAGAAAGGGGACAAGAGGAAAGAAGAGAGAAGAAGAGAAAAGAAGAGGATAGATAAAAGAGAAAAGAAGAGAAAAGAGAAATTAGAAAAGAAGAGGAAATAGAAAAGAGAAAAGAAGAGTAAAGAGAAAAGAGATAAGAAGAGAAAAGAGAAAAGAAGAGAAAATGGAAAAGAGGAAAGAAGAGGATAGAGAAAAGAGAAAAGAAGAGAAAAGAAGAGAAAAGAGAAAATAGAAAAGAAGAGGAAATAGAAAAGAGAAAAGAGAAAAGAAGAGTAAAGAGAAAAGAGTTAAGAAGAGAAAAGAGAAAAGAGAAAAGAAGAGAAAAGAGAATAGAGAATAGAGAAAAGAAGAGAAAAGGGAAAAGAAGAGAAAAGAGAAAAGAGAAATGTGATAAGAAGAGAAAAGAGAAAAGAGAAAAGAAGAGAAAAGAGAATAGAGAATAGAGAAAAGAAGAGAAACGGGAAAAGAAGAGAAAAGAGAAAAGAGAAATGTGATAAGAAGAGAAAAGAGAAAAGAAGAGAAAAGAGAATAGAGAATAGAGAAAAGAAGAGAAAAGGGAAAAGAGAAAAGAAGAGAAAAGAGAAAAGAGAAAAAAGAAAAGAGAAAAGAATAGAAAAGACAAAGGAGAAAAGAACAGTGAAAAGAGAAAAGGAGAGAAAATAAATGAAAAGAAGCGAAAAGCGAAAAGAAGAGAAAAGAAGAGAAAAGAGAAGAGAAAAAAGTGAAAAGAGTAAAGAAGAGAAAAGAAGAGAAATGAGAAAAGAAGAGAAAAGAGAAAAGAGAAATGTGATAAGAAGCGAAAAGAGAAAAGAGAAAAGAAGAGAAAAGAGAAAAGAGAAATGTGATAAGAAGAGAAAAGAAGAGAAAAGAGAATAGAGAATAGAGAAAAGAAGAGAAAAGGGAAAAGAGAAAAGAAGAGAAAAGGGAAAAGAGAAAAGAAGAGATAAGAACAGAAAAATGAAAAGAGAAAGGAAGAGAAAAGTGAAAAGCGAAAAGAGAATATATAGAGAAAAGAAGAGAATAGAAGAGAAAAGAGAAAAGAAGGGAAAAGAGAAAAGAAGAGAATAGAGAAATGAGGAAAGAGAAAAGAAGAGAAAAGAGAAAAGAAGAGAAACGGGAAAAGAGAAAAGAAGAGAAAGTGGACAAGAGGAAAGAAGAGAGATGAAGAGAAAAGAAGAGGATAGATAAAAGAGAAAAGAAGAGAAAAGAAGAGAAAAGAGAAAATAGAAAAGAAGAGGAAATAGAAAAGAGAAAAGAAGAGTAAAGAGAAAAGAGATAAGAAGAGAAAAGAGAAAAGAAGAGAAAATGGAAAAGAGGAAAGAAGAGGATAGAGAAAAGAGAAAAGAAGAGAAAAGAAGAGAAAAGAGAAAAGAAGAGAAAAGGAAAAAGAAGAGAAAAGGGAAAAGAGAAAAGAAGAGAAAAGAGAAAAAAGAAAAGAGAAAAGAAAAGAGAAAAGAGAAAAGAACAGTGAAAAGAGAAAAGAAGAGAAAAGAAATGAATAGACGAGAAAAGAGAAAAGAAGAGAAAAGAAATTAAAAGAAGAGAAAAGAGAAAAGAAGAGAAAAGAAGAGAAAAGAAGAGAAAAGAGAAAAGAAGAGAGAAGAAGAGAAAAGAAGAGGATAGAGAAAATAGAAAACAAGAGAATAGAAGAGAATAGAGAAAATAGAAAAGAAGAGGATATAGAAAAGAGAAAAGAAGAGTAAAGAGAAAAGAGATAAGAAGAGAAAAGAGAAAAGAAGTGAAAAGAGAAAATAGACAAGAGAAAAGAAGAGAAAATGGAAAGAGATAAGAAGAGAATGGAGAAAGAGAAAAGAAGAGAAAAGAGAAATGAGAAAAGAGAAAAGAAGAGGGAATGGAGAAGAAGAGAAATGAGAAAAGAAGAGAAAAGATAAAAGAGAATAAAAGAGAAAAGGGAACAGAGGAAAGAAGACAAAAGAGAACAGAAGAGAATAGAGAAAAGAGAAATGTGATAAGAAGAGAAAAGAGAAAAGAGAAAAGAAGAGAAAAGAGAATAGAGAATAGAGAAAAGAAGAGAAAAGGGAAAAGAAGAGAAAAGAGAAAAGAGAAATGTGATAAGAAGAGAAAAGAGAAAAGAGAAAAGAAGAGAAAAGAGAATAGAGAATAGAGAAAAGAAGAGAAAAGGGAAAAGAGAAAAGAAGAGAAAAGAGAAAAGAGAAAAAAGAAAAGAGAAAAGAATAGAAAAGACAAAGGAGAAAAGAACATTGAAAAGAGAAAAGGAGAGAAAATAAATGAAAAGAAGCGAAAAGCGAAAAGAACAGCAAAGAAGAGAAAAAAGAAGAGAAAAAAGTGAAAAGAGTAAAGAAGAGAAAAGAAGAGAAATGAGAAAAGAAGAGAAAAGAGAAAAGAGAAATGTGATAAGAAGCGAAAAGAGAAAAGAGAAAAGAAGAGAAAAGAGAAAAGAGTAATGTGATAAGAAGAGAAAAGAGAAAAGAGAAAAGAAGAGAAAAGAGAATAGAGAATAGAGAAAAGAAGAGAAAAGGGAAAAGAGAAAAGAAGAGAAAAGGGAAAAGAGAAAAGAAGAGATAAGAACAGAAAAATGAAAAGAGAAAGGAAGAGAAAAGTGAAAAGCGAAAAGAGAATATATAGAGAAAAGAAGAGAATAGAAGAGAAAAGAGAAAAGAAGGGAAAAGAGAAAAGAAGAGAATAGAGAAATGAGGAAAGAGAAAAGAAGAGAAAAGAGAAAAGAAGAGAAACGGGAAAAGAGAAAAGAAGAGAAAGTGGACAAGAGGAAAGAAGAGAGATGAAGAGAAAAGAAGAGTATAGATAAAAGAGAAAAGAAGAGAAAAGAAGAGAAAAGAGAAAATAGAAAAGAAGAGGAAATAGAAAAGAGAAAAGAAGAGTAAAGAGAAAAGAGATAAGAAGAGAAAAGAGAAAAGAAGAGAAAATGGAAAAGAGGAAAGAAGAGGATAGAGAAAAGAGAAAAGAAGAGAAAAGAAGAGAAAAGAGAAAAGAAGAGAAAAGGAAAAAGAAGAGAAAAGGGAAAAGAGAAAAGAAGAGAAAAGAGAAAAAAGAAAAGAGAAAAGAAAAGAGAAAAGAGAAAAGAACAGTGAAAAGAGAAAAGAAGAGAAAAGAAATGAATAGACGAGAAAAGAGAAAAGAAGAGAAAAGAAATTAAAAGAAGAGAAAAGAGAAAAGAAGAGAAAAGAAGAGAAAAGAAGAGAAAAGAGAAAAGAAGAGAAAAGAGAAAAGAAGAGAGAAGAAGAGAAAAGAAGAGGATAGAGAAAATAGAAAACAAGAGAATAGAAGAGAATAGAGAAAATAGAAAAGAAGAGGATATAGAAAAGAGAAAAGAAGAGTAAAGAGAAAAGAGATAAGAAGAGAAAAGGGAAAAGAAGTGAAAAGAGAAAATAGACAAGAGAAAAGAAGAGAAAATGGAAAAGAGGAAAGAAGAGGATAGAGAAAAGAGAAAAGAAGAGTAAAGAGAAAAGAGATAAGAAGAGAAAAGAGAAAAAAAGTGAAAAGAGAAAATAGACAAGAGAAAAGAAGAGAAAATGGAAAAGAGATAAGAAGAGAATAGAGAAAGAGAAAAGAAGAGAAACGAGAAATGAGAAAAGAGAAAAGAAGAGGGAATGGAGAAGAAGAGAAAAGAGAAAAGAAGAGAAAAGATAAAAGAGAATAAAAGAGAAAAGGGAACAGAGGAAAGAAGACAAAAGAGAACAGAAGAGAATAGAGAAAAGAGAAATGTGATAAGAAGAGAAAAGAGAAAAGAGAAAAGAAGAGAAAAGAGAATAGAGAATAGAGAAAAGAAGAGAAAAGGGAAAAGAAGAGAAAAGAGAAATGTGATAAGAAGAGAAAAGAGAAAAGAGAAAAGAAGAGAAAAGAGAATAGAGAATAGAGAAAAGAAGAGAAAAGGGAAAAGAGAAAAGAAGAGAAAAGGGAAAAGAGAAAAAAGAAAAGAGAAAAGAATAGAAAAGACAAAGGAGAAAAGAACAGTGAAAAGAGAAAAGGAGAGAAAATAAATGAAAAGAAGCGAAAAGCGAAAAGAAGAGAAAAGAAGAGAAAAGAGAAGAGAAAAAAGTGAAAAGAGTAAAGAAGAGAAAAGTAGAGAAATGAGAAAAGAAGAGAAAAGAGAAAAGAGAAATGTGATAAGAAGCGAAAAGAGAAAAGAGAATAGAAGAGAAAAGAGAATAGAGAATAGAGAAAAGAAGAGAAAAGAGAATAGAGAATAGAGAAAAGAAGAGAAAAGGGAAAAGAGAAAAGAAGAGAAAAGGGAAAAGAGAAAAGAAGAGATAAGAACAGAAAAATGAAAAGAGAAAGGAAGAGAAAAGTGAAAAGCGAAAAGAGAATATATAGAGAAAAGAAGAGAATAGAAGAGAAAAGAGAAAAGAAGGGAAAAGAGAAAAGAAGAGAATAGAGAAATGAGGAAAGAGAAAAGAAGAGAAAAGAGAAAAGAAGAGAAACGGGAAAAGAGAAAAGAAGAGAAAGGGGACAAGAGGAAAGAAGAGAGAAGAAGAGAAAAGAAGAGGATAGAGAAAAGAGAAAAGAAGAGAAAAGAGAAATTAGAAAAGAAGAGGAAATAGAAAAGAGAAAAGAAGAGTAAAGAGAAAAGAGATAAGAAGAGAAAAGAGAAAAGAAGAGAAAATGGAAAAGAGGAAAGAAGAGGATAGAGAAAAGAGAAAAGAAGAGAAAAGAAGAGAAAAGAGAAAATAGAAAAGAAGAGGAAATAGAAAAGAGAAAAGAGAAAAGAAGAGTAAAGAGAAAAGAGTTAAGAAGAGAAAAGAGAAAAGAGAAAAGAAGAGAAAAGAGAATAGAGAATAGACAAAAGAAGAGAAAAGGGAAAAGAAGAGAAAAGAGAAAAGAGAAATGTGATAAGAAGAGAAAAGAGAAAAGAGAAAAGAAGAGAAAAGAGAATAGAGAATAGAGAAAAGAAGAGAAACGGGAAAAGAAGAGAAAAGAGAAAAGAGAAATGTGATAAGAAGAGAAAAGAGAAAAGAAGAGAAAAGAGAATAGAGAATAGAGAAAAGAAGAGAAAAGGGAAAAGAGAAAAGAAGAGAAAAGAGAAAAGAGAAAAAAGAAAAGAGAAAAGAATAGAAAAGACAAAGGAGAAAAGAACATTGAAAAGAGAAAAGGAGAGAAAATAAATGAAAAGAAGCGAAAAGCGAAAAGAAGAGAAAAGAAGAGAAAAGAGAAGAGAAAAAAGTGAAAAGAGTAAAGAAGAGAAAAGAAGAGAAATGAGAAAAGAAGAGAAAAGAGAAAAGAGAAATGTGATAAGAAGCGAAAAGAGAAAAGAGAAAAGAAGAGAAAAGAGAAAAGAGAAATGTGATAAGAAGAGAAAAGAGAAAAGAGAAAAGAAGAGAAAAGAGAATAGAGAATAGAGAAAAGAAGAGAAAAGGGAAAAGAGAAAAGAAGAGAAAAGGGAAAAGAGAAAAGAAGAGATAAGAACAGAAAAATGAAAAGAGAAAGGAAGAGAAAAGTGAAAAGCGAAAAGAGAATATATAGAGAAAAGAAGAGAATAGAAGAGAAAAGAGAAAAGAAGGGAAAAGAGAAAAGAAGAGAATAGAGAAATGAGGAAAGAGAAAAGAAGAGAAAAGAGAAAAGAAGAGAAACGGGAAAAGAGAAAAGAAGAGAAAGTGGACAAGAGGAAAGAAGAGAGATGAAGAGAAAAGAAGAGGATAGATAAAAGAGAAAAGAAGAGAAAAGAAGAGAAAAGAGAAAATAGAAAAGAAGAGGAAATAGAAAAGAGAAAAGAAGAGTAAAGAGAAAAGAGATAAGAAGAGAAAAGAGAAAAGAAGAGAAAATGGAAAAGAGGAAAGAAGAGGATAGAGAAAAGAGAAAAGAAGAGAAAAGAAGAGAAAAGAGAAAAGAAGAGAAAAGGAAAAAGAAGAGAAAAGGGAAAAGAGAAAAGAAGAGAAAAGAGAAAAAAGAAAAGAGAAAAGAAAAGAGAAAAGAGAAAAGAACAGTGAAAAGAGAAAAGAAGAGAAAAGAAATGAATAGACGAGAAAAGAGAAAAGAAGAGAAAAGAAATTAAAAGAAGAGAAAAGAGAAAAGAAGAGAAAAGAAGAGAAAAGAGAAAAGAAGAGAAAAGAGAAAAGAAGAGAGAAGAAGAGAAAAGAAGAGGATAGAGAAAATAGAAAACAAGAGAATAGAAGAGAATAGAGAAAATAGAAAAGAAGAGGATATAGAAAAGAGAAAAGAAGAGTAAAGAGAAAAGAGATAAGAAGAGAAAAGAGAAAAGAAGTGAAAAGAGAAAATAGACAAGAGAAAAGAAGAGAAAATGGAAAGAGATAAGAAGAGAATGGAGAAAGAGAAAAGAAGAGAAAAGAGAAATGAGAAAAGAGAAAAGAAGAGGGAATGGAGAAGAAGAGAAATGAGAAAAGAAGAGAAAAGATAAAAGAGAATAAAAGAGAAAAGGGAACAGAGGAAAGAAGACAAAAGAGAACAGAAGAGAATAGAGAAAAGAGAAATGTGATAAGAAGAGAAAAGAGAAAAGAGAAAAGAAGAGAAAAGAGAATAGAGAATAGAGAAAAGAAGAGAAAAGGGAAAAGAAGAGAAAAGAGAAAAGAGAAATGTGATAAGAAGAGAAAAGAGAAAAGAGAAAAGAAGAGAAAAGAGAATAGAGAATAGAGAAAAGAAGAGAAAAGGTAAAAGAGAAAAGATGAGAAAAGAGAAAAGAGAAAAAAGAAAAGAGAAAAGAATAGAAAAGACAAAGGAGAAAAGAACAGTGAAAAGAGAAAAGGAGAGAAAATAAATGAAAAGAAGCGAAAAGCGAAAAGAACAGCAAAGAAGAGAAAAAAGAAGAGAAAAAAGTGAAAAGAGTAAAGAAGAGAAAAGAAGACAAATGAGAAAAGAAGAGAAAAGAGAAAAGAGAAATGTGATAAGAAGCGAAAAGAGAAAAGAGAAAAGAAGAGAAAAGACAAAAGAGAAATGTGATAAGATGAGAAAAGAGAAAAGAGAAAAGAAGAGAAAAGAGAATAGAGAATAGAGAAAAGAAGAGAAAAGGGAAAAGAGAAAAGAAGAGAATAGAGAAAGAGAAAAGAAGAGAAAAGAGAAATGAGAAAAGAGAAAAGAAGAGGGAATGGAGAAGAAGAGAAATGAGAAAAGAAGAGAAAAGATAAAAGAGAATAAAAGAGAAAAGGGAACAGAGGAAAGAAGACAAAAGAGAACAGAAGAGAATAGAGAAAAGAGAAATGTGATAAGAAGAGAAAAGAGAAAAGAGAAAAGAAGAGAAAAGAGAATAGAGAATAGAGAAAAGAAGAGAAAAGGGAAAAGAAGAGAAAAGAGAAAAGAGAAATGTGATAAGAAGAGAAAAGAGAAAAGAGAAAAGAAGAGAAAAGAGAATAGGGAATAGAGAAAAGAAGAGAAAAGGTAAAAGAGAAAAGATGAGAAAAGAGAAAAGAGAAAAAAGAAAAGAGAAAAGAATAGAAAAGACAAAGGAGAAAAGAACAGTGAAAAGAGAAAAGGAGAGAAAATAAATGAAAAGAAGCGAAAAGCGAAAAGAAGAGCAAAGAGAAAAGAGAAGAGAAAAAAGTGAAAAGAGTAAAGAAGAGAAAAGAAGAGAAATGAGAAAAGAAGAGAAAAGAGAAAAGAGAAATGTGATAAGAAGCGAAAAGAGAAAAGAGAAAAGAAGAGAAAAGAGAAAAGAGAAATGTGATAAGAAGAGAAAAGAGAAAAGAGAAAAGAAGAGAAAAGAGAATAGAGAATAGAGAAAAGAAGAGAAAAGGGAAAAGAGAAAAGAAGAGAAAAGGGAAAAGAGAAAAGAAGAGATAAGAACAGAAAAATGAAAAGAGAAAGGAAGAGAAAAGTGAAAAGCGAAAAGAGAATATATAGAGAAAAGAAGAGAATAGAAGAGAAAAGAGAAAAGAAGGGAAAAGAGAAAAGAAGAGAATAGAGAAATGAGGAAAGAGAAAAGAAGAGAAAAGAGAAAAGAAGAGAAACGGGAAAAGAGAAAAGAAGAGAAAGGGGACAAGAGGAAAGAAGAGAGAAGAAGAGAAAAGAAGAGGATAGAGAAAACAGAAAAGAAGAGAAAAGAGAAATTAGAAAAGAAGAGGAAATAGAAAAGAGAAAAGAAGAGTAAAGAGAAAAGAGATAAGAAGAGAAAAGAGAAAAGAAGAGAAAATGGAAAAGAGGAAAGAAGAGGATAGAGAAAAGAGAAAAGAAGAGAAAAGAAGAGAAAAGAGAAAATAGAAAAGAAGAGGAAATAGAAAAGAGAAAAGAGAAAAGAAGAGTAAAGAGAAAAGAGTTAAGAAGAGAAAAGAGAAAAGAGAAAAGAAGAGAAAAGAGAATAGAGAATAGAGAAAAGAAGAGAAAAGGGAAAAGAAGAGAAAAGAGAAAAGAGAAATGTGATAAGAAGAGAAAAGAGAAAAGAGAAAAGAAGAGAAAAGAGAATAGAGAATAGAGAACAGAAGAGAAAAGGGAAAAGAAGAGAAAAGAGAAAAGACAAATGTGATAAGAAGAGAAAAGAGAAAAGAGAAAAGAAGAGAAAAGAGAATAGAGAATAGAGAAAAGAAGAGAAAAGGGAAAAGAAGAGAAAAGAGAAAAGAGAAATGTGATAAGAAGAGAAAAGAGAAAAGAGAAAAGAAGAGAAAAGAGAATAGAGAATAGAGAAAAGAAGAGAAAAGGGAAAAGAGATAAGAAGAGAAAAGAGAAAAGAAGTGAAAATGGAAAAGAGGAAAGAAGAGAAAAGAATAGAGGAGAAAAAAGAGACAAGAAGAGAAACAGAAAAGAAGAGAAAAGTGAAATGAGAAATGAGAAAAGAAGAGGGACTGGAGAAGAAGAGAAAAGAGAAAAGAAGAGAAAAGATAAAAGAGAATAAAAGAGAAAAGGGAACAGAGGAAAGAAGACAAAAGAGAACAGAAGAGAATAGAGAAAAGAGACAAGAAGAAAAAAGAAGATAGAAGAAGAGAAAAGAGAACAGAAGAAAATAGAGAAAAGAGAAAAGCGAACAGAAGATAAAAGAAGAGAAAAGAATAGAGAAAAGAAGAGAATTGAAAAAAGAGAAATGGGTAAAGAAGAGAAAAGGGAAAAGAGAAAAGAACAGAAAAGAGTAAAGGGAAAAGTGAATAGAAGAGAAAAGAATAGAAAAGAGAAAAGAGAAAAGTCGAGAAAAGAGAAAAGAAAGGAAATGGGAAAAGAGATAAGAAGAGAAAAGAGAAAAGAAGAGAAAAGGAAAAAGAAGAGAAAAGGGAAAAGAGAAAAGAAGAGAAAAGAGAAAAGAGAAAAAAGAAAAGAGAAAAGAAAAGAGAAAAGAGAAAAGAACAGTGAAAAGAGAAAAGAAGAGAAAAGAAATGAATAGACGAGAAAAGAGAAAAGAAGAGAAAAGAAATTAAAAGAAGAGAAAAGAGAAAAGAAGAGAAAAGAAGAGAAAAGAAGAGAAAAGAGAAAAGAAGAGAGAAGAAGAGAAAAGAAGAGGATAGAGAAAATAGAAAACAAGAGAATAGAAGAGAATAGAGAAAATAGAAAAGAAGAGGATATAGAAAAGAGAAAAGAAGAGTAAAGAGAAAAGAGATAAGAAGAGAAAAGAGAAAAGAAGTGAAAAGAGAAAATAGACAAGAGAAAAGAAGAGAAAATGGAAAAGAGATAAGAAGAGAATAGAGAAAGAGAAAAGAAGAGAAAAGAGAAATGAGAAAAGAGAAAAGAAGAGGGAATGGAGAAGAAGAGAAATGAGAAAAGAAGAGAAAAGATAAAAGAGAATAAAAGAGAAAAGGGAACAGAGGAAAGAAGACAAAAGAGAACAGAAGAGAATAGAGAAAAGAGAAATGTGATAAGAAGAGAAAAGAGAAAAGAGAAAAGAAGAGAAAAGAGAATAGAGAATAGAGAAAAGAAGAGAAAAGGGAAAAGAAGAGAAAAGAGAAAAGAGAAATGTGATAAGAAGAGAAAAGAGAAAAGAGAAAAGAAGAGAAAAGAGAATAGAGAATAGAGAAAAGAAGAGAAAAGGTAAAAGAGAAAAGATGAGAAAAGAGAAAAGAGAAAAAAGAAAAGAGAAAAGAATAGAAAAGACAAAGGAGAAAAGAACAGTGAAAAGAGAAAAGGAGAGAAAATAAATGAAAAGAAACGAAAAGCGAAAAGAAGAGCAAAGAAGAGAAAAGAGAAGAGAAAAAAGTGAAAGAGAAAAGAAGTGAAAAGAGAAAATAGACAAGAGAAAAGAAGAGAAAATGGAAAAGAGGAAAGAAGAGGATAGAGAAAAGAGAAAAGAAGAGTAAAGAGAAAAGAGATAAGAAGAGAAAAGAGAAAAAAAGTGAAAAGAGAAAATAGACAAGAGAAAAGAAGAGAAAATGGAAAAGAGATAAGAAGAGAATAGAGAAAGAGAAAAGAAGAGAAACGAGAAATGAGAAAAGAGAAAAGAAGAGGGAATGGAGAAGAAGAGAAAAGAGAAAAGAAGAGAAAAGATAAAAGAGAATAAAAGAGAAAAGGGAACAGAGGAAAGAAGACAAAAGAGAACAGAAGAGAATAGAGAAAAGAGAAATGTGATAAGAAGAGAAAAGAGAAAAGAGAAAAGAAGAGAAAAGAGAATAGAGAATAGAGAAAAGAAGAGAAAAGGGAAAAGAAGAGAAAAGAGAAAAGAGAAATGTGATAAGAAGAGAAAAGAGAAAAGAGAAAAGAAGAGAAAAGAGAATAGAGAATAGAGAAAAGAAGAGAAAAGGGAAAAGAGAAAAGAAGAGAAAAGAGAAAAGAGAAAAAAGAAAAGAGAAAAGAATAGAAAAGACAAAGGAGAAAAGAACAGTGAAAAGAGAAAAGGAGAGAAAATAAATGAAAAGAAGCGAAAAGCGAAAAGAAGAGAAAAGAAGAGAAAAGAGAAGAGAAAAAAGTGAAAAGAGTAAAGAAGAGAAAAGTAGAGAAATGAGAAAAGAAGAGAAATGTGATAAGAAGCGAAAAGAGAAAAGAGAAAAGAAGAGAAAAGAGAATAGAGAATAGAGAAAAGAAGAGAAAAGAGAATAGAGAATAGAGAAAAGAAGAGAAAAGGGAAAAGAGAAAAGAAGAGAAAAGGGAAAAGAGAAAAGAAGAGATAAGAACAGAAAAATGAAAAGAGAAAGGAAGAGAAAAGTGAAAAGCGAAAAGAGAATATATAGAGAAAAGAAGAGAATAGAAGAGAAAAGAGAAAAGAAGGGAAAAGAGAAAAGAAGAGAATAGAGAAATGAGGAAAGAGAAAAGAAGAGAAAAGAGAAAAGAAGAGAAACGGGAAAAGAGAAAAGAAGAGAAAGGGGACAAGAGGAAAGAAGAGAGAAGAAGAGAAAAGAAGAGGATAGAGAAAAGAGAAAAGAAGAGAAAAGAGAAATTAGAAAAGAAGAGGAAATAGAAAAGAGAAAAGAAGAGTAAAGAGAAAAGAGATAAGAAGAGAAAAGAGAAAAGAAGAGAAAATGGAAAAGAGGAAAGAAGAGGATAGAGAAAAGAGAAAAGAAGAGAAAAGAAGAGAAAAGAGAAAATAGAAAAGAAGAGGAAATAGAAAAGAGAAAAGAGAAAAGAAGAGTAAAGAGAAAAGAGTTAAGAAGAGAAAAGAGAAAAGAGAAAAGAAGAGAAAAGAGAATAGAGAATAGAGAAAAGAAGAGAAAAGGGAAAAGAAGAGAAAAGAGAAAAGAGAAATGTGATAAGAAGAGAAAAGAGAAAAGAGAAAAGAAGAGAAAAGAGTATAGAGAATAGAGAACAGAAGAGAAAAGGGAAAAGAAGAGAAAAGAGAAAAGAGAAATGTGATAAGAAGAGAAAAGAGAAAAGAAGAGAAAAGGAAAAAGAAGAGAAAAGGGAAAAGAGAAAAGAAGAGAAAAGAGAAAAGAGAAAAAAGAAAAGAGAAAAGAAAAGAGAAAAGAGAAAAGAACAGTGAAAAGAGAAAAGAAGAGAAAAGAAATGAATAGACGAGAAAAGAGAAAAGAAGAGAAAAGAAATTAAAAGAAGAGAAAAGAGAAAAGAAGAGAAAAGAAGAGAAAAGAAGAGAAAAGAGAAAAGAAGAGAGAAGAAGAGAAAAGAAGAGGATAGAGAAAATAGAAAACAAGAGAATAGAAGAGAATAGAGAAAATAGAAAAGAAGAGGATATAGAAAAGAGAAAAGAAGAGTAAAGAGAAAAGAGATAAGAAGAGAAAAGAGAAAAGAAGTGAAAAGAGAAAATAGACAAGAGAAAAGAAGAGAAAATGGAAAAGAGATAAGAAGAGAATAGAGAAAGAGAAAAGAAGAGAAAAGAGAAATGAGAAAAGAGAAAAGAAGAGGGAATGGAGAAGAAGAGAAATGAGAAAAGAAGAGAAAAGATAAAAGAGAATAAAAGAGAAAAGGGAACAGAGGAAAGAAGACAAAAGAGAACAGAAGAGAATAGAGAAAAGAGAAATGTGATAAGAAGAGAAAAGAGAAAAGAGAAAAGAAGAGAAAAGAGAATAGAGAATAGAGAAAAGAAGAGAAAAGGGAAAAGAAGAGAAAAGAGAAAAGAGAAATGTGATAAGAAGAGAAAAGAGAAAAGAGAAAAGAAGAGAAAAGAGAATAGAGAATAGAGAAAAGAAGAGAAAAGGTAAAAGAGAAAAGATGAGAAAAGAGAAAAGAGAAAAAAGAAAAGAGAAAAGAATAGAAAAGACAAAGGAGAAAAGAACAGTGAAAAGAGAAAAGGAGAGAAAATAAATGAAAAGAAACGAAAAGCGAAAAGAAGAGCAAAGAAGAGAAAAGAGAAGAGAAAAAAGTGAAAGAGAAAAGAAGTGAAAAGAGAAAATAGACAAGAGAAAAGAAGAGAAAATGGAAAAGAGGAAAGAAGAGGATAGAGAAAAGAGAAAAGAAGAGTAAAGAGAAAAGAGATAAGAAGAGAAAAGAGAAAAAAAGTGAAAAGAGAAAATAGACAAGAGAAAAGAAGAGAAAATGGAAAAGAGATAAGAAGAGAATAGAGAAAGAGAAAAGAAGAGAAACGAGAAATGAGAAAAGAGAAAAGAAGAGGGAATGGAGAAGAAGAGAAAAGAGAAAAGAAGAGAAAAGATAAAAGAGAATAAAAGAGAAAAGGGAACAGAGGAAAGAAGACAAAAGAGAACAGAAGAGAATAGAGAAAAGAGAAATGTGATAAGAAGAGAAAAGAGAAAAGAGAAAAGAAGAGAAAAGAGAATAGAGAATAGAGAAAAGAAGAGAAAAGGGAAAAGAAGAGAAAAGAGAAAAGAGAAATGTGATAAGAAGAGAAAAGAGAAAAGAGAAAAGAAGAGAAAAGAGAATAGAGAATAGAGAAAAGAAGAGAAAAGGGAAAAGAGAAAAGAAGAGAAAAGAGAAAAGAGAAAAAAGAAAAGAGAAAAGAATAGAAAAGACAAAGGAGAAAAGAACAGTGAAAAGAGAAAAGGAGAGAAAATAAATGAAAAGAAGCGAAAAGCGAAAAGAAGAGAAAAGAAGAGAAAAGAGAAGAGAAAAAAGTGAAAAGAGTAAAGAAGAGAAAAGTAGAGAAATGAGAAAAGAAGAGAAATGTGATAAGAAGCGAAAAGAGAAAAGAGAAAAGAAGAGAAAAGAGAATAGAGAATAGAGAAAAGAAGAGAAAAGAGAATAGAGAATAGAGAAAAGAAGAGAAAAGGGAAAAGAGAAAAGAAGAGAAAAGGGAAAAGAGAAAAGAAGAGATAAGAACAGAAAAATGAAAAGAGAAAGGAAGAGAAAAGTGAAAAGCGAAAAGAGAATATATAGAGAAAAGAAGAGAATAGAAGAGAAAAGAGAAAAGAAGGGAAAAGAGAAAAGAAGAGAATAGAGAAATGAGGAAAGAGAAAAGAAGAGAAAAGAGAAAAGAAGAGAAACGGGAAAAGAGAAAAGAAGAGAAAGGGGACAAGAGGAAAGAAGAGAGAAGAAGAGAAAAGAAGAGGATAGAGAAAAGAGAAAAGAAGAGAAAAGAGAAATTAGAAAAGAAGAGGAAATAGAAAAGAGAAAAGAAGAGTAAAGAGAAAAGAGATAAGAAGAGAAAAGAGAAAAGAAGAGAAAATGGAAAAGAGGAAAGAAGAGGATAGAGAAAAGAGAAAAGAAGAGAAAAGAAGAGAAAAGAGAAAATAGAAAAGAAGAGGAAATAGAAAAGAGAAAAGAGAAAAGAAGAGTAAAGAGAAAAGAGTTAAGAAGAGAAAAGAGAAAAGAGAAAAGAATAGAAAAGAGAATAGAGAATAGAGAAAAGAAGAGAAAAGGGAAAAGAAGAGAAAAGAGAAAAGAGAAATGTGATAAGAAGAGAAAAGAGAAAAGAGAAAAGAAGAGAAAAGAGAATAGAGAATAGAGAAAAGAAGAGAAAAGGGAAAAGAGAAAAGAAGAGAAAAGGGAAAAGAGAAAAGAAGAGATAAGAACAGAAAAATGAAAAGAGAAAGGAAGAGAAAAGTGAAAAGCGAAAAGAGAATATATAGAGAAAAGAAGAGAATAGAAGAGAAAAGAGAAAAGAAGGGAAAAGAGAAAAGAAGAGAATAGAGAAATGAGGAAAGAGAAAAGAAGAGAAAAGAGAAAAGAAGAGAAACGGGAAAAGAGAAAAGAAGAGAAAGTGGACAAGAGGAAAGAAGAGAGATGAAGAGAAAAGAAGAGGATAGATAAAAGAGAAAAGAAGAGAAAAGAAGAGAAAAGAGAAAATAGAAAAGAAGAGGAAATAGAAAAGAGAAAAGAAGAGTAAAGAGAAAAGAGATAAGAAGAGAAAAGAGAAAAGAAGAGAAAATGGAAAAGAGGAAAGAAGAGGATAGAGAAAAGAGAAAAGAAGAGAAAAGAAGAGAAAAGAGAAAAGAAGAGAAAAGGAAAAAGAAGAGAAAAGGGAAAAGAGAAAAGAAGAGAAAAGAGAAAAAAGAAAAGAGAAAAGAAAAGAGAAAAGAGAAAAGAACAGTGAAAAGAGAAAAGAAGAGAAAAGAAATGAATAGACGAGAAAAGAGAAAAGAAGAGAAAAGAAATTAAAAGAAGAGAAAAGAGAAAAGAAGAGAAAAGAAGAGAAAAGAGAAAAGAAGAGAAAAAAGAAAAGAAGAGAGAAGAAGAGAAAAGAAGAGGATAGAGAAAATAGAAAACAAGAGAATAGAAGAGAATAGAGAAAATAGAAAAGAAGAGGATATAGAAAAGAGAAAAGAAGAGTAAAGAGAAAAGAGATAAGAAGAGAAAAGAGAAAAGAAGTGAAAAGAGAAAATAGACAAGAGAAAAGAAGAGAAAATGGAAAGAGATAAGAAGAGAATGGAGAAAGAGAAAAGAAGAGAAAAGAGAAATGAGAAAAGAGAAAAGAAGAGGGAATGGAGAAGAAGAGAAATGAGAAAAGAAGAGAAAAGATAAAAGAGAATAAAAGAGAAAAGGGAACAGAGGAAAGAAGACAAAAGAGAACAGAAGAGAATAGAGAAAAGAGAAATGTGATAAGAAGAGAAAAGAGAAAAGAGAAAAGAAGAGAAAAGAGAATAGAGAATAGAGAAAAGAAGAGAAAAGGGAAAAGAAGAGAAAAGAGAAAAGAGAAATGTGATAAGAAGAGAAAAGAGAAAAGAGAAAAGAAGAGAAAAGAGAATAGAGAATAGAGAAAAGAAGAGAAAAGGTAAAAGAGAAAAGATGAGAAAAGAGAAAAGAGAAAAAAGAAAAGAGAAAAGAATAGAAAAGACAAAGGAGAAAAGAACAGTGAAAAGAGAAAAGGAGAGAAAATAAATGAAAAGAAGCGAAAAGCGAAAAGAACAGCAAAGAAGAGAAAAAAGAAGAGAAAAAAGTGAAAAGAGTAAAGAAGAGAAAAGAAGAGAAATGAGAAAAGAAGAGAAAAGAGAAAAGAGAAATGTGATAAGAAGCGAAAAGAGAAAAGAGAAAAGAAGAGAAAAGACAAAAGAGAAATGTGATAAGATGAGAAAAGAGAAAAGAGAAAAGAAGAGAAAAGAGAATAGAGAATAGAGAAAAGAAGAGAAAAGGGAAAAGAGAAAAGAAGAGAATAGAGAAAGAGAAAAGAAGAGAAAAGAGAAATGAGAAAAGAGAAAAGAAGAGGGAATGGAGAAGAAGAGAAATGAGAAAAGAAGAGAAAAGATAAAAGAGAATAAAAGAGAAAAGGGAACAGAGGAAAGAAGACAAAAGAGAACAGAAGAGAATAGAGAAAAGAGAAATGTGATAAGAAGAGAAAAGAGAAAAGAGAAAAGAAGAGAAAAGAGAATAGAGAATAGAGAAAAGAAGAGAAAAGGGAAAAGAAGAGAAAAGAGAAAAGAGAAATGTGATAAGAAGAGAAAAGAGAAAAGAGAAAAGAAGAGAAAAGAGAATAGGGAATAGAGAAAAGAAGAGAAAAGGTAAAAGAGAAAAGATGAGAAAAGAGAAAAGAGAAAAAAGAAAAGAGAAAAGAATAGAAAAGACAAAGGAGAAAAGAACAGTGAAAAGAGAAAAGGAGAGAAAATAAATGAAAAGAAGCGAAAAGCGAAAAGAAGAGCAAAGAAGAGAAAAGAGAAGAGAAAAAAGTGAAAAGAGTAAAGAAGAGAAAAGAAGAGAAATGAGAAAAGAAGAGAAAAGAGAAAAGAGAAATGTGATAAGAAGCGAAAAGAGAAAAGAGAAAAGAAGAGAAAAGAGAAAAGAGAAATGTGATAAGAAGAGAAAAGAGAAAAGAGAAAAGAAGAGAAAAGAGAATAGAGAATAGAGAAAAGAAGAGAAAAGGGAAAAGAGAAAAGAAGAGAAAAGGGAAAAGAGAAAAGAAGAGATAAGAACAGAAAAATGAAAAGAGAAAGGAAGAGAAAAGTGAAAAGCGAAAAGAGAATATATAGAGAAAAGAAGAGAATAGAAGAGAAAAGAGAAAAGAAGGGAAAAGAGAAAAGAAGAGAATAGAGAAATGAGGAAAGAGAAAAGAAGAGAAAAGAGAAAAGAAGAGAAACGGGAAAAGAGAAAAGAAGAGAAAGGGGACAAGAGGAAAGAAGAGAGAAGAAGAGAAAAGAAGAGGATAGAGAAAAGAGAAAAGAAGAGAAAAGAGAAATTAGAAAAGAAGAGGAAATAGAAAAGAGAAAAGAAGAGTAAAGAGAAAAGAGATAAGAAGAGAAAAGAGAAAAGAAGAGAAAATGGAAAAGAGGAAAGAAGAGGATAGAGAAAAGAGAAAAGAAGAGAAAAGAAGAGAAAAGAGAAAATAGAAAAGAAGAGGAAATAGAAAAGAGAAAAGAGAAAAGAAGAGTAAAGAGAAAAGAGTTAAGAAGAGAAAAGAGAAAAGAGAAAAGAAGAGAAAAGAGAATAGAGAATAGAGAAAAGAAGAGAAAAGGGAAAAGAAGAGAAAAGAGAAAAGAGAAATGTGATAAGAAGAGAAAAGAGAAAAGAGAAAAGAAGAGAAAAGAGAATAGAGAATAGAGAAAAGAAGAGAAACGGGAAAAGAAGAGAAAAGAGAAAAGAGAAATGTGATAAGAAGAGAAAAGAGAAAAGAAGAGAAAAGAGAATAGAGAATAGAGAAAAGAAGAGAAAAGGGAAAAGAGAAAAGAAGAGAATAGAGAAAAGAGAAAAAAGAAAAGAGAAAAGAATAGAAAAGACAAAGGAGAAAAGAACAGTGAAAAGAGAAAAGGAGAGAAAATAAATGAAAAGAAGCGAAAAGCGAAAAGAAGAGAAAAGAAGAGAAAAGAGAAGAGAAAAAAGTGAAAAGAGTAAAGAAGAGAAAAGAAGAGAAATGAGAAAAGAAGAGAAAAGAGAAAAGAGAAATGTGATAAGAAGCGAAAAGAGAAAAGAGAAAAGAAGAGAAAAGAGAAAAGAGAAATGTGATAAGAAGAGAAAAGAGAAAAGAGAAAAGAAGAGAAAAGAGAATAGAGAATAGAGAAAAGAAGAGAAAAGGGAAAAGAGAAAAGAAGAGAAAAGGGAAAAGAGAAAAGAAGAGATAAGAACAGAAAAATGAAAAGAGAAAGGAAGAGAAAAGTGAAAAGCGAAAAGAGAATATATAGAGAAAAGAAGAGAATAGAAGAGAAAAGAGAAAAGAAGGGAAAAGAGAAAAGAAGAGAATAGAGAAATGAGGAAAGAGAAAAGAAGAGAAAAGAGAAAAGAAGAGAAACGGGAAAAGAGAAAAGAAGAGAAAGTGGACAAGAGGAAAGAAGAGAGATGAAGAGAAAAGAAGAGGATAGATAAAAGAGAAAAGAAGAGAAAAGAAGAGAAAAGAGAAAATAGAAAAGAAGAGGAAATAGAAAAGAGAAAAGAAGAGTAAAGAGAAAAGAGGTAAGAAGAGAAAAGAGAAAAGAAGAGAAAATGGAAAAGAGGAAAGAAGAGGATAGAGAAAAGAGAAAAGAAGAGAAAAGAAGAGAAAAGAGAAAAGAAGAGAAAAGGAAAAAGAAGAGAAAAGGGAAAAGAGAAAAGAAGAGAAAAGAGAAAAAAGAAAAGAGAAAAGAAAAGAGAAAAGAGAAAAGAACAGTGAAAAGAGAAAAGAAGAGAAAAGAAATGAATAGACGAGAAAAGAGAAAAGAAGAGAAAAGAAATTAAAAGAAGAGAAAAGAGAAAAGAAGAGAAAAGAAGAGAAAAGAGAAAAGAAGAGAAAAGAGAAAAGAAGAGAGAAGAAGAGAAAAGAAGAGGATAGAGAAAATAGAAAACAAGAGAATAGAAGAGAATAGAGAAAATAGAAAAGAAGAGGATATAGAAAAGAGAAAAGAAGAGTAAAGAGAAAAGAGATAAGAAGAGAAAAGAGAAAAGAAGTGAAAAGAGAAAATAGACAAGAGAAAAGAAGAGAAAATGGAAAGAGATAAGAAGAGAATGGAGAAAGAGAAAAGAAGAGAAAAGAGAAATGAGAAAAGAGAAAAGAAGAGGGAATGGAGAAGAAGAGAAATGAGAAAAGAAGAGAAAAGATAAAAGAGAATAAAAGAGAAAAGGGAACAGAGGAAAGAAGACAAAAGAGAACAGAAGAGAATAGAGAAAAGAGAAATGTGATAAGAAGAGAAAAGAGAAAAGAGAAAAGAAGAGAAAAGAGAATAGAGAATAGAGAAAAGAAGAGAAAAGGGAAAAGAAGAGAAAAGAGAAAAGAGAAATGTGATAAGAAGAGAAAAGAGAAAAGAGAAAAGAAGAGAAAAGAGAATAGGGAATAGAGAAAAGAAGAGAAAAGGTAAAAGAGAAAAGAAGAGAAAAGAGAAAAGAGAAAAAAGAAAAGAGAAAAGAATAGAAAAGACAAAGGAGAAAAGAACAGTGAAAAGAGATAAGGAGAGAAAATAAATGAAAAGAAGCGAAAAGCGAAAAGAAGAGCAAAGAAGAGAAAAGAGAAGAGAAAAAAGTGAAAAGAGTAAAGAAGAGAAAAGAAGAGAAATGAGAAAAGAAGAGAAAAGAGAAAAGAGAAATGTGATAAGAAGCGAAAAGAGAAAAGAGAAAAGAAGAGAAAAGAGAAAAGAGAAATGTGATAAGAAGAGAAAAGAGAAAAGAGAAAAGAAGAGAAAAGAGAATAGAGAATAGAGAAAAGAAGAGAAAAGGGAAAAGAGAAAAGAAGAGAAAAGGGAAAAGAGAAAAGAAGAGATAAGAACAGAAAAATGAAAAGAGAAAGGAAGAGAAAAGTGAAAAGCGAAAAGAGAATATATAGAGAAAAGAAGAGAATAGAAGAGAAAAGAGAAAAGAAGGGAAAAGAGAAAAGAAGAGAATAGAGAAATGAGGAAAGAGAAAAGAAGAGAAAAGAGAAAAGAAGAGAAACGGGAAAAGAGAAAAGAAGAGAAACGGGACAAGAGGAAAGAAGAGAGAAGAAGAGAAAAGAAGAGGATAGAGAAAAGAGAAAAGAAGAGAAAAGAGAAATTAGAAAAGAAGAGGAAATAGAAAAGAGAAAAGAAGAGTAAAGAGAAAAGAGATAAGAAGAGAAAAGAGAAAAGAAGAGAAAATGGAAAAGAGGAAAGAAGAGGATAGAGAAAAGAGAAAAGAAGAGAAAAGAAGAGAAAAGAGAAAATAGAAAAGAAGAGGAAATAGAAAAGAGAAAAGAGAAAAGAAGAGTAAAGAGAAAAGAGTTAAGAAGAGAAAAGAGAAAAGAAGAGAAAAGAGAATAGAGAATAGAGAAAAGAAGAGAAAAGGGAAAAGAAGAGAAAAGAGAAAAGAGAAATGTGATAAGAAGAGAAAAGAGAAAAGAGAAAAGAAGAGAAAAGAGAATAGAGAATAGAGAACAGAAGAGAAAAGGGAAAAGAAGAGAAAAGAGAAAAGAGAAATGTGATAAGAAGAGAAAAGAGAAAAGAAGAGAAAAGAGAATAGAGAATAGAGAAAAGAAGAGAAAAGGGAAAAGAGAAAAGAAGAGAAAAGAGAAAAGAGAAAAAAGAAAAGAGAAAAGAATAGAAAAGACAAAGGAGAAAAGAACAGTGAAAAGAGAAAAGGAGAGAAAATAAATGAAAAGAAGCGAAAAGCGAAAAGAAGAGAAAAGAAGAGAAAAGAGAAGAGAAAAAAGTGAAAAGAGTAAAGAAGAGAAAAGAAGAGAAATGAGAAAAGAAGAGAAAAGAGAAAAGAGAAATGTGATAAGAAGCGAAAAGAGAAAAGAGAAAAGAAGAGAAAAGAGAAAAGAGCAATGTGATAAGAAGAGAAAAGAGAAAAGAGAAAAGAAGAGAAAAGAGAATAGAGAATAGAGAAAAGAAGAGAAAAGGGAAAAGAGAAAAGAAGAGAAAAGGGAAAAGAGAAAAGAAGAGATAAGAACAGAAAAATGAAAAGAGAAAGGAAGAGAAAAGTGAAAAGCGAAAAGAGAATATATAGAGAAAAGAAGAGAATAGAAGAGAAAAGAGAAAAGAAGGGAAAAGAGAAAAGAAGAGAATAGAGAAATGAGGAAAGAGAAAAGAAGAGAAAAGAGAAAAGAAGAGAAACGGGAAAAGAGAAAAGAAGAGAAAGGGGACAAGAGGAAAGAAGAGAGATGAAGAGAAAAGAAGAGGATAGATAAAAGAGAAAAGAAGAGAAAAGAAGAGAAAAGAGAAAATAGAAAAGAAGAGGAAATAGAAAAGAGAAAAGAAGAGTAAAGAGAAAAGAGATAAGAAGAGAAAAGAGAAAAGAAGAGAAAATGGAAAAGAGGAAAGAAGAGGATAGAGAAAAGAGAAAAGAAGAGAAAAGAAGAGAAAAGAGAAAAGAAGAGAAAAGGAAAAAGAAGAGAAAAGGGAAAAGAGAAAAGAAGAGAAAAGAGAAAGAAGAAAAGAGAAAAGAAAAGAGAAAAGAGAAAAGAACAGTGAAACGAGAAAAGAAGAGAAAAGAAATGAATAGACGAGAAAAGAGAAAAGAAGAGAAAAGAAATTAAAAGAAGAGAAAAGAGAAAAGAAGAGAAAAGAAGAGAAAAGAAGAGAAAAGAGAAAAGAAGAGAAAAGAAGAGAAAAGAGAAAAGAAGAGAGAAGAAGAGAAAAGAAGAGGATAGAGAAAATAGAAAACAAGAGAATAGAAGAGAATAGAGAAAATAGAAAAGAAGAGGATATAGAAAAGAGAAGAGTAAAGAGAAAAGAGATAAGAAGAGAAAAGAGAAAAGAAGTGAAAAGAGAAAATAGACAAGAGAAAAGAAGAGAAAATGGAAAAGAGATAAGAAGAGATTAGAGAAAGAGAAAAGAAGAGAAACGAGAAATGAGAAAAGAGAAAAGAAGAGGGAATGGAGAAGAAGAGAAAAGAGAAAAGAAGAGAAAAGATAAAAGAGAATAAAAGAGAAAAGGGAACAGAGGAAAGAAGACAAAAGAGAACAGAAGAGAATAGAGAAAAGAGAAATGTGATAAGAAGAGAAAAGAGAAAAGAGAAAAGAAGAGAAAAGAGAATAGAGAATAGAGAAAAGAAGAGAAAAGGGGAAAGAAGAGAAAAGAGAAAAGAGAAATGTGATAAGAAGAGAAAAGAGAAAAGAGAAAAGAAGAGAAAAGAGAATAGAGAATAGAGAAAAGAAGAGAAAAGGGAAAAGAGAAAAGAAGAGAAAAGAGAAAAGAGAAAAAAGAAAAGAGAAAAGAATAGAAAAGACAAAGGAGAAAAGAACAGTGAAAAGAGAAAAGGAGAGAAAATAAATGAAAAGAAGCGAAAAGCGAAAAGAAGAGAAAAGAAGAGAAAAGAGAAGAGAAAAAAGTGAAAAGAGTAAAGAAGAGAAAAGTAGAGAAATGAGAAAAGAAGAGAAAAGAGAAAAGAGAAAAGAAGAGAAAAGAGAATAGAGAATAGAGAAAAGAAGAGAAAAGGGAAAAGAGAAAAGAAGAGAAAAGGGAAAAGAGAAAAGAAGAGATAAGAACAGAAAAATGAAAAGAGAAAGGAAGAGAAAAGTGAAAAGCGAAAAGAGAATATATAGAGAAAAGAAGAGAATAGAAGAGAAAAGAGAAAAGAAGGGAAAAGAGAAAAGAAGAGAATAGAGAAATGAGGAAAGAGAAAAGAAGAGAAAAGAGAAAAGAAGAGAAACGGGAAAAGAGAAAAGAAGAGAAAGGGGACAAGAGGAAAGAAGAGAGATGAAGAGAAAAGAAGAGGATAGATAAAAGAGAAAAGAAGAGAAAAGAAGAGAAAAGAGAAAATAGAAAAGAAGAGGAAATAGAAAAGAGAAAAGAAGAGTAAAGAGAAAAGAGATAAGAAGAGAAAAGAGAAAAGAAGAGAAAATGGAAAAGAGGAAAGAAGAGGATAGAGAAAAGAGAAAAGAAGAGAAAAGAAGAGAAAAGAGAAAAGAAGAGAAAAGGAAAAAGAAGAGAAAAGGGAAAAGAGAAAAGAAGAGAAAAGAGAAAAAAGAAAAGAGAAAAGAAAAGAGAAAAGAGAAAAGAACAGTGAAACGAGAAAAGAAGAGAAAAGAAATGAATAGACGAGAAAAGAGAAAAGAAGAGAAAAGAAATTAAAAGAAGAGAAAAGAGAAAAGAAGAGAAAAGAAGAGAAAAGAAGAGAAAAGAGAAAAGAAGAGAAAAGAAGAGAAAAGAGAAAAGAAGAGAGAAGAAGAGAAAAGAAGAGGATAGAGAAAATAGAAAACAAGAGAATAGAAGAGAATAGAGAAAATAGAAAAGAAGAGGATATAGAAAAGAGAAGAGTAAAGAGAAAAGAGATAAGAAGAGAAAAGAGAAAAGAAGTGAAAAGAGAAAATAGACAAGAGAAAAGAAGAGAAAATGGAAAAGAGATAAGAAGAGATTAGAGAAAGAGAAAAGAAGAGAAACGAGAAATGAGAAAAGAGAAAAGAAGAGGGAATGGAGAAGAAGAGAAAAGAGAAAAGAAGAGAAAAGATAAAAGAGAATAAAAGAGAAAAGGGAACAGAGGAAAGAAGACAAAAGAGAACAGAAGAGAATAGAGAAAAGAGAAATGTGATAAGAAGAGAAAAGAGAAAAGAGAAAAGAAGAGAAAAGAGAATAGAGAATAGAGAAAAGAAGAGAAAAGGGAAAAGAAGAGAAAAGAGAAAAGAGAAATGTGATAAGAAGAGAAAAGAGAAAAGAGAAAAGAAGAGAAAAGAGAATAGAGAATAGAGAAAAGAAGAGAAAAGGGAAAAGAGAAAAGAAGAGAAAAGAGAAAAGAGAAAAAAGAAAAGAGAAAAGAATAGAAAAGACAAAGGAGAAAAGAACAGTGAAAAGAGAAAAGGAGAGAAAATAAATGAAAAGAAGCGAAAAGCGAAAAGAAGAGAAAAGAAGAGAAAAGCGAAGAGAAAAAAGTGAAAAGAGTAAAGAAGAGAAAAGAAGAGAAAAGAGAAAAGAGAAATGTGATAAGAAGCGAAAAGAGAAAAGAGAAAAGAAGAGAAAAGAGAATAGAGAATAGAGAAAAGAAGAGAAAAGGGAAAAGAGAAAAGAAGAGAAAAGGGAAAAGAGAAAAGAAGAGATAAGAACAGAAAAATGAAAAAGAGAAAGGAAGAGAAAAGTGAGAAGCGAAAAGAGAATATATAGAGAAAAGAAGAGAATAGAAGAGAAAAGAGAAAAGAAGAGAAAAGAGAAAAGAGAAATGTGATAAGAAGCGAAAAGAGAAAAGAGAAAAGAAGAGAAAAGAGAATAGAGAATAGAGAAAAGAAGAGAAAAGGGAAAAGAAGAGAAAAGAGAAAAGAGAAATGTGATAAGAAGAGAAAAGAGAAAAGAGAAAAGAAGAGAAAAGAGAATAGAGAATAGAGAAAAGAAGAGAAAAGGGAAAAGAGATAAGAAGAGAAAAGAGAAAAGAAGTGAAAATGGAAAAGAGGAAAGAAGAGAAAAGAATAGAGGAGAAAAAAGAGACAAGAAGAGAAACAGAAAAGAAGAGAAAAGTGAAATGAGAAATGAGAAAAGAAGAGGGACTGGAGAAGAAGAGAAAAGAGAAAAGAAGAGAAAAGATAAAAGAGAATAAAAGAGAAAAGGGAACAGAGGAAAGAAGACAAAAGAGAACAGAAGAGAATAGAGAAAAGAGACAAGAAGAAAAAAGAAGATAGAAGAAGAGAAAAGAGAACAGAAGAAAATAGAGAAAAGAGAAAAGCGAACAGAAGATAAAAGAAGAGAAAAGAATAGAGAAAAGAAGAGAATTGAAAAAAGAGAAATGGGAAAAGAAGAGAAAAGGGAAAAGAGAAAAGAACAGAAAAGAGTAAAGGGAAAAGTGAATAGAAGAGAAAAGAATAGAAAAGAGAAAAGAGAAAAGTCGAGAAAAGAGAAAAGAAAGGAAATGGGAAAAGAGAAAAGAAGAGAAAAGAGAAAAGAAGAGAAAAGGAAAAAGAAGAGAAAAGGGAAAAGAGAAAAGAAGAGAAAAGAGAAAAGAGAAAAAAGAAAAGAGAAAAGAAAAGAGAAAAGAGAAAAGAACAGTGAAAAGAGAAAAGAGAAAAGAAATGAATAGACGAGAAAAGAGAAAAGAAGAGAAAAGAAGAGAAAAGAGAAAAGAAGAGAGAAGAAGAGAAAAGAAGAGGATAGAGAAAATAGAAAACAAGAGAATAGAAGAGAATAGAGAAAATAGAAAAGAAGAGGATATAGAAAAGAGAAAAGAAGAGTAAAGAGAAAAGAGATAAGAAGATAAAACAGAAAAGAAGTGAAAAGAGAAAATAGACAAGAGAAAAGAAGAGAAAATGGAAAAGAGATAAGAAGAGAATAGAGAAAGAGAAAAGAAGAGAAACGAGAAATGAGAAAAGAGAAAAGAAGAGGGAATGGAGAAGAAGAGAAAAGAGAAAAGAAGAGAAAAGATAAAAGAGAATAAAAGAGAAAAGGGAACAGAAGATAAAAGAAGAGAAAAGAATAGAGAAAAGAAGAGAATTGAAAAAAGAGAAATGGGAAAAGAAGAGAAAAGGGAAAAGAGAAAAGAACAGAAAAGAGAAAAGGGAAAAGTGAATAGAAGAGAAAAGAATAGAAAAGAGAAAAGAGAAAAGTCGAGAAAAGAGAAAAGAAAGGAAATGGGAAAAGAGAAAAGAAGAGAAAAGAGAAAAGAAGAGAAAAGGAAAAAGAAGAGAAAAGGGAAAAGAGAAAAGAAGAGAAAAGAGAAAAGAAGAGAATAGAGAAATGAGGAAAGAGAAAAGAAGAGAAAAGAGAAAAGAAGAGAAACGGGAAAAGAGAAAAGAAGAGAAAGGGGACAAGAGGAAAGAAGAGAGAAGAAGAGAAAAGAAGAGGATAGAGAAAAGAGAAAAGAAGAGAAAAGAGAAATTAGAAAAGAAGAGGAAATAGAATAGAGAAAAGAAGAGTAAAGAGAAAAGAGATAAGAAGAGAAAAGAGAAAAGAAGAGAAAATGGAAAAGAGGAAAGAAGAGGATAGAGAAAAGAGAAAAGAAGAGAAAAGAAGAGAAAAGAGAAAATAGAAAAGAAGAGGAAATAGAAAAGAGTAAAGAGAAAAGAAGAGTAAAGAGAAAAGAGATAAGAAGAGAAAAGAGAAAAGAAGAGAAAATGGAAAAGACGAAAGAAGAGAAAAGAAGAGAAAAATGAAAAGAGAAAGGAATGGAAAAGTGAAAAGCGAAAAGAGAATATATAGAGAAAAGAAGAGAATAGAAGAGAAAAGAAGAGAAAAGAGAAAAGAAGAGAATAGAGAAATGAGGAAAGAGAAAAGAAGAGAAAAGAAGAGAAAAGAGAAAAGAAGAGAAAAGGGAAAAGAGAAAAGAAGAGAAAGGGGACAAGAGAAAAGAAGAGAGAACAGAAAAGAAGAGGATAGAGAAAAGAGAAAACAAGAGAAAAGAAGAGAAAAGAGAAAATAGAAAAGAAGAGGAAATAGAAAAGAGGCAAGAGAAAAGAAGAGTAAAGAGAAAAGAGATAAGAAGAGAAAAGAGAAAAGAAGTGAAAATGGAAAAGAGGAAAGAAGAAAAAAGAATAGAGGAGAAAAAAGAGACAAGAAGAGAAAGAGAAAAGAAGAGAAAAGTGAAATGAGAAATGAGAAAAGAAGAGGGACTGGAGAAGAAGAGAAAAGAGAAAAGAAGAGAAAAGATAAAAGAGAATAAAAGAGAAAAGGGAACAGAGGAAAGAAGACAAAAGAGAACAGAAGAGAATAGAGAAAAGAGACAAGAAGAAAAAAGAAGATAGAAGAAGAGAAAAGAGAACAGAAGAAAATAGAGAAAAGAGAAAAGCGAACAGAAGATAAAAGAAGAGAAAAGAATAGAGAAAAGAAGAGAATTGAAAAAAGAGAAATGGGAAAAGAAGAGAAAAGGGAAAAGAGAAAAGAACAGAAAAGAGAAAAGGGAAAAGTGAATAGAAGAGAAAAGAATAGAAAAGAGAAAAGAGAAAAGTCGAGAAAAGAGAAAAGAAAGGAAATGGGAAAAGAGAAAAGAAGAGAAAAGAGAAAAGAAGAGAAAAGGAAAAACAAGAGAAAAGGGAAAAGAGAAAAGAAGAGAAAAGAGAAAAGAGAAAAAAGAAAAGAGAAAAGAAAAGAGAAAAGAGAAAAGAACAGTGAAAAGAGAAAAGAAGAGAAAAGAAATGAATAGACGAGAAAAGAGAAAAGAAGAGAAAAGAAATTAAAAGAAGAGAAAAGAGAAAAGAAGAGAAAAGAAGAGAAAAGAAGAGAAAAGAGAAAAGAAGAGAAAAGAAGAGAAAAGAGAAAAGAAGAGAAAAGAAGAGAAAAGAGAAAAGAAGAGAGAAGAAGAGAAAAGAAGAGGATAGAGAAAATAGAAAACAAGAGAATAGAAGAGAATAGAGAAAATAGAAAAGAAGAGGATATAGAAAATAGAAAAGAAGAGTAAAGAGAAAAGAGATAAGAAGAGAAAAGAGAAAAGAAGTGAAAAGAGAAAATAGACAAGAGAAAAGAAGAGAAAATGGAAAAGAGATAAGAAGAGAATAGAGAAAGAGAAAAGAAGAGAAACGAGAAATGAGAAATGAGAAAAGAAGAGGGAATGGAGAAGAAGAGAAAAGAGAAAAGAAGAGAAAAGATATAAGAGAATAAAATAGAAAAGGGAACAGAGGAAAGAAGAGGATAGAGAAAAGAGAAAAGAAGAGAAAAGAAGAGAAAAGAGAAAAGAAGAGAAAAGGAAAAAGAAGAGAAAAGGGAAAAGAGAAAAGAAGAGAAAAGAGAAAAAAGAAAAGAGAAAAGAAAAGAGAAAAGAGAAAAGAACAGTGAAAAGAGAAAAGAAGAGAAAAGAAATGAATAGACGAGAAAAGAGAAAAGAAGAGAAAAGAAATTAAAAGAAGAGAAAAGAGAAAAGAAGAGAAAAGAAGAGAAAAGAGAAAAGAAGAGAAAAGAGAAAAGAAGAGAGAAGAAGAGAAAAGAAGAGGATAGAGAAAATAGAAAACAAGAGAATAGAAGAGAATAGAGAAAATAGAAAAGAAGAGGATATAGAAAAGAGAAAAGAAGAGTAAAGAGAAAAGAGATAAGAAGAGAAAAGAGAAAAGAAGTGAAAAGAGAAAATAGACAAGAGAAAAGAAGAGAAAATGGAAAGAGATAAGAAGAGAATGGAGAAAGAGAAAAGAAGAGAAAAGAGAAATGAGAAAAGAGAAAAGAAGAGGGAATGGAGAAGAAGAGAAATGAGAAAAGAAGAGAAAAGATAAAAGAGAATAAAAGAGAAAAGGGAACAGAGGAAAGAAGACAAAAGAGAACAGAAGAGAATAGAGAAAAGAGAAATGTGATAAGAAGAGAAAAGAGAAAAGAGAAAAGAAGAGAAAAGAGAATAGAGAATAGAGAAAAGAAGAGAAAAGGGAAAAGAAGAGAAAAGAGAAAAGAGAAATGTGATAAGAAGAGAAAAGAGAAAAGAGAAAAGAAGAGAAAAGAGAATAGAGAATAGAGAAAAGAAGAGAAAAGGTAAAAGAGAAAAGATGAGAAAAGAGAAAAGAGAAAAAAGAAAAGAGAAAAGAATAGAAAAGACAAAGGAGAAAAGAACAGTGAAAAGAGAAAAGGAGAGAAAATAAATGAAAAGAAGCGAAAAGCGAAAAGAACAGCAAAGAAGAGAAAAAAGAAGAGAAAAAAGTGAAAAGAGTAAAGAAGAGAAAAGAAGAGAAATGAGAAAAGAAGAGAAAAGAGAAAAGAGAAATGTGATAAGAAGCGAAAAGAGAAAAGAGAAAAGAAGAGAAAAGACAAAAGAGAAATGTGATAAGATGAGAAAAGAGAAAAGAGAAAAGAAGAGAAAAGAGAATAGAGAATAGAGAAAAGAAGAGAAAAGGGAAAAGAGAAAAGAAGAGAATAGAGAAAGAGAAAAGAAGAGAAAAGAGAAATGAGAAAAGAGAAAAGAAGAGGGAATGGAGAAGAAGAGAAATGAGAAAAGAAGAGAAAAGATAAAAGAGAATAAAAGAGAAAAGGGAACAGAGGAAAGAAGACAAAAGAGAACAGAAGAGAATAGAGAAAAGAGAAATGTGATAAGAAGAGAAAAGAGAAAAGAGAAAAGAAGAGAAAAGAGAATAGAGAATCGAGAAAAGAAGAGAAAAGGGAAAAGAAGAGAAAAGAGAAAAGAGAAATGTGATAAGAAGAGAAAAGAGAAAAGAGAAAAGAAGAGAAAAGAGAATAGGGAATAGAGAAAAGAAGAGAAAAGGTAAAAGAGAAAAGATGAGAAAAGAGAAAAGAGAAAAAAGAAAAGAGAAAAGAATAGAAAAGACAAAGGAGAAAAGAACAGTGAAAAGAGAAAAGGAGAGAAAATAAATGAAAAGAAGCGAAAAGCGAAAAGAAGAGCAAAGAAGAGAAAAGAGAAGAGAAAAAAGTGAAAAGAGTAAAGAAGAGAAAAGAAGAGAAATGAGAAAAGAAGAGAAAAGAGAAAAGAGAAATGTGATAAGAAGCGAAAAGAGAAAAGAGAAAAGAAGAGAAAAGAGAAAAGAGAAATGTGATAAGAAGAGAAAAGAGAAAAGAGAAAAGAAGAGAAAAGAGAATAGAGAATAGAGAAAAGAAGAGAAAAGGGAAAAGAGAAAAGAAGAGAAAAGGGAAAAGAGAAAAGAAGAGATAAGAACAGAAAAATGAAAAGAGAAAGGAAGAGAAAAGTGAAAAGCGAAAAGAGAATATATAGAGAAAAGAAGAGAATAGAAGAGAAAAGAGAAAAGAAGGGAAAAGAGAAAAGAAGAGAATAGAGAAATGAGGAAAGAGAAAAGAAGAGAAAAGAGAAAAGAAGAGAAACGGGAAAAGAGAAAAGTAGAGAAAGGGGACAAGAGGAAAGAAGAGAGAAGAAGAGAAAAGAAGAGGATAGAGAAAAGAGAAAAGAAGAGAAAAGAGAAATTAGAAAAGAAGAGGAAATAGAAAAGAGAAAAGAAGAGTAAAGAGAAAAGAGATAAGAAGAGAAAAGAGAAAAGAAGAGAAAATGGAAAAGAGGAAAGAAGAGGATAGAGAAAAGAGAAAAGAAGAGAAAAGAAGAGAAAAGAGAAAATAGAAAAGAAGAGGAAATGGAAAAGAGAAAAGAGAAAAGAAGAGTAAAGAGAAAAGAGTTAAGAAGAGAAAAGAGAAAAGAGAAAAGAAGAGAAAAGAGAATAGAGAATAGAGAAAAGAAGAGAAAAGGGAAAAGAAGAGAAAAGAGAAAAGAGAAATATGATAAGAAGAGAAAAGAGAAAAGAGAAAAGAAGAGAAAAGAGAATAGAGAATAGAGAAAAGAAGAGAAACGGGAAAAGAAGAGAAAAGAGAAAAGAGAAATGTGATAAGAAGAGAAAAGAGAAAAGAAGAGAAAAGAGAATAGAGAATAGAGAAAAGAAGAGAAAAGGGAAAAGAGAAAAGAAGAGAAAAGAGAAAAGAGAAAAAAGAAAAGAGAAAAGAATAGAAAAGACAAAGGAGAAAAGAACAGTGAAAAGAGAAAAGGAGAGAAAATAAATGAAAAGAAGCGAAAAGCGAAAAGAAGAGAAAAGAAGAGAAAAGAGAAGAGAAAAAAGTGAAAAGAGTAAAGAAGAGAAAAGAAGAGAAATGAGAAAAGAAGAGAAAAGAGAAAAGAGAAATGTGATAAGAAGCGAAAAGAGAAAAGAGAAAAGAAGAGAAAAGAGAAAAGAGAAATGTGATAAGAAGAGAAAAGAGAAAAGAGAAAAGAAGAGAAAAGAGAATAGAGAATAGAGAAAAGAAGAGAAAAGGGAAAAGAGAAAAGAAGAGAAAAGGGAAAAGAGAAAAGAAGAGATAAGAACAGAAAAATGAAAAGAGAAAGGAAGAGAAAAGTGAAAAGCGAAAAGAGAATATATAGAGAAAAGAAGAGAATAGAAGAGAAAAGAGAAAAGAAGGGAAAAGAGAAAAGAAGAGAATAGAGAAATGAGGAAAGAGAAAAGAAGAGAAAAGAGAAAAGAAGAGAAACGGGAAAAGAGAAAAGAAGAGAAAGTGGACAAGAGGAAAGAAGAGAGATGAAGAGAAAAGAAGAGGATAGATAAAAGAGAAAAGAAGAGAAAAGAAGAGAAAAGAGAAAATAGAAAAGAAGAGGAAATAGAAAAGAGAAAAGAAGAGTAAAGAGAAAAGAGATAAGAAGAGAAAAGAGAAAAGAAGAGAAAATGGAAAAGAGGAAAGAAGAGGATAGAGAAAAGAGAAAAGAAGAGAAAAGAAGAGAAAAGAGAAAAGAAGAGAAAAGGAAAAAGAAGAGAAAAGGGAAAAGAGAAAAGAAGAGAAAAGAGAAAAAAGAAAAGAGAAAAGAAAAGAGAAAAGAGAAAAGAACAGTGAAAAGAGAAAAGAAGAGAAAAGAAATGAATAGACGAGAAAAGAGAAAAGAAGAGAAAAGAAATTAAAAGAAGAGAAAAGAGAAAAGAAGAGAAAAGAAGAGAAAAGAGAAAAGAAGAGAAAAGAGAAAAGAAGAGAGAAGAAGAGAAAAGAAGAGGATAGAGAAAATAGAAAACAAGAGAATAGAAGAGAATAGAGAAAATAGAAAAGAAGAGGATATAGAAAAGAGAAAAGAAGAGTAAAGAGAAAAGAGATAAGAAGAGAAAAGAGAAAAGAAGTGAAAAGAGAAAATAGACAAGAGAAAAGAAGAGAAAATGGAAAGAGATAAGAAGAGAATGGAGAAAGAGAAAAGAAGAGAAAAGAGAAATGAGAAAAGAGAAAAGAAGAGGGAATGGAGAAGAAGAGAAATGAGAAAAGAAGAGAAAAGATAAAAGAGAATAAAAGAGAAAAGGGAACAGAGGAAAGAAGACAAAAGAGAACAGAAGAGAATAGAGAAAAGAGAAATGTGATAAGAAGAGAAAAGAGAAAAGAGAAAAGAAGAGAAAAGAGAATAGAGAATAGAGAAAAGAAGAGAAAAGGGAAAAGAAGAGAAAAGAGAAAAGAGAAATGTGATAAGAAGAGAAAAGAGAAAAGAGAAAAGAAGAGAAAAGAGAATAGGGAATAGAGAAAAGAAGAGAAAAGGTAAAAGAGAAAAGAAGAGAAAAGAGAAAAGAGAAAAAAGAAAAGAGAAAAGAATAGAAAAGACAAAGGAGAAAAGAACAGTGAAAAGAGATAAGGAGAGAAAATAAATGAAAAGAAGCGAAAAGCGAAAAGAAGAGCAAAGAAGAGAAAAGAGAAGAGAAAAAAGTGAAAAGAGTAAAGAAGAGAAAAGAAGAGAAATGAGAAAAGAAGAGAAAAGAGAAAAGAGAAATGTGATAAGAAGCGAAAAGAGAAAAGAGAAAAGAAGAGAAAAGAGAAAAGAGAAATGTGATAAGAAGAGAAAAGAGAAAAGAGAAAAGAAGAGAAAAGAGAATAGAGAATAGAGAAAAGAAGAGAAAAGGGAAAAGAGAAAAGAAGAGAAAAGGGAAAAGAGAAAAGAAGAGATAAGAACAGAAAAATGAAAAGAGAAAGGAAGAGAAAAGTGAAAAGCGAAAAGAGAATATATAGAGAAAAGAAGAGAATAGAAGAGAAAAGAGAAAAGAAGGGAAAAGAGAAAAGAAGAGAATAGAGAAATGAGGAAAGAGAAAAGAAGAGAAAAGAGAAAAGAAGAGAAACGGGAAAAGAGAAAAGAAGAGAAACGGGACAAGAGGAAAGAAGAGAGAAGAAGAGAAAAGAAGAGGATAGAGAAAAGAGAAAAGAAGAGAAAAGAGAAATTAGAAAAGAAGAGGAAATAGAAAAGAGAAAAGAAGAGTAAAGAGAAAAGAGATAAGAAGAGAAAAGAGAAAAGAAGAGAAAATGGAAAAGAGGAAAGAAGAGGATAGAGAAAAGAGAAAAGAAGAGAAAAGAAGAGAAAAGAGAAAATAGAAAAGAAGAGGAAATAGAAAAGAGAAAAGAGAAAAGAAGAGTAAAGAGAAAAGAGTTAAGAAGAGAAAAGAGAAAAGAGAAAAGAAGAGAAAAGAGAATAGAGAATAGAGAAAAGAAGAGAAAAGGGAAAAGAAGAGAAAAGAGAAAAGAGAAATGTGATAAGAAGAGAAAAGAGAAAAGAGAAAAGAAGAGAAAAGAGAATAGAGAATAGAGAACAGAAGAGAAAAGGGAAAAGAAGAGAAAAGAGAAAAGAGAAATGTGATAAGAAGAGAAAAGAGAAAAGAAGAGAAAAGAGAATAGAGAATAGAGAAAAGAAGAGAAAAGGGAAAAGAGAAAAGAAGAGAAAAGAGAAAAGAGAAAAAAGAAAAGAGAAAAGAATAGAAAAGACAAAGGAGAAAAGAACAGTGAAAAGAGAAAAGGAGAGAAAATAAATGAAAAGAAGCGAAAAGCGAAAAGAAGAGAAAAGAAGAGAAAAGAGAAGAGAAAAAAGTGAAAAGAGTAAAGAAGAGAAAAGAAGAGAAATGAGAAAAGAAGAGAAAAGAGAAAAGAGAAATGTGATAAGAAGCGAAAAGAGAAAAGAGAAAAGAAGAGAAAAGAGAAAAGAGCAATGTGATAAGAAGAGAAAAGAGAAAAGAGAAAAGAAGAGAAAAGAGAATAGAGAATAGAGAAAAGAAGAGAAAAGGGAAAAGAGAAAAGAAGAGAAATGGGAAAAGAGAAAAGAAGAGATAAGAACAGAAAAATGAAAAGAGAAAGGAAGAGAAAAGTGAAAAGCGAAAAGAGAATATATAGAGAAAAGAAGAGAATAGAAGAGAAAAGAGAAAAGAAGGGAAAAGAGAAAAGAAGAGAATAGAGAAATGAGGAAAGAGAAAAGAAGAGAAAAGAGAAAAGAAGAGAAACGGGAAAAGAGAAAAGAAGAGAAAGGGGACAAGAGGAAAGAAGAGAGATGAAGAGAAAAGAAGAGGATAGATAAAAGAGAAAAGAAGAGAAAAGAAGAGAAAAGAGAAAATAGAAAAGAAGAGGAAATAGAAAAGAGAAAAGAAGAGTAAAGAGAAAAGAGATAAGAAGAGAAAAGAGAAAAGAAGAGAAAATGGAAAAGAGGAAAGAAGAGGATAGAGAAAAGAGAAAAGAAGAGAAAAGAAGAGAAAAGGAAAAAGAAGAGAAAAGGGAAAAGAGAAAAGAAGAGAAAAGAGAAAAAAGAAAAGAGAAAAGAAAAGAGAAAAGAGAAAAGAACAGTGAAACGAGAAAAGAAGAGAAAAGAAATGAATAGACGAGAAAAGAGAAAAGAAGAGAAAAGAAATTAAAAGAAGAGAAAAGAGAAAAGAAGAGAAAAGAAGAGAAAAGAGAAAAGAAGAGAATAGAGAAAGAGAAAAGAAGAGAAAAGAGAAATGAGAAAAGAGAAAAGAAGAGGGAATGGAGAAGAAGAGAAATGAGAAAAGAAGAGAAAAGATAAAAGAGAATAAAAGAGAAAAGGGAACAGAGGAAAGAAGACAAAAGAGAACAGAAGAGAATAGAGAAAAGAGAAATGTGATAAGAAGAGAAAAGAGAAAAGAGAAAAGAAGAGAAAAGAGAATAGAGAATCGAGAAAAGAAGAGAAAAGGGAAAAGAAGAGAAAAGAGAAAAGAGAAATGTGATAAGAAGAGAAAAGAGAAAAGAGAAAAGAAGAGAAAAGAGAATAGGGAATAGAGAAAAGAAGAGAAAAGGTAAAAGAGAAAAGATGAGAAAAGAGAAAAGAGAAAAAAGAAAAGAGAAAAGAATAGAAAAGACAAAGGAGAAAAGAACAGTGAAAAGAGAAAAGGAGAGAAAATAAATGAAAAGAAGCGAAAAGCGAAAAGAAGAGCAAAGAAGAGAAAAGAGAAGAGAAAAAAGTGAAAAGAGTAAAGAAGAGAAAAGAAGAGAAATGAGAAAAGAAGAGAAAAGAGAAAAGAGAAATGTGATAAGAAGCGAAAAGAGAAAAGAGAAAAGAAGAGAAAAGAGAAAAGAGAAATGTGATAAGAAGAGAAAAGAGAAAAGAGAAAAGAAGAGAAAAGAGAATAGAGAATAGAGAAAAGAAGAGAAAAGGGAAAAGAGAAAAGAAGAGAAAAGGGAAAAGAGAAAAGAAGAGATAAGAACAGAAAAATGAAAAGAGAAAGGAAGAGAAAAGTGAAAAGCGAAAAGAGAATATATAGAGAAAAGAAGAGAATAGAAGAGAAAAGAGAAAAGAAGGGAAAAGAGAAAAGAAGAGAATAGAGAAATGAGGAAAGAGAAAAGAAGAGAAACGAGAAAAGAAGAGAAACGGGAAAAGAGAAAAGTAGAGAAAGGGGACAAGAGGAAAGAAGAGAGAAGAAGAGAAAAGAAGAGGATAGAGAAAAGAGAAAAGAAGAGAAAAGAGAAATTAGAAAAGAAGAGGAAATAGAAAAGAGAAAAGAAGAGTAAAGAGAAAAGAGATAAGAAGAGAAAAGAGAAAAGAAGAGAAAATGGAAAAGAGGAAAGAAGAGGATAGAGAAAAGAGAAAAGAAGAGAAAAGAAGAGAAAAGAGAAAATAGAAAAGAAGAGGAAATGGAAAAGAGAAAAGAGAAAAGAAGAGTAAAGAGAAAAGAGTTAAGAAGAGAAAAGAGAAAAGAGAAAAGAAGAGAAAAGAGAATAGAGAATAGAGAAAAGAAGAGAAAAGGGAAAAGAAGAGAAAAGAGAAAAGAGAAATGTGATAAGAAGAGAAAAGAGAAAAGAGAAAAGAAGAGAAAAGAGAATAGAGAATAGAGAAAAGAAGAGAAACGGGAAAAGAAGAGAAAAGAGAAAAGAGAAATGTGATAAGAAGAGAAAAGAGAAAAGAAGAGAAAAGAGAATAGAGAATAGAGAAAAGAAGAGAAAAGGGAAAAGAGAAAAGAAGAGAAAAGAGAAAAGAGAAAAAAGAAAAGAGAAAAGAATAGAAAAGACAAAGGAGAAAAGAACAGTGAAAAGAGAAAAGGAGAGAAAATAAATGAAAAGAAGCGAAAAGCGAAAAGAAGAGAAAAGAAGAGAAAAGAGAAGAGAAAAAAGTGAAAAGAGTAAAGAAGAGAAAAGAAGAGAAATGAGAAAAGAAGAGAAAAGAGAAAAGAGAAATGTGATAAGAAGCGAAAAGAGAAAAGAGAAAAGAAGAGAAAAGAGAAAAGAGAAATGTGATAAGAAGAGAAAAGAGAAAAGAGAAAAGAAGAGAAAAGAGAATAGAGAATAGAGAAAAGAAGAGAAAAGGGAAAAGAGAAAAGAAGAGAAAAGGGAAAAGAGAAAAGAAGAGATAAGAACAGAAAAATGAAAAGAGAAAGGAAGAGAAAAGTGAAAAGCGAAAAGAGAATATATAGAGAAAAGAAGAGAATAGAAGAGAAAAGAGAAAAGAAGGGAAAAGAGAAAAGAAGAGAATAGAGAAATGAGGAAAGAGAAAAGAAGAGAAAAGAGAAAAGAAGAGAAACGGGAAAAGAGAAAAGAAGAGAAAGTGGACAAGAGGAAAGAAGAGAGATGAAGAGAAAAGAAGAGGATAGATAAAAGAGAAAAGAAGAGAAAAGAGAAAATAGAAAAGAAGAGGAAATAGAAAAGAGAAAAGAAGAGTAAAGAGAAAAGAGATAAGAAGAGAAAAGAGAAAAGAAGAGAAAATGGAAAAGAGGAAAGAAGAGGATAGAGAAAAGAGAAAAGAAGAGAAAAGAAGAGAAAAGAGAAAAGAAGAGAAAAGGAAAAAGAAGAGAAAAGGGAAAAGAGAAAAGAAGAGAAAAGAGAAAAAAGAAAAGAGAAAAGAAAAGAGAAAAGAGAAAAGAACAGTGAAAAGAGAAAAGAAGAGAAAAGAAATGAATAGACGAGAAAAGAGAAAAGAAGAGAAAAGAAATTAAAAGAAGAGAAAAGAGAAAAGAAGAGAAAAGAAGAGAAAAGAGAAAAGAAGAGAAAAGAGAAAAGAAGAGAGAAGAAGAGAAAAGAAGAGGATAGAGAAAATAGAAAACAAGAGAATAGAAGAGAATAGAGAAAATAGAAAAGAAGAGGATATAGAAAAGAGAAAAGAAGAGTAAAGAGAAAAGAGATAAGAAGAGAAAAGAGAAAAGAAGTGAAAAGAGAAAATAGACAAGAGAAAAGAAGAGAAAATGGAAAGAGATAAGAAGAGAATGGAGAAAGAGAAAAGAAGAGAAAAGAGAAATGAGAAAAGAGAAAAGAAGAGGGAATGGAGAAGAAGAGAAATGAGAAAAGAAGAGAAAAGATAAAAGAGAATAAAAGAGAAAAGGGAACAGAGGAAAGAAGACAAAAGAGAACAGAAGAGAATAGAGAAAAGAGAAATGTGATAAGAAGAGAAAAGAGAAAAGAGAAAAGAAGAGAAAAGAGAATAGAGAATAGAGAAAAGAAGAGAAAAGGGAAAAGAAGAGAAAAGAGAAAAGAGAAATGTGATAAGAAGAGAAAAGAGAAAAGAGAAAAGAAGAGAAAAGAGAATAGGGAATAGAGAAAAGAAGAGAAAAGGTAAAAGAGAAAAGAAGAGAAAAGAGAAAAGAGAAAAAAGAAAAGAGAAAAGAATAGAAAAGACAAAGGAGAAAAGAACAGTGAAAAGAGATAAGGAGAGAAAATAAATGAAAAGAAGCGAAAAGCGAAAAGAAGAGCAAAGAAGAGAAAAGAGAAGAGAAAAAAGTGAAAAGAGTAAAGAAGAGAAAAGAAGAGAAATGAGAAAAGAAGAGAAAAGAGAAAAGAGAAATGTGATAAGAAGCGAAAAGAGAAAAGAGAAAAGAAGAGAAAAGAGAAAAGAGAAATGTGATAAGAAGAGAAAAGAGAAAAGAGAAAAGAAGAGAAAAGAGAATAGAGAATAGAGAAAAGAAGAGAAAAGGGAAAAGAGAAAAGAAGAGAAAAGGGAAAAGAGAAAAGAAGAGATAAGAACAGAAAAATGAAAAGAGAAAGGAAGAGAAAAGTGAAAAGCGAAAAGAGAATATATAGAGAAAAGAAGAGAATAGAAGAGAAAAGAGAAAAGAAGGGAAAAGAGAAAAGAAGAGAATAGAGAAATGAGGAAAGAGAAAAGAAGAGAAAAGAGAAAAGAAGAGAAACGGGAAAAGAGAAAAGAAGAGAAACGGGACAAGAGGAAAGAAGAGAGAAGAAGAGAAAAGAAGAGGATAGAGAAAAGAGAAAAGAAGAGAAAAGAGAAATTAGAAAAGAAGAGGAAATAGAAAAGAGAAAAGAAGAGTAAAGAGAAAAGAGATAAGAAGAGAAAAGAGAAAAGAAGAGAAAATGGAAAAGAGGAAAGAAGAGGATAGAGAAAAGAGAAAAGAAGAGAAAAGAAGAGAAAAGAGAAAATAGAAAAGAAGAGGAAATAGAAAAGAGAAAAGAGAAAAGAAGAGTAAAGAGAAAAGAGTTAAGAAGAGAAAAGAGAAAAGAGAAAAGAAGAGAAAAGAGAATAGAGAATAGAGAAAAGAAGAGAAAAGGGAAAAGAAGAGAAAAGAGAAAAGAGAAATGTGATAAGAAGAGAAAAGAGAAAAGAGAAAAGAAGAGAAAAGAGAATAGAGAATAGAGAACAGAAGAGAAAAGGGAAAAGAAGAGAAAAGAGAAAAGAGAAATGTGATAAGAAGAGAAAAGAGAAAAGAAGAGAAAAGAGAATAGAGAATAGAGAAAAGAAGAGAAAAGGGAAAAGAGAAAAGAAGAGAAAAGAGAAAAGAGAAAAAAGAAAAGAGAAAAGAATAGAAAAGACAAAGGAGAAAAGAACAGTGAAAAGAGAAAAGGAGAGAAAATAAATGAAAAGAAGCGAAAAGCGAAAAGAAGAGAAAAGAAGAGAAAAGAGAAGAGAAAAAAGTGAAAAGAGTAAAGAAGAGAAAAGAAGAGAAATGAGAAAAGAAGAGAAAAGAGAAAAGAGAAATGTGATAAGAAGCGAAAAGAGAAAAGAGAAAAGAAGAGAAAAGAGAAAAGAGCAATGTGATAAGAAGAGAAAAGAGAAAAGAGAAAAGAAGAGAAAAGAGAATAGAGAATAGAGAAAAGAAGAGAAAAGGGAAAAGAGAAAAGAAGAGAAATGGGAAAAGAGAAAAGAAGAGATAAGAACAGAAAAATGAAAAGAGAAAGGAAGAGAAAAGTGAAAAGCGAAAAGAGAATATATAGAGAAAAGAAGAGAATAGAAGAGAAAAGAGAAAAGAAGGGAAAAGAGAAAAGAAGAGAATAGAGAAATGAGGAAAGAGAAAAGAAGAGAAAAGAGAAAAGAAGAGAAACGGGAAAAGAGAAAAGAAGAGAAAGGGGACAAGAGGAAAGAAGAGAGATGAAGAGAAAAGAAGAGGATAGATAAAAGAGAAAAGAAGAGAAAAGAAGAGAAAAGAGAAAATAGAAAAGAAGAGGAAATAGAAAAGAGAAAAGAAGAGTAAAGAGAAAAGAGATAAGAAGAGAAAAGAGAAAAGAAGAGAAAATGGAAAAGAGGAAAGAAGAGGATAGAGAAAAGAGAAAAGAAGAGAAAAGAAGAGAAAAGGAAAAAGAAGAGAAAAGGGAAAAGAGAAAAGAAGAGAAAAGAGAAAAAAGAAAAGAGAAAAGAAAAGAGAAAAGAGAAAAGAACAGTGAAACGAGAAAAGAAGAGAAAAGAAATGAATAGACGAGAAAAGAGAAAAGAAGAGAAAAGAAATTAAAAGAAGAGAAAAGAGAAAAGAAGAGAAAAGAAGAGAAAAGAAGAGAAAAGAGAAAAGAAGAGAAAAGAAGAGAAAAGAGAAAAGAAGAGAGAAGAAGAGAAAAGAAGAGGATAGAGAAAATAGAAAACAAGAGAATAGAAGAGAATAGAGAAAATAGAAAAGAAGAGGATATAGAAAAGAGAAGAGTAAAGAGAAAAGAGATAAGAAGAGAAAAGAGAAAAGAAGTGAAAAGAGAAAATAGACAAGAGAAAAGAAGAGAAAATGGAAAAGAGATAAGAAGAGATTAGAGAAAGAGAAAAGAAGAGAAACGAGAAATGAGAAAAGAGAAAAGAAGAGGGAATGGAGAAGAAGAGAAAAGAGAAAAGAAGAGAAAAGATAAAAGAGAATAAAAGAGAAAAGGGAACAGAGGAAAGAAGACAAAAGAGAACAGAAGAGAATAGAGAAAAGAGAAATGTGATAAGAAGAGAAAAGAGAAAAGAAGAGAAAAGAGAATAGAGAATAGAGAAAAGAAGAGAAAAGGGAAAAGAAGAGAAAAGAGAAAAGAGAAATGTGATAAGAAGAGAAAAGAGAAAAGAGAAAAGAAGAGAAAAGAGAATAGAGAATAGAGAAAAGAAGAGAAAAGGGAAAAGAGAAAAGAAGAGAAAAGAGAAAAGAGAAAAAAGAAAAGAGAAAAGAATAGAAAAGACAAAGGAGAAAAGAACAGTGAAAAGAGAAAAGGAGAGAAAATAAATGAAAAGAAGCGAAAAGCGAAAAGAAGAGAAAAGAAGAGAAAAGAGAAGAGAAAAAAGTGAAAAGAGTAAAGAAGAGAAAAGTAGAGAAATGAGAAAAGAAGAGAAAAGAGAAAAGAGAAAAGAAGAGAAAAGAGAATAGAGAATAGAGAAAAGAAGAGAAAAGGGAAAAGAGAAAAGAAGAGAAAAGGGAAAAGAGAAAAGAAGAGATAAGAACAGAAAAATGAAAAGAGAAAGGAAGAGAAAAGTGAAAAGCGAAAAGAGAATATATAGAGAAAAGAAGAGAATAGAAGAGAAAAGAGAAAAGAAGGGAAAAGAGAAAAGAAGAGAATAGAGAAATGAGGAAAGAGAAAAGAAGAGAAAAGAGAAAAGAAGAGAAACGGGAAAAGAGAAAAGAAGAGAAAGGGGACAAGAGGAAAGAAGAGAGATGAAGAGAAAAGAAGAGGATAGATAAAAGAGAAAAGAAGAGAAAAGAAGAGAAAAGAGAAAATAGAAAAGAAGAGGAAATAGAAAAGAGAAAAGAAGAGTAAAGAGAAAAGAGATAAGAAGAGAAAAGAGAAAAGAAGAGAAAATGGAAAAGAGGAAAGAAGAGGATAGAGAAAAGAGAAAAGAAGAGAAAAGAAGAGAAAAGAGAAAAGAAGAGAAAAGGAAAAAGAAGAGAAAAGGGAAAAGAGAAAAGAAGAGAAAAGAGAAAAAAGAAAAGAGAAAAGAAAAGAGAAAAGAGAAAAGAACAGTGAAACGAGAAAAGAAGAGAAAAGAAATGAATAGACGAGAAAAGAGAAAAGAAGAGAAAAGAAATTAAAAGAAGAGAAAAGAGAAAAGAAGAGAAAAGAAGAGAAAAGAAGAGAAAAGAGAAAAGAAGAGAAAAGAAGAGAAAAGAGAAAAGAAGAGAGAAGAAGAGAAAAGAAGAGGATAGAGAAAATAGAAAACAAGAGAATAGAAGAGAATAGAGAAAATAGAAAAGAAGAGGATATAGAAAAGAGAAGAGTAAAGAGAAAAGAGATAAGAAGAGAAAAGAGAAAAGAAGTGAAAAGAGAAAATAGACAAGAGAAAAGAAGAGAAAATGGAAAAGAGATAAGAAGAGATTAGAGAAAGAGAAAAGAAGAGAAACGAGAAATGAGAAAAGAGAAAAGAAGAGGGAATGGAGAAGAAGAGAAAAGAGAAAAGAAGAGAAAAGATAAAAGAGAATAAAAGAGAAAAGGGAACAGAGGAAAGAAGACAAAAGAGAACAGAAGAGAATAGAGAAAAGAGAAATGTGATAAGAAGAGAAAAGAGAAAACAGAAAAGAAGAGAAAAGAGAATAGAGAATAGAGAAAAGAAGAGAAAAGGGAAAAGAAGAGAAAAGAGAAAAGAGAAATGTGATAAGAAGAGAAAAGAGAAAAGAGAAAAGAAGAGAAAAGAGAATAGAGAATAGAGAAAAGAAGAGAAAAGGGAAAAGAGAAAAGAAGAGAAAAGAGAAAAGAGAAAAAAGAAAAGAGAAAAGAATAGAAAAGACAAAGGAGAAAAGAACAGTGAAAAGAGAAAAGGAGAGAAAATAAATGAAA